>NC_074678.1:49049605-49353980 GCF_029448725.1 Salvelinus fontinalis | reverse complement strand
GATGGCTTATTCATCAAAAAACAATTTGATGTAGCCAATTATTTTAATGATTACTTCATCGGCACAGTGGGCAAACTTAGGCAGGAAATGCCAACAACGAACAGTGAGCCATTGTATTCATGCATAAAAAAAACAAATAATGTCAAGAACATTTTGTAAAGTTAGTGTGGGAGAGAAGGTAGAAGGTAGGTACTCTGGTCAGATGAGACTAAAATTGAGCTTTTTGGCCATCAAGGAAAATGCTAAGTCTGGCGCAAACCCAACACTTCTTCTCATCACCCCGAGAACACCACCCCCACAGTGAAGCATGGTGGTGGTAGCATCATGCTGTGGGGATGTTTTTCATCTGCAGGGACTGGGAAACTGGTCAGAATTGAAGGAATGATGGATGGCGCTAAATACAGGTAAATTCTTGAGGGAAACCTGTTTCAGTCTTCCAGAGATTTGAGACTGGGACGGAGGTTCACCTTCCAGCAGGACAATGACGCTAAGCATACTGCTAAAGAAAGACTTGAGTGGTTTGAAGGGGAAACATTTAAATGTCTTGGAATTGTCTAGTCAAAGCCCAGACCTCAATACAATTGAGAATCTGTGGTATGACTGCTGTACACCAGTAGAACCCATCCAACTTGAAGGAGCTAGAGCAGTTTTGCCTTGAATAATGGGCAGAAATCCCAGTGGCTAGATGTGCCAAGCTTATTGAGACATACCCCAAAAGACTTGCAGCAGTAATTGCTGCAAAAGGTGGCTCTACAAAGTATTGACTTTGAAGGAGTGAATAGTAATGCACGCTCAATATTTTGCATCTTCAAAGTGGTAGGCATGTTGTGTAAATCAAAGGATATAAACCCCCCCAAAAAATCAATTTTAATACCAGGTTGTAAGGCAACAAAATAGGAAAAATGCCAAGGGGGGGGGTAAGTACTTTCACAAGGGTGCAGCATTCAAAAATCGCTTCACCTGACCTGTCATGATATATTGCTTGTTTGTTTGACTTTTACTTATGAAGCGCTATGACATTTCTGTCTCGAAACGCGCTGTAGAAGTTTCATGAATGAATGATTCTTGACTAATTGGTAGGCCAACCTTAACTTGTTACTTCTGTGAACTTTCATTATACTCCCTCCTCATGAGGGAGAGAAATTAGAAAATATCTTAAAGACACTTTACGTGGAGTTTAGTTTTTTTAATATTTGCGTTAATTGCTAAAAAAAATAGAGACTTAGCTTTCATTTGACACCCAATTTGTCATGCTCCTATGAACATCATATGTTGGTGCTCATGGGTCCTTTTAGATGGAAATTCACATCTGCAAAATAAAATAAAAAAGCTGCCACGGACCATATGCCACGTATTTGGCATGGGGGAAGAAAAAAAGAAAAGAAAAAGACTCCCTTCACTGCTGTCCCCCCTCTGCCTAGTCGTCCTCCGTGCTGCATCGTACGTCTCCTTCCCTCCATCCCTCCGCCAATCACACATGACTCCACAGCATGAGCCAATCTGTTGCGAGAGAGAGAGAGAGAGAGAGAGAGAGAGAGAGAGAGAGAGAGAGAGAGAGAGAGAGAGAGAGAGAGAGAGAGATGAGAGAGAGAGAGAGAGAGAGAGAGAGAGAGAGAGAGAGAGAGAGAGAGAGAGAGAGAGAGAGAGAGGAGAGAGAGAGAGAGAGAGAGAGGAGAGAGAGGAGAGGAGAGGAGAGAGAGAGAGAGATGAGAGAGAGAGAGAGAGAGAGAGAGAGAGAGAGAGAGAGAGAGAGAGAGAGAGAGCAATGTCAAGAGTGTATTTCCAGTGACACAACGATATATTTGCAGTGACCCACAAATAGGCCCTATTGTAAACAGAAGGGTGAGAGCTGGGGCACTCTATAGTGAGGGAGCACAGGAAAAGAGGAGGGTACAGACAGAAAAAGAGAGAGCGAGAGGCGGGGGGGGGGGGAGTTTACCTGCCAACAGGATCACTATGGCTCAATGTCCTCTCTCTGTTCTCAGAGGCCATGAGAAGTGGTGCCATGCTGCTAGCATGAGAACAGAGCCACCCAACAAGGAGGGAGGGAGGGAGGGAGGGAGTGAGAGACATGAACAAATAGGAGCGAGGGAGAGAAAGAGATAGGAGGGAAGGAGGGTGGAGGGAGAGGGAATGAAAGAGATAGAGAGAGAGTGAGTGAGTGAGAGAGAGAGGGAGGAAGAGCGAGAGAGTGAGTGAGGGAAGAGAGGGGGGAAGAGGGAGAGATGGAGAAACAGGAATGAGGGAGAGAAAGAAACAGGAGGGTAAGAGAGAGGGGGGAGAAGAAAAATACAGATGGCGATACAGAGATGCTGAGTGAGTGAGTGAGTGAGTGAGTGAGTGTGTGAGTGAGTGAGTGAGTGAGTGAGTGAGTGAGTGAGTGAGTGAGGGAGTGAGGGAGTGAGGGAGTGAGTGAGGGAGTGAGGGAGTGAGTGAGTGAGGAGGGGGACTAAAGATGCAAATGAGAGATGAGGCAGTTAAGGTCAATGTCCTCAAGCAAGAGCTACCTGCTATCATATTTAAGTAGATTAAAAGGCAAGCAGCAGCCCATGATAACTGCTAATCACCGCCTGGCAGCTATTTCACTGGGGGAAAACATGTTTCTGAAAATAGATGACTGAAAAAGTGGCTTTCTCAACAGATGGCGTAATATTGCGACAATGGCTAACAATGTGCATCGTGTATTGTTGACACCTTGCTGAATGCAAGTTGTTACTATATAGGTAAGAGTTGTACAAATAAAGGAGAGGAAAGGGAAAATGCAAGTTCAGGGAGTCTGTTCTGTGTGTTTTGTGCCTACTGAACGGGAGCCAGACTGTTTTAGTGGAGGGATTGTCACACCCGGGAGATGATTGGTTTCCTCACCGACACTGAATCACGGCTGGGAGATGTAGCCTGTCAAATCAGCACTGTTACTGTATGGAGCATTCCCTGCTATGGTGTGCTATGCTTAAACGTCACCCTGCCTCTGGGGATTTGCCTTTGTCAAGGAAAGTGTTTGTTTTGTGTCCGCTATTTTATATATATTTTTTACATGTGCAATACAGATGTGTGTGTGTGTGGGGGGGTCCTCATAAAAGGATAGTAAAACAAGTGGGAACATTTCGCAGCTCCCCACAATGAAAAAGGTTGTTTTAGGCTTAGGGGTTAGGTTTAAGGTTAGTGCTACAATTAGGGTGAGGGGGTTAGAGGTTAGGTTTAGGGGTTTGGGGTTAAGGTTAGGGGTGAGGGAAAATAGGATTTTGAATGGGAATCAATTGTTTGGTTTTAAAACAAATGTGTGTGTGTGTGTGTTTTTCTCCCTTTCTCACCCTCTGTCTCTGAGTGTAGGTGAATTTGCGCATGCTTACATTTTAGGATAACTTGCAAGCCAGTTCATTTGAACCTCTGAATGCCTCTCAGTCTGCGAAATTAGTCATCCACCATTAATTGAGACCACCGGGTCCAGATAAAGAGACAAAATGAAGTTATTAAGGGCAGCAGACAGCGTTCAATATATGAAAAAAATCTAACGACAAAGCTACAGAGAAACTCCGCAATAGTCAAACTTTTCCACACACACACACACCACACACCACACACACACACACAAAGACACACAATCACACACACCCACGCACGCAGGTTTAAAAAGCACAAAGTCCTGACAAATGAGGCTAGCACAGTGTCAGTACCCTCTAGCCCACCCAACAGAAGGTCTCTGTAAGGATAACAACATAACTCACAGGTCATTATCAACCAACTCATGGAGACCAGAGCCTTAATCTACTAACTACCAGCACTGGCGTAATGTGTTGTCTCAAGATCACACCAGAAATCGTTAACACCATGTTCAATATAAGAAGACTGCTGGGACTGCAAGGCTAGTCAGGGCTCGCGGTACAAAAAGTTCACTGACTTGCACGTCTGTTTCATCACTGTCCTCATTTCAACTGGAAAACTGAATTACACAGGCCTGCATGCTGAGGGGGGCCATGTCTGTAGACGGGGGTAAGGATAATAACGGGCTGTGTCCCAAATGGCACCATATTCACTACGTAGTGCACTACTCTATGGGCCCTGGTCAGAAGTACTGCACTATTAATAGGGAATAGGGAGCCATTTGGGACGCCGTCAACGTTTCTCTAGGGACCACACAAGGAAACGAGGCCCTACTAGACTGATGCAATTTCCGTGCCCATTTCCTTGCTTCTCCAGCAGCAATTACTGATCACCGAGCGACCGACCATGTTATAGAAGCTAATATCATGGCGATATATTAATCATGGGTTTGTTGGACAATGCATGGGGTGAGTGTGCTGTGCGGGGCGTGAGGGACAAAGGCTTGGCAGGGAACATATGTAACGTGTTGGCTTTGTTTATCTAGTTGCACACACACTCAAGCACACACACCTCCTGAAACCTATGTGCACGATCCGCTGAGAAACCCAAAGAACAACCTGGTGAATGAATAAATCCTCCCACCACTCACTGGCCATCAGCTTTAATAAGAGTCAATGGAGCTTAAAGGCAAAGGGACGGCTCCTTCTGTGTTACTCATAGAGAAAGCAGGGAAAGAGACCCAGCTAACAACAAACGCTCCCACAACTCTAGAGAGCGTTCCCTTAAGAGCCCCATTAGGTCATGAACTAACGTTTTCATAGGAATGTTTCTGTGGTGTGCAAGGAATGTTTCCAAGAGACCCTTCCCTTATTGGAAAATAGGACTTACCCAGAAACGTGGTCACCATGTTCTCAGATTGGAATATATTCATGTTCTCGACACTTTTCATGGGAACATTGCGAGAACGTTCACGTGTCCAGTTTTTTTTTTAAGGCTAGGAGAACATTCCGTCAACGTCTCGCCAAACATACACAGAACATAGTTGCCATGTTGTTATAAGATATCAACCCTCGGCCCTGAGATCCAATCAAAAATGGGCTTTTCATGTATCTGACTTCCATTTATCTGCATGTCCAGCCCTTATATTTAGCCTCACAATGAAGTGTTTTACCATTTTATTTTCAGGACAACAAGTAAAACACAAAACAATTTGACAAAAACAGTTGGACTCATGAGATTTTTATGACAAAGCAAAAAAACGGATAGAAAACGAATTCATACGAATGCTGTAATCGTTTGCTTACTGGGAAATGAATATTTCTACTAGTCAGTAACAACTGTGTGGAGTTTGGAGTTTGGAGTTTGTGATGGCAACTATGCTTGTCACAGTATTATAGACACTGTGTCCTGGGATTTCTGATGCTCTTCCGTGTAGAATTGTATTTATTTAACCTTTATTTAACTAGGAAAGTCCGTTGAAGTTGATGAACCCCTGACCTTCTAACGACCGTGTAGCTTGTGAGAGTCGTAGAGCAAAACGTGATGTGCCTATTCGTGAGCGTCTCAGCTTTTCGTAGTTTGTAGCTCAAATCATTCAGACTCTACAGCCGTTTTGGTAACAAAGAGACCCGGGCCCCTACGAGGTCCACCCTTGTCCTATACGAACACTGCTCTAGCGCAGCCCCATTGATCGAACAGACTAACGATTGGTACCAGCGGATGCAGAAGGAATGGTACAACCCAGAAATGTGTATCTCAAACACACAATCTATACAAGGGGTGAAAAGTCCAAAGTCACGCAGGCGTTATGGTGGGAACCATTTGGGTTAACGTTCTAGACAGGTTTCACAGGAACATTGTAGGAACATTCTGTGTGTCAGTTGTCAGGACGCCATCTCACGGTCCCAAAGAAACATTTACATTACACGTCTTGTTACTGATGCCAAGCCCGTCAAGGCCATAATTGCTGAACCACTCACAGCTCTTTGTCTGTTGGAATGGACACGAACGCAATGTGTTTAACATTGTTATCAACTTACGTATTTGACGTAAATGATTGCATTATACTTGTTCATTTATAAAGTAATTATTATTCAAGCATGTCCTCGCCTGGGATTTGAACTCACATGATCTTGGTTCACGGCATTTTGGTCTTGCTGCCATGCCACAGTGTCTGTGTCAGTTATTAGTTATTCTGACTATTCTTTCATCATTGATTTGATTGACTTATTTCAGCAATTTAAGGTCTTTCCGCATATATGTTTAATGTTGGAGAGGCATGTTACCATGTTTTAATGTTACCATGTTTTATTGAGTGTACTTTAAACAGAGCTGAGATTGACTTCGAAGTGCCTTCACACAATTGCTTAGACATATCCAGTTGTTTAAGATCTACACAAGTGCCTAGGGAGAAGGGGTTAGGGTTTGCTTCTAGACAGGGCCTAACCATACTAGCCCAATAAAAACATCCCCTAGGGATGTCCCTTATTGGGACAGTGTTTCGGGTGTACATCATTAGTGCTGGTGGACTGGGTTTGAGACCCACTAGGGGAGTACTACTCTACAATATATGTTAATATCGTTATTTGGCAACAGTTACAACACGCCTAACTGATGTAAATAAAATCGGTTTCTCATTGAAAGATGGGAATGTGTAGGACAACCCTGTGAGAATACATGATGACCACGTGTCCACTACCTCCCATAAATGATCAGTAGTTATTCACATCTATATAGTAGCTGAGCGTCTCTCCATTGCCTTCTTGAAGTCAATGGCGAGAGAAGAGTCAGAACAATTGATAACTGACTCGGACATCGTGGCGTAGCAGGAAGATCAGAACGCCAAGAGGTCGTGAGTTCAAATCCCAAGGGAGGACATGTTGAATAATGGTTACTGTATAAGTTGACATGCACAATGTAATTATGTGTGTCAAATATGTATGTTAAAAGTGTTGTTTGTGTGAGTGTCCATTGCCAACGTAAAAGAGCTGTGAATGGATCAGTGGTTCACCAATTGGAGCGTTGATGGGCTCGGCCACAGTAATAAGGGATGATGTGTAATGATGAAACATTTAATTTCATTGGGACCACCAGTTGACGTCCTGATGACTGACACGCATGAATGTCATTTTCTTTTTCGATAAAAACATACAATCTACTTGCAGTGAAGCCGCTCAACATTTACATTGCATTCAGTCATCTAACAGACTCCCATCCAGAGCGACCCACAGAAGCAACCAGGGTCAATGCTCTGCTCAAGGTGCCCCTCAACCATCTGAGACCCCCCCCAAAGAAAAATAGAATAATAATTAAATAATTCCATTCCCCACCCCCATGACCCCCCCCCCCCCCCAAGTCACCATCCAACAACCAACAAAATGAAGGAAAACAGAAAAGAACAATGCAAAAACAAAAGACATCAAGGACAACAAAAATCATAACAGCAAGGCCAACTGAATACGTTTGAGTGCGTGTATGGCACTATTTACGTGCGTGTGTGTGTGTGTGTGTGTATGTGTGTGTGTCCGTGTATGTGCACATGTGTGTGTTTGAATGCACGTGTGCGTATATGAATGTTCTTGCAATGTTCCCATGAAACGTGTCCAGAACATTAATATTGAATATTCTGAGAACATGGTAACCACATTCTGAGTAAATTCTGTTTGACATAAAGGGAATGGTCTCTTGGAAACTATTGTCCTTGCATGTCACTGGAACATTCCTATAAAAACGTTAGGTAATGACATTAAAGGGAACGGTCTCTAAAGTTGTGGGAATTATTGTTTTTAGCTGGTGAGAAAGGGGGGGGGGAGAGGAATAGAGGGAGAGAGGGAGGGGAAGAAGAAGAGGTGTGAAAGCATACATACTACAGAGATACAGACAAAAGAGAAGAAGATAGATATAGTGAAATGAGGGTGGAGCGGAGTGTTAGGGAGATGCACAGATACAGAAGATAAAGTGTGTGTATGTGTTTGTACGAGAGAGAGAGATGGAGAGAGAGAGAGAAAGAGAAAGAGAAAGAGAAAGAGAGAGAGAGCAACGGTGTGTTAACAAGCTCTGCCTGTTAACAGTCAGACTTGCTTTATTAGTGGATGGATTTCATTCTAATTTGGAGCTCTGCGGGGAGAGAGAACATCTGCTTTAATGAGTTAACAAACGGATTTAAAACAACTCATCTGTTCCTCTGCAAGCTGTATATCCAACTGGGGAGCGGTCAAAAGGGACTGTCTTGCCAAGTCGCTACGGTATAGCCTACTCCCCCTTCACCAGCCTCCCTAAATGGGGGACGGGCCTGGCACAAACCCAAAGCCTTCTCCTAGCCCCTGTCCAACACCTCATGTAAACCTAGTCATATTTATTGCTCCAAACCAAGAGACCAGGCCCTTAGTCCAGGCCTAACCCTAATACAAGTTCCTCTTCTTGCCCTAGTTCAAACCTGGTCCTACAGCCCCATTACAATTGATTCCAATGTAATTTTTGGCCACTGTCCTGCTGGCCAAAGTCAACAAGCCCCAAGTAGACTCACAATGGTGGTAATCTTTATCAGTAAAAACACATTAAAGTATACCAGAATATCCAGAGAGAAAGTTAATTCAATGGCAGATTCATTTACAATTAAATATTCTAGGGGACTAACGGTGGTTGTATGCTGAAATAGTTGGCGTTGAGTTCTTTCCTCCTGCTTTGTGACAGCATGCGGTGGGCTGTTGACAGGGACTTTGAGGGGGCATGAATGAGTGACAGTGGAGGAGTGAAACAGACAGGATGACCAGATGGCTTCATCCATCACGCCTCTAGCACTGTGGGTTGATGCACTGGCAGCAAACGATTGGAATTGGCGGCATGCAGTTAGGCACCGTTTCTACAGCCATTTTCATGCTCTGAAGAGGTTACAAAGATTATAACTGTTAAATGCCAGTCTATAGCGGCACAACAACTGTCTCAACAGACTCACTCTGATACTTCTTGATACTTGTCCGACTGTGGTCAAATGACGAATTGCTGTCAAGTGCGAGATCGGGTCACGCAAATGTCAAATTGCGACGTTTCCAATGTGAGATCATGTTTACAAAAATGGGAGACCGGCCAGCTTGTCACAATCAACACAACTCAATGTCCATTTCCAGTCAATCTTTCTTTGTGAAAGGTAACACTAACTCATTGATCATGCTTTGTGATATAGGCTAACCCTCTAATCCAAACACATTTGTTTGCTATTGGTACATTGGGGTTTATATGAAATCCTAAAGGGTCACAGCATCCCAAGGCTGTACTGTCAAAAACAGAGCAGCATAGTTGAACCCTGCTCAGGTAGGAAGGCACCTAGACACAAACTCGTTAATAAGTCATTAGCGGCCAGATAAAGATGCACCGGCCGATCCTCTGAGACTGAAACGGCATCTGAACACCGCAGCCGGACATACTGTAGGGGAGGAGAGAGAGAGATCATTCCAGAGCTGTTACAAGTTGATTACTTTATTAATTCCTTATTCCTCCCTCGATTTATAGTTTTACTTTCTCTCCTGATTATTCTTCCTACCGATTCCTTTCTATTCTTTATCTTATCAGCATGGTGCAGGTGTTTTCGGGCACTAAGGGAACTTAATTTGATTATCCCCCTCTATCCCAGCAGGCACGTTCTTGGAACAATGCCATAGCTGCCTTCGAGCAACCTAAAAAAAAAATCAATTCCCCCCTCTGCGGCTCTGGGTAGCTTTCAAAATCACTCTGGTTGCTTTTTACAGCACAGTCCCTGTGAAAGTAAATACTCTTTTTTTTGCTTTACAACACAGGTAGGTGAGCAGAAAGGTTGGCGGATTTAAGGATTGAAAATAACCTGGTAAATACACAGCCTGCATTGAAAACAATGTGCCAATATAGTCGTTTAGTTGCTTCAAACGAATACCTTGAGTATTGTATTGTTCTGTTCTGGCTAAATGTACAACATTTTGGAAGGATAAACAGCGCGTTTGTAATTACACATTCCAACCCTAAATATTCTGCACATTAAAAACAAAACGGATAAGCCCTGAGCCCTATACTACCTACATAGTTTGATGAGTTAGCGATGTAACTTTGGTCAATTCTAAATTCAACTCGGGATATCTAGAAACCATGAAAGTGGCTCACTTTTTACCCAGGTAAATTTCGATGGCAACGAATCCTTCAAAACTAACCTGCACCTGGGCAGGCTAACTCAGGGCTAACTCCATTTATCCTAAATGAAGTGTGAGCCACTGGTCTGAGCGGTGAGGTATGGACCAATAAAATTTGATTCCTCCTCTCTCGCAAAGATTGTCATCATCCCCTTCATTTGAGGAAGACAACTGATTACATATTTTATTAATCAAAAATGTTTGGGTCTATAAAAAATAGTAACTTTAAAATACCTTCACATTACACATTTAGTATACTTCACGCACAGTAAAACTTGTGTATGACTTCATACAATAATTGTATCGATAGGAGTGGGGGAAAAAAGGTGCTTGTGCATTGATAAGCACACCACAACACACCAAAGACGGCATTAACGCTAAGTAATAAAATAAAAATGACACTTCAATAAGCCTATTTCTCACCATTGTCTGTTGAATTTGCAAGATAGCTTTTTATTTCACTTTGACTTCAGCACAAATCAGAATATGGCACTGACTCGTCCAACATATTGATGTTTCTGCATTGTCTCAATAAAGAGTTCAGGGTCCGACTAGCCAAGTGCCACATGCACGCACAGTTACAAGCCTGCTAGAGTTAGCGGCAGGCGGACAAGCTATATCCACCAGCCTGAGCTGGAATGTGAAGCTAACTGACGCTGGCTAGCTTCAATCATAGTATACCCCTCTGATATTTCATTAGCCTTTATACAAATATGGAGAGACAAAGAAATGGTAGAGTAAAATGAATAAATAATTAAAGAAAGTAAGAACAAATAATAATAATAAAGAGAAAAAGAGGGGAGAGAGAGAGATTAAAAACAGATAACATATGGGGTGGCAGGTATCATAGTTAGAGTGTTGGGCCACTAACCGTTGGGTCAGTAGTTATGCCACTGAACAAGACAGTTAACCCACAGTTCCCCGGTAGCACGTCATTGTAGATAAGAATTTGTTATTAATTGACTTGCCTGGTTAAAACATTTTTTAAGATGGTCTCGGAGATACTCTACATGGCCAATAGCATTTGGAAACCCCTTAAAATGTGTTAATTGGGCTATTTCAGCCACACTTATGCTGACAGGTGTATAAAATCCACAAAAAAAACATTGTCAGTAGAATGGCCCATGCTGAAGAGCTCAGTGACTTTCAACGTGGCACCGTCATATGATGCCACCTTTCCAACAAGTCCGTTTGTCAAATGTCTGCCCTGCTAGAGCTGCCGCGGTCAACTGGAAGTGCTGTTATTGTGAAGTGAAAACGTCTAGCAGAAACAAATAGTAGGCCACACAAGCTCACAGAACGGGACCACTGAGTGCTGAAGCACATATTGCTTGTAAAAATCACCTGTCCTCGGTTGCAACACTCACTAACGAGTTCCAAACTGCCTCTGGAAGCAACGTCAGCACAAGAACAGTTCGTCGTGAGCTTCATGAAACGGGTTTCCATGGTCGAGCAGCCGCACTGCACACAAGCCTAAAATCCCCATGTGCATGTTCACCACCACGGATTAATCTGGGTTTGGCGGATGCCAGGAGAACGTTACCTGCCTGAATGTGTAAAGTTTGGTGGAGTAGGAATACTGGTCTGGGGCTGTTTTTCATGGTTCGGGCGAAGCCCATTAGTTCCAGGGACAGCAAATCTAACGCTACAGCGACATTCTAGACAATTCTGTGCTTCCAACTTTGTGTTAACAGTTCGGGGAAGGCCCTTTGCTGTTCCAGCATGATAATGCTCCCGTGCACAAAGCGAGCTCCATAGAGAAAGGGTTTATTGAGATCAGTGTGGAATAACTTTTTATTTGTATATTTTATTTAACTAGGCATGTCAGTTAAGAACGAATTCTTATGTACAATGACGGCCTACCCCAGCCAAACCCAGACAACGCTGGGCCAATTGTGCGCCGCCATATGGGACTCCCCTATCCCAGCCAGTTGTGATATAGCCTGGATTCGAACCAGGGTGTCTGTAGTTACGCCTCTATCAATGAGATGCAGTGCCGTAGACAGCAGCACCACTAGGGAGCCTCAAACTTGACTGGCCTGCCCGGACCTCACCCCCATCGAATACCTTTGGCAGCGATTACAGCTGTTAGTCTTTCTGGATAAGTCTCTAAGAGCTTTCCAAACCTGGATTGTGCAACATTTTCAAATTACTATTTTTTTAAATTATTCAACCTCTGTCAAATTGGTTGTTGATCATTGCTAGACAACCATTTTCAAGACATAGATTTTCAATCAGATTTAATTCAAAACTGCAACTTGGTCACTCAGGAACAGTTAATGTCTTCTTGGTAAGCATCTCCAGTATTGATATATCATCCAAAGTGTAATTAATAACTTCACCATGCTCAAACGGATATTCAATGTCTGCTTTTTTTCTACTAATTGGTGCCCTTCTTTGCAAGCATGCCACACAAAAGTTAACACTCTTGAAAATGCAACACGGCATGTATAAATGTTGCACCTATTAATTACTGTTTGCAAAATAATGTTCATTACAGGATAGAACACATTCAGCTTTGTAGGCTAACTCTAGAGGATGCTGCTTGCTTAGCGAGTGCGACTTCCTCTCGATCCGGCCCATACCTGGCACGAACTTGGGACCTCTGTTTGCTAGCACACGTGACCGCCATCCTCAAGCGTCTTAGCAGATCGCACCAACTCAAAAGCTGGCTAATGGGGCGACGCAAGCGGGACACTTAAGGCTGAGGAGTAAGTTTCACACATCCTCATGTGCTACATTACTACACTAGCCTAGAGTTGAAGCTAACATCAATTCAATACCCTAGTACTTTGTTTGTAGTAATACACAAACCGTTACACAAAATAGTCTGATTTCAAAGCAAATACCATATAGTCATTGACAAAAAACGTTATACATCTCTCCTCTCTCTCACTGTGCATGTGAATGACGTCATTAGGTCTTAAAGAGACAGCGCGCACTAAAAGATTGCTTCTTCTATGCAAATGTTGTTTATCGGTGCAATAAAATAAGTCCCAAATGGGAAGAAAACAGATTGTTTTTCATCTCTAGCCCCATGATATCAGCCCAAACATGCTCAATAACTCAATGCATGTACACACTCCTATTGAATATGCATTCACCTGTATTGTGAATAAGCCAAGGCTGCATCTTGATTTAACCAGTTTATCAAAATAGATTTACCATTCAAATTGTTATGTACACTGCGGTTCAAAAGTTTGGAGTCACTTAGAAATGTCCTTGTTTTCCATGAAAACATACATGAAATGAGTTGCAAAATGAATAGGAAGTATAGTCAAGATGTTGACAAGGTTAAAAATAATGATTTTATTTATGAAAGAATAATTGTGTCCTTCAAACTTTGCTTTCGTGAAAGAATCCTCCATTTGCTACAATTATAGCCTTGCAGACCTTTGGCATTCTAGTTGTCAATTTGTTGAGGTAATCTGAAGAGATTTCCCCCCATGCTTCCTGAAGCACCTCCCACAAGTTGGATTGGCTTGATGGGCACTTCTTATATACCATACGGTCAAGCTGCTTCCACAACACCTCAATAGGGTTGAGATCCGGTCACTGTGCTGGCCACTCCATTATAGACAGAATACCAGCTTACTGCTTCTTCCCTAAATAGTTTTTGCATAGCTTGGAGCTGTGCTTTGGGTCTTTGTCCTGTTGTAGGAGGAAATTGGCTCCAATTAAAAGCCGTCCACAGGGTATGGCATGGCATTGCAAAATGGAGTGATAGCCTTCCTTCTTCAAGATCCCTTTTACCCTGTACAAATCTCCCACTTTACCACCACCAAAGCACCCCCAGACCATCACATTGCCTCCACCATGCTTGACAGATGGCGTCAAGCACTCCTCCAGCATCTTTACATTTTTTTCTGCGTCTCACGAATGTTCTTCTTTGTGATCCGAACACCTCAAACTTAGATTTGTCTGTTCATTACACTTTTTCCAATCTTCCTCTGTCCAGTGTCTGTGTTTTTTGCCCATCTTAATCTTCTATTTTTATTGGCCAGTCTGAGATATGGCTTTTTCTTTGCAACTCTGCCTAGAAGGCCAGCATCCCGGAGTCGCCTCTTCGCTGTTGACGTTGAGAGTGGTGTTTTGCGGGTACTATTTAATGAAGCTGCCAGTTGAGGACTTGTTATGCGTAGATACTCTAATGTACTTGTCCTCTTGCTTAGTTGTGCACCGGGCCTCCCATTCCTCTTTCTATTCTGGTTAGGACCAGTTTGCGCTGTTCTGTGAAGGGAGTAGTACACAGCGTTGAACGAGATCTTCAGTTTCTTGGCAATTTCTCGCATGGAAGAGCCTTCATTTCTCAGAAGAAAGTTCTTTGTTTCTGGCCATTTTGAGCCTGTAATCGAACCCACAAATGCTGATGCTCCAGATACTCAACTAGTCTAAAGGAGGTGTATTGCTTCTTTAAATCAGGACAACAGTTTTCAGCTGTGCTAACATAATGGCAAAATGGTTTTCTAATGATCAATTAGCCTTTTAAAATTATAAACTTGGATTAGCTAACACAACATGCCATTGGAACACAGGAGGGATGGTTGCTGATAATGGGCCTCTGTACGCCTATGTAGATATTCCATAAAAAACTGCCGTTTCCAGCTACAAAAGTAATTTACAACATTAACAATGTCTACACTGTATTTCTGATCAATTTGATGTTTTTAACATTCCCAGCTAATAAGAAATCAGTCATGGTATTTAATTTAAGAGAATGAAGAAGATTTAATAAGATAACATTGGGGCTAATTTGAATGGGTGAATCCATACCCCAACACGATCCATATGACCACCGTGAATTGAATTCCGTAAGGGACTATTCAGAAGCGGAGAAAATAGGAAAGATGGAGAGAGAACTCCGTCAACTCGAGCAATAAAAAATAATTTAAAAAAAACAGGCATTACGGACAGCAAAGTGGCCTTTCAAAATATCGCAGCCTCTCGTACGATATGGATATTGTGCATGTCAATATCACAGTTTTGATTAACATTTGATTCATCATGCAGCCCTAGCCTCTGGTACATTCTAGTCTTGATTCCGTCTGAAATCAAAGTTAAATTGTTGAATACTTCAACGACTTTACCTACCAGATTGGTAAAATGTGTTGTGGTATTGGCTCCTGAGTGGCGCATCGCTCTAAGGCACTACATCTATGTGCTAGAGGTGTCACTACAGACCCTGGTTTGATTCCAGGCTGTATCACAACTGGCAGTGATTGAGAGTCCCATAGGGCAGGGCACAATTGGCCCAGTGTTGTACGGGGTAGGCCACCATTGTTAAATAAGAATTTGTTCTTAACTGACTTGCCTAGTTAAATAAAGGTCTAAAAAAATTACGTTTACAATTAAAATTAATGAATTCAGTCTGTTGTTTTGGATACCTTCTAGGCCTATATGTTCAGGACTATTTTATTAGTAAGGTAAACTTTAAACCTGTCTTCTTTCAAGATTTTCAAGCAGACCACTTACATCTGTAGTCATGAAATTCTTTGAAAGGCTGGTCTTGACTCACATCATCCCAGACACCCTGGATCCCCTCCAATTCGCATACCGCCCCAATAGATTCACAGATGACACAATCTTGATTGTACTCCACACTGACCTTTCCCACCTGGACAAGAGGACGCCTATGTGAGAATGCTGTTCATTAACTACAGCTCAGTGTTCAACACCATAGTCCAGCGTTTCCCAAACCCGGTCCTCGGGAC
Organism: Salvelinus fontinalis; assembly: GCF_029448725.1. Lineage (NCBI taxonomy): Eukaryota > Metazoa > Chordata > Actinopteri > Salmoniformes > Salmonidae > Salvelinus > Salvelinus fontinalis. The sequence goes on along the minus strand of NC_074678.1, from coordinate 49,338,292 downwards.
CCCAACGGGTGCACGTTCTGTTTTTTTCCCTAACAGTACACAGCTGATTCTAATTATCAAAGTTTGATGATTAGTTGATTACTTGAATCAGCTGTGTAGTGCTAGGGCAAAAACTAAATGTGCAACCATTGGGGTCCCGAGGACCGGGTTTGGGAAATGCTGTCATAGTGCACCCCATGCTCATCACTAAGCTAAGAACCCTTGGACTGAACACTTCCCTCTGTAACTGGATAATGGACTTCCTGACGGGCCACCCCCAGGTGGTGAGGGTAGGCAACAACACATCCACCAAGCTGACCACCAAAACGTGGGCCCTCTGCGTGGCCGCGCACGACTCCAACACCATCATTAAGTTTGCCGACGACACAACGGTGGTCGGCCTCATCACGATGACGACACGACAGCCTATAGGGAGGTCAGAGACCTGGCAGTGTGGTGCCAGAACAACAACCTCTCCATCAATGTCAGCAAGACAAAGGAGCTGATCGTGGACTACAGGAAACGGAGGGCCGAGTACGCCCCAATTCACATCAACTAGGCTGTAGTGGAGCGGGTTGAGAGCTTCAAGTTCCTCGGTGTCCACATCATTAAGGATATATCATGGTCCTCCTGAGGGGGAAGATGCACAACAACTCCTCTTCCCCCTCAGGAGGCTGAAAATATTTGGCATGGGCCCTCAGATCCTCCAAAAGTTCTGCAGCTGCACCACTGAGTGCTTCTTGACTGGATGCATCACCGCTTGGGATCGCAGCTGCTTGGCATCTGACCGCAAGGCTTTACAGAGAGTAGCGCGTACAGCACAGTACATCACTGCGTCCGAGCTCCCTGCCATCCAGGACCTCTATACCAGGTGGTGTCAGAGGAGGGCCCTAAAAAGTGTCAATGATTCCAGCCACGCAAGTCATGGACTATTCTCTTTGCCACCACACAGCAAACAGTACCGATGCACTAAGTTTGGAACCAATAAGATCCTGAACAGCTTCCACCCCCAATCCATAAGAATGCTAAATAGTTAGTTAAATAGTTAACCAAATAGTTACCCGGACTATCTGCATTGACCCTTTTTTGCAAAAATATTTTTGTTTCATCACATACGCTGCTGCTACTGTTTATTATCTGTCACTTTATTCCTAGTTATATGTACAGTAACGGTCAAAAGTTTTAGAACAACTACTCATTCAAGGGTTTTTCTTTATTTTTACTATTTTCTACAATGTAGAATAATAGTGAAGACGTCAAAACTATGAAATAACGCATATGGAATCATGTAGTAACCAAACAAGTGTCAAACAAATCAGAATATATTTTAAATAGCCACTCTTTTCCTTGATGACAGCTTTGCACACTCTTAGCATTCTCTCAGCCAGCTTCACCTGCAATGCTTTTCCAACAGTCTTGAGTCTCCACATATGCTGAGCACTCGTTGGCTTCCTTTCCTTCACTCTGCGGTCCATCTCAATTTGGTTGAGGTCGGGCGATTGTGGAGGCCAGGTCATCCGATTTTTTTATATAAACAATAAGTAACTAATAACTAGGCAAGTCAGTTAAGAACAAATTCTGATTTACAATGACTGCCTACCCCAGCCAAACCTGAATGACACTGGGCCAATTGCACACAGCCCTAGGTGACTCCCAATCCCAGCTGGATATGATGTAGCCTGGTTTTGAACCAGGGACTGTAGTGATGACTTTTGTACTGAGATGCAGTGTCATAGACTGCCGTGCCACTCAGAAGCCACTGACGTGGGCACTCCATCACTCTCCTTCTTGGTCAAATAGCTCTTACTCAGCCTGGAGGTGTGTTGGATCATTGTCCTGTTGAAAAAAAAAATGATAGTCCCACTAAGCCCAAACCAGATGGAATGGCGTATCGCTGCAGAATGCTGTCTAAACAAAAGACTCCACTTTGCCAGATGATTACATGACCCACATGACCCATCAAGTTAGCCAGGTGTGTCTGGAGGTTATTACGGCCACCCATTGTATTTCATGAACATATGTGCATGTCTAGACAATAGTGACCCATCCACGTCGACATAGTGTGTGTTTACCAGAGACGGTAATGTGAAGAACAACATGACCTGCACCAAAGTCAGATTAGGATGTTAGCCAAGGACTAGATCAAGTATATTTTTACCTGGACTTTTTTGGGTTATTTTAAGCTACTACTTTCACCACTTTTAGTCTTGAAATATTTGGTTGTTTACTACACTACCTTACTCACCCTGTTTAGTACATAGCCTCATGGGAATCCTTAAAGAGATGGGTTGGGCTAAGCTTAAGAGGGTGTGAACGATGCTGGACAGGTGTAGAAAAAGAAGAGCTCTCCAGTAGGTGTACCAAATCACTCAAGGACCATTTTCTCAAAAGTGGGTTTACAAGTTTATCAAACTTCAAAGCAGAATTGCTTTCCAAATGTTCCTCAACTGCAGTGTATGAGAAACCATTTTGTCTCTGCTTTTATCCAACGTAAAAAAAGTTGGGTGAATTTAGGCCCATTCCTCCTGACAGAGCTGGTGTAACTGAGTCAGGTTTGTAGGCCTCCTTGCTCACACACACTTTTTTAGTTCTGCCCACACATTTTATATGGGATTGAGGTCAGGTCTTTGTGATGCCCACTCCAATACCTTGACTTTGTTGTCCTTAAGCCATTTTGCCACAACTTTGGAAGTATGCTTGGGGTCATTGTCCATTTGGAAGAGCCATTGACGACCAATTTTTAACTTCCTGACTGATGTCTTGCGATGTTGCTTCAATATATTCACATAATTTTCCACCCTCATGATGCCATCTATGTTGTAAAGTGCACCAGTCCCTCCTGCAGCAAAGCACCCCCACAACATGATGCTGCCACCCCAGTGCTTCACGGTTGGGATGGTGTTCTTCGGCTTGTAAGCATACCCCTTTTTCTTCCAAACATAACGATGGTCATTATGGCCAAACAGTTCTATTTTTGTTTCATCAGACCAGAGGACATTTCTCCAAAAAGTACAATCTGTGTGCCCATGTGCAGTTGCAAACCGTAGTCTGGCTTTTTTATGGTGGATTTGGATCAGTGGCTTCTTCCTTGCTGAGCGACCTTTCATGTTATGTTGATATAGGTGCTTTTGTACGTATTTCCTCCCGCATCTTCACAAGGTCCTTTGCTGCTGTTCTGGGATTGATTTTCACTTTTTGCACCAAAGTACGTTCATCTCTAGGAGACGGAACGCATCTCCTTCCTGAGCGGTATGACGGCTGTGTGATCCCATGGTGTTTATACTTGCGTACTATTGTTTGTACAGATGAATGTGATACCTTCAGGCATTTGTAAATTGCTCCCAAGGATGAACCAGACTTGTGGAGGTCTACAATTTTGTTTCTGACGTCTTGGCTGATTTCTTTTGATTTCCCCATGATGTCAAGCAAAGAGGCACTGAGTTTGAAGGTAGGCCTTGAAATGCATCCACAGGTACACCTCCAATTGACTCAAATGATGTCAATTAGCCTATCAGAAGCTTCTAAAGCCATTACATCCTTTTCTGGAAATGTCCAAGCTGTTTAAAGGCACAGTCAACTTAGTGTATGTAAACTTCTGACGCGCTGGAATTGTGATACAGTGAATTATGAGTGAAATAATAATAATAATAAAAATTACTTGTGTCATGCACAAAGTAGATGTCCTAAACGACATACCAAAACTATAGTTTGTTAACAAGAAATTTGTGGAGTGGTTGAAAAATGAGATTTAATGACTCCAACCTAAGTGTATGTAAACTTCCAACTTGAACTGTACGTGCCATTTGGCTTCCATGGTCTGGTCGATTATTGCTACAATGTCCATTGGTGCATGTGAGTACCTGTGCTGTGTGTTTTGGGCTTTCGTGCCCTTGTGGATTGCGCAGATGATTACAGGACTCGTCCCGCGTGTTAATCATTCTGCGCTTGTGTATTTATTCGAGGTACTCCTCTCTTTTGTTTGGGTTTTCTGCCCTGTGTTTTGTGTACGTGTTTGTTTGGTCTTCGTCCCCGTGCCTTTACAGAGGGAAATAGACTGCAGAAGCATACAAAATATTCGACATAAGGAGCGTGGCATTTCTTAAACTCTTTTTATTTTGCCTATCAAGCAGGACAAATCAACACGAACCGTACTCATTAGCATTTAAAACAGGCTCATTTTTCATACCAACAGGCTTGAGGCCCCCTTGACTGCAATTGAACTCAAAGACCCAATGCTGTTCAACTACGGCTGTAAATAACGGCATTGATAAAAGGCCGAAATTAAACTGTCTGGTGAGAAAAGGGAACCTTTGAATCAACTGAAAGGGCCTTTAATAACAGTAGTGCTTGGCTGTGAAGCCCAACCATGAGAAGTGCTTTCTCTGATGAAGGCCACTCAAACGAATAAACACAGCTGATCAACTCTCTCCACAATCAGTCCTCCATTTCCAGGGTTCAGAGACAGACGATACTCTCCCGAAAAAGAGCCAAGGCAAAATGGAGGATAACGATCATTCGCATCAACTTGGTGAGGATGTCAGTCCATATACAGTACTGTATAACTACTGTATATGAGTGAGTAGAGGAGAGAGAGGGAGAATGAATTGTCGTCTTCGGATTTCATTTTCCGCAAACGTGCATTGGCATCTCGCTGTTCTCACCTTTTGGAAATCCCAAGGTTTTTTTCCACCCCTTGCAGGCATTATGAGCAGTGTGTAGTTTGGCACCCCATCATTCTTCTCCTCCTGAGTGATCTTGCCAAACAACACCTGCAGACACATGCCGGGGTATCTCATTCACTTTCGCTCCCTGACTAATGTTGACAATTATTAATCAGTCTGTCTCTCTTTCCATCTTGAACTAGTTCGTTTTCTATTAAACTATATGTCAGCGTTGAGGTTCTCTCCAAATATTTCCAAAAGGTTAAGTGTTTGTGATTTCAGGTGCTATTTTGAGACTTGGCTGATAGTGGGAAAAAGTTTATACAGCTTTTGAGGTGAAGGCACATGTATTGTGCGACAGAACAAGAAAATGCAGGAAAAACCACAGTGCCAAAGAGCATTTGGAGATAGCAAAGTGAGGGCTATCGGAAATGAAGGGTGAATGTTTTAACCCATCAGAGTCTAAACCCTGTCTAAGCTGGGGGGAGGTTCTACTAGGCTGAATGGAATTGTTTTAAGAAGGTCATATCACGGATCATTTAGCTATTTGATTTAGAATTTTAAGAAACCTTTAAGGTATCAAAACAATATATAAAAAAGATGTAATTAACAAGCTTTTTTGGACTCATATTAGCCCATTCAAATGCACTGCATAACATATTCAGTACCAGGAACAACAGAGTCCCCCCCAAAAATATCAAAAGTAAGTTTATACTGAAGTATCTCTCATATATCTGAGAGATATAAGAACGATCAGGAAACATTTGTTGTTGTTTTTTTTACATGTATTTAACCCCATATTATTTGGCATCTCCATATATACACAAAAGGGTCAAACGTTTTAGAACATCTACTCATTCAAGGGTTTTTCTTTATTTCTACTATTTTCCACATTGTAGAAAAAATAGTGAAGACATCAAAACTACGAAATAACACAAATGGAATCATGTAGTAAACAAAAAGTGTTAAACAAATCAAAATATATTTGAGATTTGAGATTCTTCAAATAGCCACACTTTGCCTTGATGACAGCTTTGCACACTCTTAGCATTCTCTCAGCCAGCTTCACCTGGAATGCTTTTCCAACAGTCTTGAAGGAGTTCCCACATATGCTGAGCACTTGTTGGCTGCTTTGCCCAAACGAGATGGGATGGCGTATTGCTGTAGAATGCTGTGGTACCCATGCTGGTTAAGTGTGCCTTGAATTGTAAATAAATCACAGATAGTGTCATCAACAAAGCACCCCACACCATAACACCTCCTCCTCCAAGCTTTACGGTGGGAAATACACATGCGGAGATCATCCGTTCACCCAGACTGCGCCTCACAAAGACACGCCGGTTGGAACCGAAAATGTCCAATTTGGACTCAGACCAAAGGACAGATTTCCACCGGTCTAATATCCATTGCTTGTGTTTCTTGGCCCAATCAAGTATTTTCTTCTTATTGGTGTCCTTTAGTAGTTGTTTCTTTGCAGAAATTCGACCATAAAGGCCTCATTCACAAAGTATCCTTTGAACAGGTGATGTTGAGATGTGTCTGTTACATGAACACCGTGAAGCATTTATTTGGGCTGCAATTTCTGAGGCTGGTAACTCTAATGAACTTATCCTTAGCCAGTTTCATCATAGCCTTTGAGGTACTTGTTATTTCACCCCCCCCCACACACACACACACACACACACCCACCCCACCTTGTCTCAACACAACTGATTGGCTCAAACCCATTAAGAAGGAAAGAAATTCCACAAATTAACTTTTAACTTCTTACGGCTGAAATCCCTTTAACGGGATCGATTTGACAACAGCCAGTGAAAGTGCAGAGCACCAAATTCAAAAACAGAAATCTCAATTAAAATTCCTCAAAAATACAAGTATTATACACCATTTTAAATATAAACTTGTTGTTAATCCCACCACAGTGTCCGATTTCAAAAAGGCTTTACGATGAAAGAATACCATGCGATTATGTTAGGTCAGCGCCTAGTCACAAAAACAGCCATTTTCCAGCCAAAGAGAAGAGTCACCAAAAGCAGAAATAGAGATAAAATGTATCACTAACCTTTGATGATCTTCATCAGATGGCACTCATAGGACTTCATGTTACACAATACATGTATGTTTTGTTCGATAAAGTTCATATTTATATCCAAAAATCTCTGTTTACACTGGCACGTTATGTTCAGTAATGTTTTGCCTCCAGAACATCCTGTGATTTTGCAGAGCCACATGAATTTACAGGAATACTCATCATCAACGTTGATGAAAGATACAAGTGTTATGCATAGAATTAAGGATATATTTGTCATGAACGTTGCCAGGGAAATGACCGGACCAAGGTGCAGCGTGGTGAGCGTACATTTCTTTTATTATGAATGTCGCCAACAAAAACAAGAAACAACAAAAACGAACGTGAAGGTGACTAGGGCTATACAGGCCACTAACACAGACAACTACCCACAACTAAGGTGCAAAAACAGGCTGCCTAAGTATGATTCCCAATCAGAGACGATAGACAGCTGTTCCTGATTGAGAACCAAACACGGCTAAAACATAGAAACAGAAAACATAGAAATATAGAAACTAGAATGCCCACCCTAGTCACAGCCTGACCTAACCAAAATAGAGAATAAAAGCCTCTCTATGGCCAGGGCGTGACAATACTTCTCCTTAATGCACCCACTGTGTCAGATTTCAAAAAAGCTTTATGGCAAAAGCACACCATGTGATAATCTGAGTACAGCGCTCAGCCACCATACAGATACCCGCCATGTTGTGGAGTCAACAAAAGTCAGAAATAGCAATATATATTCACTTACCTTTGATGATCTTCATCGGAATGCACTCCCAGGAATCCCAGTTCAACAATAAATGTTTGTTTTGTTCGATAAAGTCCATAATTTATGTCCAAATACCTCCTTTTTGTTCGCGCATTTAGTCCAGTAAACCAAATGCACAAGAGGCGAGCACTAAGTCCAGACGAAAAGTCAAAAAAGTTATATTACAGTTCGTAGAAACATGTCAAACGATGTATAGAATCAATCTTTAGGATGTTTAATCATAAATCTTCAATAATATTCCAACCGGACAATTCCTTTGTCTTTAGAAATGAAAAGGAACGCAGCTCACTCTCACGGCCGCGCTCATGGCTGCCAGACCCCTGATTCAAACAGCTCTTATTCGCTCCCCCTTCACAGTAGAAGCCTGATGTTCTAAAGACTTTTGACATCTAGTGGAAGCTTTAGGAAGTGCAATCGGACCAAATTTACACTTTGGATAGGCAATCACTGAAAAACTACAAACCTCAGATTTCCCACTTCCTGGTTGGATTTTTTCAGGTTTTCGCCTGCCATATGAGTTCTGTCACAGACATCATTCAAACAGTTTACTTTGGGCACACTTTTCAACCGGACGTAAAAATAGCGCCCCCAAGCCATAAGAAGTTAACAAGGCACACCTATTACTTGAAATGCATTCCAGGTGACTACCTCATGAAGCTGGTTGAGAGAATGCCAAGAGTTTGCAAAGCTGTCATCAAGGCAAAGGGTGGCTAATTTGAAGAATCTCAAATATAAAATATATTTTGATTTGTTTAACACTTTTTTGGTTACTACATGATTCCATGTGTATTATTTCATAGTTTTGATGTCTTCACTGTTATTCTACAATGTAGAAAAGTGTACAAATAAAGAAGAACCCTTGCATGGGTACAGTAGGTGTTCTAAAACTCTTAACCGTTAGTGTACTTCCAGTAAAAAGAATTACCCGGTACCAGGGGACCTTCAGACATGTACGTGAGAGTCTCACCTTTACATAGAGGGGTACACCTTTCACCGTTAATGCGGAAGTGCGACATAGGCACATGTGATGGATTTAGACCAATAAAAATATATATATGTCTTTAGCTTAAAATGACAGATTTTTATGGGGATTATTTTATTATGCTAATTATAATTCAGAGTGGGTTCGGGCGTCGACCTTAGTTAAAACACTGTACTGAGCTGTTTTCGAGAAAGTCAAACAATTCAGGTGATTCAAGTTGTTTGACTTGGCAAAGGTGTGTTACTCTCTGTCTCTCCTTCTGTTTTTCTCCTGGCTGCTTCTACTTTGGCCCAGTCTGTCCTCAGGTGGGATGCAGTGTGGGTTAGCAGGGCAGGCCTAACAGCAGAGGCCTCGCCTGAGCTGCTCTACCCGTCTGGATAACATGACGGGCTGGCATGGGGCTGTCACTCCCAGCCAAGCCCCAGGGCTGCTTACAGGGGTTGTTTGGTTTCTGTCTTTGTCTCTGAGCATATCTGTAACGGTCCTGACCTGTTTTATGTTGTTTTTGTATGTGTTTATGGTCAGGGCGTGTGTTTTGGGTGGGCAGTCTATGTTTTGTATTTCTAGGTTGGTTTTTGTGTTCGGCCTGGTATGATTCTCAATTAGAGACAGGTGTGTATCGTTTGTCTCTAATTGAGAGTCATACTAAGGCAGCCAGGGTTTCACTGGGGTTTTGTGGGTGTTTGTTCCTGTGTCCTCACAGGACGGTTGAAGGTTAGTCACATTTGTTGTTTTGTAGTTTTGTAGTGTCTTGTTTGCTGTTGTCATTAAAAGATGGCTTATTTCCCTCAATCCGCATCTTGGTCCTATCCATGCTCCTTCTCGTCTAAGGGGGAGAACAACATTGACTACCTTTACAGAAACACCCACCACAACAGGACCAAGCGGATTGAGGAGAGAGAAAAGGAACTACAGCAATGGGGAAAAGAGGAATGGACTTGGGAGGAGATTCTGGACGGAGAAGGACCCTGGGCAGAGCCAGAGGAGTGTCGCCGCCCCAAAGCGGAGCTGGAGGCAGCAAAAGCGGAGAGGAGGTTTTATGAGGCAAAAGCAAGGCAGAGCGGCTGGAAGCCCGAGAGGCTCACCCAAAAATTTCTTGGGGGGGGGGGGGCTAAAGGGGAGTGTGGCGAAGCCGGGTTGGATACCTGAGCCAACTCCCCGGGCTTGCCGTGGAGTAAGAGGGCGTCGTACTGGTCAGACACCGTGTTATGTGGTAAAGCGCACGGTGTCCCCAGTACGCGTGCTTAGCCCAGTGCGGGCTATTCCACCTTGCCGCACTGGGAGGGCTAGGTTGGGCATCGAGCCGAGGGCCATGAAGCCGGCCCAACGTATCTGGTCTCCAGTACGTCTCCTCGGGCCGGCGTACATGGCACCAGCCTTACAGGTGGTGTCCCCGGTTCGCCTGCATAGCCCAGTGCGGGCTATTCCACCTCGCCGCACTGGCAGGGCTACGGGGACCATTCAACCTGGTGAGGTTGGGGAGGCTCGGTGCTCAAGAGCACGTGTCCTCCTTCACGGTCCGGTATATCCGGCGCCACCTTCCCACCCCAACTCAGTACCACCAGTGCCTACACCACGCACCAGGCTTCCAGTGCATCTCCCGAGCCCTGTTCCTCTTCCACGCACTCTCCCTATGGTGCGTGTCTCCAGCCCGGTACCTCCAGTTCCGGTACCACGCACCAGGCCTAGAGTGCGCCACGAGAGTCCAGTGTGCCCAGTTCCTGTTCCCCGCACTCGCCCTGAGGTGCGTGCCCTCAGCCCGGTACCTCCAGTTCCGGTACCACGCACCAGGCCTATAGTGCGTCTCAGCCGGCCAGAGTCTGCCGTCTGCCTAGCGCCAGAGCCGTCCTGCCAGGACCTGCCGGAGCCGTCCAGCCAGGACCTGCCGGAGCCGTCCAGCCCGGACCTGCCGGAGCCGTCCAGCCCGGACCTGCCGGAGCCGTGCAGCCCGGACCTGCCGGAGCCGTCCAGCCCGGACCTGCCGGAGCCCCTCAGCCCGGACCTGCCGGAGCCCCTCAGCCCGGACCTGCCGGAGCCCCTCAGCCCGGACCTGCCGGAGCCCCTCAGCCCGGACCTGCCGGAGCCCCTCAGCCAGGACCTGCCGGAGCCCCTCAGCCAGGACCTGCCGGAGCCCCTCAGCCAGGACCTGCCGGAGCCCCTCAGCCAGGACCTGCCGGAGCCCCTCAGCCAGGACCTGCCGGAGCCCCTCAGCCAGGACCTGCCGGAGCCCCTCAGCCAGGACCTGCCGGAGCCCCTCAGCCAGGACCTGCCGGAGCCCCTCAGCCAGGACCTGCCGGAGTCCCTCAGCCAGGACCTGCCGGAGTCCCTCAGCCAGGACCTGCCGGAGTCCCTCAGCCAGGACCTGCCGGAGTCCCTCAGCCAGGACCTGCCGGAGTCCCTCAGCCAGGACCTGCCGGAGTCCCTTATCCCGGTGCTGCCCCTTATCCCGGTGCTGCCCCTTCATTTAGGTGGTGTTAGTGGGAGGGTGGTCATTGGGAGGGGGATAAAGAAGCGGGGATTGATTATGGTGGGGTGGGGACCTCGCCCTCAGCCTGAGCCACCACCGTGGTCAACTGCCCACCCAGACCCTCCCCTGGACTTTGTGCTGGTGCGCCCGGCGTTCGCACCTTGAGGGGGGGGGTTCTGTAACGGTCCTGACCTGTTTTATGTTGTTTTTGTATGTGTTTATGGTCAGGGTGTGTGTTTTGGGTGGGCAGTCTATGTTTTGTATTTCTAGGTTGGTTTTTGTGTTCGGCCTGGTATGATTCTCAATTAGAGACAGGTGTGTATCGTTTGTCTCTAATTGAGAGTCATACTAAGGCAGCCAGGGTTTCACTGGGGTTTTGTGGGTGTTTGTTCCTGTGTCCTCACAGGACGGTTGAAGGTTAGTCACATTTGTTGTTTTGTAGTGTCTTGTTTGCTGTTGTCATTAAAAGATGGCTTATTTCCCTCAATCCGCATCTTGGTCCTATCCATGCTCCTTCTCGTCTAAGGGGGAGAACAACATTGACTACCTTTACAATATCTTAGAGAAAATTAGGTGGAAAAAGGATACATCCTCAAACTCTCTCACTTACACTCTCAGGTTAGATTACATATCCAACAATCAATCAATCAAGTTTATTTTATATAGCCCTTCGTACATCAGCTAATATCTCGAAGTGCTGTACAGCAACCCAGCCTAAAACCCCAAACAGCAAGCAATGCAGGTGTAGAAGCACGGTGGCTAGGAAAAAATCCCTAGAAAGGCCAAAACCTAGGAAGAAACCTAGAGAGGAACCAGGCTATGAGGGGTGGCCAGTCCTCTTCTGGCTGTGCCGGGTGGAGATTATAACAGAACATGGCCAAGATGTTCATAAATGACAAGCATGGTCAAATAATAATCAGGAATACATTTCAGTTGGCTTTTCATAGCCGATAATTAAGAGTTGAAAACAGCAGGTCTGGGACAGGTAGGGGTCCATAACCACAGGCAGAACAGTTGAAACTGGGACAGCAGAAAGGCCAGGTGGACTGGGGACAGCAAGGAGTCATCATGCCTCATAGTCCTGACGTATGGTCCTAGGACTCAGTTCCTCCGAGAGAAAGAAAGAGAGAAGGAGAGAATTAGAGAGAGCCAATATGTTCAAAATGTTCATAAATGACAAGCATGGTCAAATAATAATCAGGAATAAATGTCAGTTGGCTTTTCATAGCCGATAATTAAGAGTTGAAAACAGCAGGTCTGGGACAGGTAGGGGTCCATAACCACAGGCAGAACAGTTGAAACTGGGACAGCAGAAAGGCCAGGTGGACTGGGGACAGCAAGGAGTCATCATGCCTCGTAGTCCTGACGTATGGTCCTAGGACTCAGTTCCTCCGAGAGAGAGAAAGAAAGAGAGAAGGAGATAATTAGAGAGAGCCAATATGTTCAAAATGTTCATAAATGACAAGCATGGTCAAATAATAATCAGGAATAAATGTCAGTTGGCTTTTCATAGCCGATCATTAAGAGTTGAAAACAGCAGGTCTGGGACAGGCAGGGGTTCCATAACTGCAGGCAGAACAGTTGAAACTGGAACAGCAGCAAGGCCAGGTGGACTGGGGACAGCAAGGAGTCATCATGCCCAGTAGTCCTGACGTATGGTCCTAGGGCTCAGGTCCTCCGAGAGAGAGAAAGAAAGAGAGAAGGAGAGAATTAGAGAGAGCATACTTAAATTCACACAGGACACTGGATAAGACAGGAGAAGTACTCCAGATATAACCAACTGGCCCTAGCCCCCCGACACAAACTACTGCAGCATAAATACTGGAGGCTGAGACAGGAGGGGTCAGGAGACACTGTGGCCGCATCCGAAGATACCCCCGGACAGGGCCAAACAGGAAGGATATAACCCCACCCACTTTGCCAAAGCACAGCCCCCGCACCACTAGAGGGATATCTTCAGCCACCAACTTACAATCCTGAGACAAGGCCGAGTATAGCCCACAAAGATCTACACCACAGCACAAACCAAGGGGGGGTGCCAACCCAGACAGGAAGATCACGTCAGTAACTCAACCCACTCAAGTGACGCACCCCTCTTGGGGACGGCATGAAAGAGCACCAGTAAGCCAGTGACTCAGCCCCTGTAATAGGTTTAGAGGTAGAGAATCCCAGTGGAGAGGAACCGGCCAGGCAGAGACAGCAAGGGCGGTTCGTTGCTCCAGAGCCTTTCCGTTCACTTTCACACTCCTGGGCCAGACTACACTCAATCATATGACCTACTGAAGAGATAAGTCTTCAGTAAAGACTTAAAGGTTGAGACCGAGGCTGCGTCTCTCACATGGGTAGGCAGACCATTCCATAAAAATGGAGATCTATAGGAGAAAGCCCTGCCTCCAGCTGTTTGCTTAGAAATTCTAGGGACAATTAGGAGGCCTGCGTCTTGTGACCGTAGCGTACGTGTAGGTATGTACGGCAGGACCAACTCGGAAAGATAGGTAGGAGCAAGCCCATGTAACGCTTTATAGGTTAACAGTAAAACCTTGAAATCAGCCCTTGCCTTAACAGGAAGCCAGTGTAGGAAAGCTAGCACTGGAGTAATATGATCAAATTTCTTGGTTCTAGTCAGGATTCTAGCAGCCGTATTTAGCACTAACTGAAGTTTATTTAGTGCTTTATCCGGGTAGCCGGAAAGTAGAGCATTGCAGTAGTCTAGCCTAGAAGTAACAAATGCATGGATGAATTTTCCTGCATCATTTTTGGACAGAACATTTCTGATTTTTGCAATGATACGTAGATGGAAAAAAGCTGTCCTTGAAACAGTCTTGATATGTTAGTCAAAAGAGAGATCAGGGTCAAGAGTAACGCCGAGGTCCTTCACAGTTTTATTTGAGACAACTTTACAACCATCAAGATTAATTGTCAGATTTAACAGAAGATGTCTTTGTTTCTTGGGACCTAGAACAAGCATCTCTGTTTTGCCCGAGTTTAAAAGTAGAAAGTTTTCAGCCATCCACTTCCTTATGTCTGAAACACAGGCTTCTAGCGAGGGCAATTTTGCGGCTTCACCATGTTTCATTGAAAAGTACAGCTGTGTGTCATCCGCATAGCAGTGAAAGTTAACCTGTTGGGGATGGGGGCGCTGTTTAGACTATTTATGCTAATTTGGGTAATTTTTGAAACGGCTTCCCACAAAATCCTTGATCGTACAATATGCATATTATTATTATTATTGGATAGAAAACAGTCTATAGTTTCTATAGGAGTTGAAATTTTAAGTGAAATTTTAATTTTTTTTACTCTAAGTGGAACAGAGCCCATTCTACAGCAATTTCCCTGACATGGATTCAGATTTCAGAAATGTTGGCCACTGTTCTGAAGTCAGTTAAAACGGCACTGATATTGCTATGACTATACGGACACTTCTTACGTCTTCCCCTGGATGCCTTTACGTGATGACGATTCCAATGGGGTCGATTGCGCGTTCACAGGCCCTATAAATCAAAAAACCCTGTAGCTAGCAAGTCTTTCCTTGGTGCGTAACGCGCGTGCTGGACACCGACCCGCTCCTGTTCCAAGCGTTAGTTTAGCCTGTTATATTTCTCCGGTCATCTTTTCACTCGTTATAGGAGTTAAAAACATCATAAGGTAGTTAATTTAAAGCGTTTTATAGCAATTTATATCCGTTTAGTGCGATTTTGGGACATTTATTTTTGCAACGATGTGAATAGTTGGGCACGCTTTTCAGTTCATCCCGAACGCAGTAGGCATTTCCACATGGCAAGAGGACAGCTTTCCACCAAAAGACGATTGCTCTCAAGAAAGGATCCTTTGCCCAAGATACTGATGGAAGAACAGCTCAAGGTAGGACATTTTTATTATGATAAATCGTGTTTCTGTCGAAACATTTTAGTGGCTTAGGACGCCATGTTTTATGACGTAGCTTCGCTAGGCGCAAACTGTATTGAAAAGTAAGGATAAATTAAAAAATGTTATTCCGCAATTGTATTAAGAATTAAATTGTCTATCAATCCCTGTCCACCCTATATTTTTTTGTCACGTTTATGAGTATTTATGTATAAGAGTAGATCACTGTCTAAGTGGCGCAAGGACTTTTTCTGACCAGCTTGTCTACATTTCACATTGTCTAACCATGATTTTGGTGGCTAAATATAAACATTTGCGATCAAACTCTATATGGAATGTGTAATATGATGTTACAGGAGTGTCATCGGAAGAATTCTGAGAAGGTTAGTGAAAAAATTAATATCTTTTGGCGATGTTGACTTTTATCGCTCACTTTGGCTAGAATCAATGCTGGGCTGCTATGTGCTACGCTAATATAACGATTTATTGTGTTTTCGCTGTAAGACACTTAGAAAATCTGAAATATTGTCTGTATTCACAGGATCCGTGTCTTTCGATTCGTGTATGCTGTGTATTTTTACGAAATGTTTGATGATTAGTAAGTAGGTAAACACGTTGCTCTAAGTAGTTTTTCTATTCCATTTGTGACGGTGGGTGCAATTGTAACCTATGCCATCTACCTGAAATATGCACTTTTTTCTAACAAAACCTATTCCATACCATAAATATGTTATCAGACTGTCATCTAATGAGTTTTTTTGTTGGTTAGGGGCTATAAATATCTTAGTTTAGCCGAATTGGTGATGGCTACTGGTGTTGGTGGACAAATAAAAGATGGTGGATTATGCTAATGTGTTTTTAGGTAATAGATGTACATCTTTACATATTGTGTCTTCCCTGTAAAACATTTTAAAAATCGGACAAGTTGACTGGATTCACAAGATCTGTGTCTTTCATTAGCTGTATTGGACTTTAATGTGTGAAAGTTAAATATTTTAAAAAAATATTTTTTTTGAATTTCGCGGCACTGGTTTTTCAGTGGGGGGGGGGGGGGGGTGTGCCGCTAGCGCCACGCTGATCCTAGACAGGTTAACATTATGTTTTCGAATAACATCCCCAAGAGGTAAAATATATAGTGAAAACAATAGTGGTCCTAAAACGGAACCTTGAGGAACACCGAAATGTACAGTTGATTTGTCAGAGGACAAAACATTCACAGAGACAAACTGATATCTTTCTGACAGATAAGATCTAAACCAGGCCAGAACTTGTCCGTGTAGACCAATTTGGGTTTCCAGTCTCTCCAAAAGAATGTGGTGTTCGATGGTGTCTAAGGCAGCACTAAGGTCTAGTAGCACGAGGACAGATGCAGAGCCTCGGTCTGACGCCATTAAAAGGTCATTTACCACCTTCACAAGTGCAGTCTCAGTGCTATGATGGGGTCTAAAACCAGACTGAAGCATTTCGTATACATTGTTTGTCTTCAGGAAGGCAGTGAGTTGCTGCGCAACAGCTTTTAATAAAATTTTCAACACACATGCTTTTCACACTTACATCGTCTTTTAGTCTCTGTTTCAGTCATGCCATTTCGCTTTGAGAGGGATGAAGGGCGACTAGTTCTTGCACCAAGAGAGAAGGGGAAATAACATTAGCGTAGCAATAGACGAGACCACAAAACAAAACCGACCGACAATTACAGGGCTGGCTAGAAGAGTGAGTAATCATAGCCTGAGTCACAGTCTCCTGTGGAGGAGCTCAAAAACATGTCCAGAGAGAGAGAAAGGTAAGTGAGGAAAGGAAACATGGGAGAACAGAACCTCAATCAATGAATTATTGGAGGCTTACAGGTGTTGCTAAACATTTGAAAGCATGAATTGCTTCTACAAGCGCTCAAACCACAGGAAAATGCATTCGATTTGGATAATATAGATCAGACTGGGTATTTGTATCAACATTTCCCTTTGTGGTAGCTCCAATGCTTGCTATGCTATGGAAAATACGACATTTACAGTACTCAACCTCAACAACAAAAAACGCTCACTTACATTACAGTCATCAAAACCACATGGCACAATTCTGTGACAAAATGAGCTAACCGTACATTTCTCCAACAACTGTGGTTGATATTGCAGTTGATAATCTCATCAACAGAGCCACAATAATCTACTTCACTGTATGATCTTTGGTGTGTAAAGAGAGTGCTTTACCGTTGTTAGTCCCATCTCTTAACTTCTACCGACTCAGAAACCCGGATCCGGGAGCACCCCCACCTCCCCCACCAGTAAAAAAGCTGAATAGCATAGCTAGCATAGCGTCACAAGTAAATAGTAGCATCTAAATATCATTCAATCACAAGTCCAAGATACCAGATGAAAGATCCACTTCTTGTGAATCCAGCAATCATTTCTGATTTGTAAAATGTTTTACAGGGAAGACACAATATGTAAATCTATTAGCTAACCACGTTAGCAAAAGACACCATTTTTCTTTGTCCACCATTTTTTCTCACCACCAGTAGCTATCACCAATTCGGCCAAATAAAGATATTGATAGCCACTAACCAAGAAAAAACCTCATCAGATGACAGTCTGATAACATATTTATTGTATAGGATAGGTTTTGTTAGAAAAATGTGCATATTTCAGGTAGAAATCATAGTTTACAATTGCACCCACCATCACAACTCGACTAGAATAAATACAGAGAGCAACGTGTATTACCTAATTACTAATCATAAAACATTTCTTAAAAATACACAGCGTACACTAATTGAAAGACACAGATCCTGTGAATCCAGACAATATCTCAGATTTTCTAAGTGTCTTACAGAGAAAACACAATAAATCGTTATATTAGCATACCACGTGCAAACATTACCCCAGCATTGACTAACGGCAAAAAGAGCGATAGCATTATCACCACCAAAATGTATTAATTTTTTCACTAACCTTCTCAGAATTCTTCAGATGACACTCCTGTAACATCATATTACAACATACATATAGAGTTTGTTCGAAAATGTGCATATTTAGCCACCAAAATCGTGGTTATACAATGAGAAAAGTAGCCAAGCTGGTCAGAAAATGTCGGGCGCCATATTGGACAGTGATCTAGTCTAATGCATAAATACTCATAAACTTGACTAAAAAATACAGGGTGGACAGCGATTGAAAGACAATTTAGTTCTTAATGCAATCGCTGAATTACATTTTTTAAATTATCCTTACTGTTCAATACAGGTTGCGCCAAAGCGAAGCTACCCCAAAGAAAATGGCGGAATATGCGTTTAACATTTTTCGACAGAACAACGATTTATCATCATAAATAGTTCTTACTATTAGCTGAACTGCCATCAGAATCTTGGGCAATGAATCCTTTCTCCGGTCTAATCGTCTTTTGGTCGAAAGATGTCCTCTTGTCCCGTCGAAATGGCCACTAACGTTCACCATGTACTAGAAAAGTGCCCAGCTCCTTGAAGTGCGTCACACAGAAATGCCATAAAATCGCCCTAAACGCATATAAATTGGTATAAAACGGTTTAAATTAACTACCTTATGATGTTTTTAACACCTATAACGAGTAAAAACATGACCGGAGATATATTACTGGCTAAACAACAGCTTGGAAGGAGGCCAGTCCGACGTCCATCGTGCGTCAGGCGCAGAGACGAAAAGAAATGTATTTCCGGTCATTGGTCTTTTATAAAGGCCCTGATTGTGCAATCGACTCCATTCAAAGTGTCACCACTTACTGACATCTAGAGGAAGACGTAGGCAGTGTTTGTATCCCCATAGCATTCACAGGGACATTACAACTGACCTTGGAACAGGGGCCAAGATTTCTGAAATCTCACTCCCTGTCATGAAAAGTGCTGTAGAAGGAGTTCTGTTTCACTCAGAGACATAATTCCAACGGCTATAGAAACTAGAGAGTGTTTTCTATCCAATAATAATAATAATATGCATATTGTACGAGCAAGAATTGAGTACTAGGCAGTTTAATCTGGAGACCAATTTATGCTAAGTCGAAACAGCACCCCCTATATTCGCAAGTTAGAGAGGGAGATATAAGACTCCATTTTCAGTCATTTTTGCAATTCGTTCCAGTCATTGGCAGCAGAGAACTGGAAGGAAAGGCGGCCAAAGTAAGTGTTGTTTTTGGGAATGACCAGTGAAATATACCTGCTGGAGCGCGTGCTACGGGTAAGTGTTGCTATGGTGACCAGGGTAACTGAGATAAGGCGGGGCTTTACCTAGCAAAGATTTATAGATGACCTGGAGCCAGTGGGTTTGGAGACAAGTATGTAGCGAGGGCCAGCCAACGAGAGCATACAGGTCGCAGTGGTGGGTAGTGTATGGGGCTTTGGTAACAAAATGGATGGCACTGTGATAGACTACATCCAGTTTGCTGAGTAGGGTGTTGGAGGCTATTTTGTAAATGACATCGCCGAAGTCAAGGATTGGTAGGACAGTCAGTTTTACAGCATGAGTGAAGGAGGCATTGTTGCGAAATAGGAAGCCGATTCTAGATTTAATTTTGGATTGGAGATGCTTAATGTGAGTCTGGAAGGAGAGTTTATAGTCTAACCAGACACCTAGGTATTTGTAGTTTCCACATATTCAGAACGGTCAGAACCGTCTAGATTAGTGATGCTAGTCGGGCGGGTGCGTGCGGGCAACAATCGGTTGAAGAGCATGCATTTAGTTTTACTAGCATTTAAAAGCAGTTGGAGGCCACGGAAGGAGTGTTATATGGCATTGAAGCTCGTTTGGAGGGTTGTTAACACAGTGTCCAAAGAAGGGCCGGATGTATACAGAATGGTGGTGTCTGCGTAGATGTGGATCTGAGAATCACCAGTAGCAAGAGCGACATATATATATATACAAACAAAAGAGTCGGCCAGAGAATTGAACCCTGTGGCACCCCCATAGAGACAGCCAGAGGTCCAGAAAACAGGCCCTCTGATTTGACACACTGAACACTATCTGACAAGTAGTTGGTGAACCAGGCGAGGCAGTCATTTGAGAAACCAAGGCTATTGAGTCTGCCGATAAGAATGCGGTTATTGACAGAGTCGAAAGCCTTGGCCAGGTCGATGAAGACGGCTGCACAGTACTGTCTTTTATCGATGGCAGTTATGATATCGTTTAGGACCTTGAGCGTGGCCGAGGTGCACCCATGACCAGCTCGGAAACCTGACTGCATAGTGGAGAAGGTACGATGGGATACGAAATGGTTGGTGATCTGTTTATTAAGATTTTTGATAGGCAGGGAAGGATGGAGATCGGTGTATAACAGTTTGGGTCTAGAGTGTCTCCCCCTTTTAAGAGGGGGATGACCGCGGCAGCTTTCCAATCTTTGGGGATCTCAGACGATACGAAAGAGAGGTTGAACAGGCTGTTATATTTAGAGAGAGAGGGTCCAGATTGTCTAACCCAGCTTATATGTAGAGTTCAAGATTTTGCAGCTCTTTCAGAACATTAGCTGTCTGGATTTGGGTGAAGGACAAGTGGGGGGGGGGGGGGGGGGGGGGGGGCTTGGGCAAGTTGCTGCAGGGGGTGCAGAGCTGGGGTAGGGGTAGCCAGGTGGAAAGCATGGCCATCCGTAGGAAAATGCTTATTGAAATGATTGATTATCGTAGATTTATCGTTGGTGACAGTGTTTCCTAGCCTCAGTGCAGTGGGCAGCTGCGAGGAGGTGCTCTTATTCTCCATGGGCTTTACAGTGTCCCAAAACTTTTTGGAATTAGTGCTACAGGATGCAAAGTTATGTTTGAAAAAGCTAGCCTTAACTTTCCTAACTGACTGTGTACATTGGTTCCTGACTTCCCTGAAAAGTTGCATATCACGGGGGCTATTTGATGCTGGTGCAGAACGCCACAGGATGTTTTTGTGCTGGTCAAGGGCAGTCAAGTCTGGAGTGAACCAAGGGCTATATCTGTTCTTAGTTCTACATTTATTGAATTGGGCATACTTATTTAAGATGATGAGGAAAGCACTTTTAAAGAGCAACTAGGCATCCTCTGCTGACGGGATGAGGTCAATATCCTTTCAGGATCCCCAGGCCAGGTCAATTTGAAAGGCCTGCTCGCTGAAGTGTTTTAGGGAGTGTTTGACAGTGATGAGGGGTGGTCGTATGACCGCGGACCCATTACGGACGCAGGCAATGAGGAAGTGATCGCTGAGATACTGGTTGAAGACAGAAGAGGTGTATTTAGAGGGGAAGTTGGTCAGGATGATATCTATGAGGGTGCACATGGTTACAGATTTAGGGTTGTTCCTTGATCTTAGGTTGGTAGGTTCCTTGATCATTTGTATGAGATTGAGGGCATCTAGCTTAGATTGTAGGATGGCCGGAATGTTACGCATATTCCAGTTTAGGTCACCTAACAGTACAAACTCTAAAGATAGATGGGGGCAATCAATTCACATATGGTGTCCAGGGCACAGCTGGGGACTGAGGGGGGTCTATTACAAGTGGCAACGGTGAGAGACTTTTGTTTCTGGAAAGGTGGATTTTTAAAAGTAGAAGCTCGAAATGTTTGGGCACAGACCTGGATAGTATGACAGAACTCTGAAGGCTATCTCTGCAGTAGATTGTAACTCCGCCCGCTTTGGCAGTTCTATCTTGTCGGAAAATGTTGTAGTTGGGGATGTTAATTTCTGGATTTTTGGTGGCCTTCCTAGGCCAGGATTTATGCACGGCTTGGACATCCGGGTTGGTAGAGTGTGCTAAAGCAGTGAATAAAACAAACTTAGGGAGTCTTTTACGATTACAGAAGTCAACAAATGAGAGCACCTTGAGGATGGGAGTGGTGCTGGGGGCTGCAGTGCCTGGGTTAACATCTACATCACCAGAGGAACAGAGGAGGAGTAGGATAAGGGTACGGCTAAAGGCTATAAGAACTGGTTGTCTAGTGCGTTCGGAACAGAGAGTAAAAGGAGCAGATTTCTGGGCGTGGAAGAATAGATTCGAGGCATAATGTAAAGACAAGGGTATGGTAGGATGTGAGTTTTATTTTTATTTATTTTTCTCACCTTTATTTAACCAGGTAGGCTAGTTGAGAACAAGTTCTCATTTGCAACTGCGACCTGGCCAAGATAAAGCATAGCAGTGTGAACAGACAACAACACAGAGTTACACATGGAGTAAACAATAAACAAGTCAATAACATAGTAGGAAAAAAAAGTACAGTGAGGTAAACTTAGGAATTGAGTGACGATGAGAGTTTTTTTTTTTTAGAGGCACCAGTTAAGCCAGGTGAGATCGCCGCATGTGTGAAGGGTGTAACAAAAGAGCTATCTAAGGCATATTGGGCAGGGCTGGGGTCTCTACAGTGTAATAAGTCAAAAAACACTAACCAGAACAGCAATAGACAAGGCATATTGACATTAGGGAGAGGCATGTGTAGCCGAGTGATCATAGGGTCCAATGAGTAGCAATAGACCCGATTCAGTAGTCGCTAATACGCTAGGCGAGCTGGAGACACGGCGATTCAGACAGCTAGCGGGCCGGGGAAGCAGATGGGTCTCCGGCGATGTCGCAACGGAAGAGCCTGTTGAAACCATCTCGGAAGGTTACGTCGGCAGACTAGTCGTGAAGGATCGGCAGGGCTCCATGTCATCAGTAAAGGGGCCAGGCCAATTGGCAAAAGAGGTATTGTAGCCCAAGAATTGGCTGGTGGACGTCTTTGGCAAGCCGGGAGATGATCCTAGCTCGAGGCTAGCTCCAGGCTAACTGGTGCTTGCTTCGGGACAGAGACGTTGGCCTGGGTTAGCCACTCGGATTGGAGCTAGCTAGCTGCGATGATCCGGTGTAAAGGTTCAGAGCTTGTGGTAGGAATCCGGAGATGTGTTAGAGAAAAAGCAGTCCGATATGCTCTGGGTTGATATCGCGCTATGCAGACTGGCAGGTATTGACCGAGCAGAGGCTGGCTGATGTCCGAGTTAACGGTGAAGACCACTAGCAGTGGCTAACTGACTACTAGCTAGTAGCTAGTTAGCTGGCTAGCTTCTGATGGGGGTTCCGATTCTAAAGCATAAAAATATTAGATCCGTACCACATTGAGTGAGGCAGGTTGCAGGACAGTATATTCAGTCCGTAGATGGAAAGTGAGATTAAAATATACAAAAAAACGAGGGAAAACGACTATGTACACATACATTGTGCAAAA
Organism: Salvelinus fontinalis; assembly: GCF_029448725.1. NCBI lineage: Eukaryota > Metazoa > Chordata > Actinopteri > Salmoniformes > Salmonidae > Salvelinus > Salvelinus fontinalis. The sequence continues at coordinate 49,315,326 of NC_074678.1, read as the reverse complement.
GCACTTTTCCTATTGAGATATATTACATTGAAAATGTTACACTGTCTCTTTAAAAACGTCAGGTTTGTGATGACCACATGTAAGAGATCTGTCATTCATTCATTGCTATGATCTTGATATCTTGAAGACGCTGTCCTTTTTTCTTTTTTTCTGTTCCCCCAAATGTTTGGAGATACTGGTAAAGTTACCAGGGTTGTTAGCCGTCTAGCCAATGGGCTAACACGACTGAACAAAGTGTAAAGAAGTGGTTGACGACATCAAAGAGCGAGTCGTTTCAGAACGGCCTACGACACCGTTTATGAATGTGAAATGCGGCCCCAGCTATAGGAAGATAAAATGTAATATGGGTCAGTTCTTTGACCTGGTTGAAGGACGGCGTTTCACTGCAGTAATGGTGCAACCATGACACTAACAAACCTACACTCGCTTGTTTCTAGGGCACTTGGAAAAAACAGCGAAGCCTTATCATTACAACAATTATTATCGTGGAGATTCTTTTCATAGTCACACAGTGCTCCCCCCAAAAAAACTCCTGGCCCATTGGAAAATATTTAGTTGCATACGTGACCAAATTGGTCACACGTTAGAGCCCTGTCTGTGGGTGATATCAGTTGAGCATTACCCACCACCCCTGTGTTGTCGCAATCCTGCCGTCAGCATTGACAAGGAAGACATATGGCTGGTTCGCGGAGCAACAGTTGGACAAATGTATGCTGGAGCTCTGTGTGCGTTTATGAGTCCACGGTGTTGGCATAACCTTGTCAAGGATCTCCGCGTGTCTTTAAACATCTCCAGGCTCTGTATCAGCACAATTAGCATTAGCCCGAGCTAACTCATATGATTGCTTGCCTAATAATTGCATTATTATTAGACGCGTTTGCTGACCGAGAGTACATAGCATCTCTGAACAGATTTAGATGTCGAATCACGTGAAAATGTCAGCGGTCAGGTGGTCCCTAAAACACATTGCGCTGAACAATCGGCAGACAAACGCTAGATCCACATTTGTTGCGACGTGTGCAAGCCTGAAGCTATTTTCCCAATTCTGTATTGACGTTATGTACATCATCACTTGTCAAAGACATATGCTTTCCCCACCCAGAGCATTGGTTTGACATCTAGGAGTTCGGCCTGTTTCACAATTGCCCAAAGGCCCCAACTACCATCTGCATGCTTCCCAATGTCCGTGTCCCCCTTCCACCCTCATCCCAGTTCCCCTCTTGCTATGGACTGTTGACTACAGCTCTCATTAATGAGACTATTAATCTTATAATCAGAGATGGCTCAGGCCAACATGGCCCCCAGAGCGTCGCTTCAGACACACTTCTCAGACCGGCCGACTCGCCTTTAATTGTTTTCAACCGGGAAGAGAATTACCCAATGGCAACAATTAAAAAGCTGACTGACCAATTCGGTTTCTCACGACTTTTCTCTTTTTTTTTAAACATGACTTTGCCCTTTTATCTCTAGACCACAATCAAGGACATTATTGATTTGGGTAGAAAGATGAATAGCATGCATGTAAGTGGTGTTACGCTACATGTGTATGAATTCAGAGTTGCATGCAAGGGTTGTAATTGTAAAGAGCTGCAAGCTAGCAGACTCTGATATTTGAGCAAGCTTGCTGAAGAATTGGTTTCAGAGTGCATTGTTGTGGTCACTGTACAAGATTCTGGCCACTGGCCACTGTGCTGGGTTGAGTGCTAGGCCCTAGGAGTTGATTGGCACACAAACACAAAGTGCTATTCATGGCATAACACATAGCCAACACTGTGAGACATTCATCCATTTTGTTGCGGCTCAATTCCATTTTGTCTTATTGTCTGCTTTGTTGTCATTATTTGCAAGTGAATGGATTTCATTGACTTTTTTTTGCCAACTGTTTAATTTCTTGGTAGCTCTCAAGACTCTGATGCCTACCTCAAAAGCCTCCCGCTGAACTCAAAAAGCACCAAAGACATAGAGACAAGAGCATCTCCCAAGACAGCTGTCATGTCATATGGCGTTTTTTTGTTTTGATTCACTTCTCCATCAAATCCTTATTGAAAGTGGGACAAAGATGTCACTTGGCTCAAGCCCATGGGTACAGTGTTGCTAATGTCTTGGGCACCAGTGGTTACTGAACACCATATCAAGAACATTGCCAAAACATCAGAACATATAGGCTTTGCAAGCTGGTAACAAAATAGTCGACTGATTAGAGGACACGGGAAAAGCAGAAAAGTACTCAATGTTTGCCTCAAAATGAAAATAAAAGTATTTCCAGCTCGAATTCAATGTTCCCACAAACTGTACATCTTTTTCGTTCTCCAGGTAAGCATAGCCTGGAGCTTGAGTTCTAAATGTGAACGGTAACACCATCTTACTCAGTGTATTCAATGTCTCCTCTCCCGAAATCCCAGTGTGAGGTGAAGTCCCCTGACCTACTTCTGACTTCGCCAGCTTTGGATGCATTGTTTTATTAATTGAGGTCGGCTCTCAGCCTCCGACAAGCGGAGGAATGTAGGATGAAAAAGTCCTTGTCACTTTCCCGCCCAAAAAGTGCATCTATCTGCTGCTCTGTCTCCAGGTAGGCAGCCTAATTCTGTGCACCTTGCATAAAAAAATATGACTGTTCAGTAGACGAGTACACACTCTGCCGTCAAGATGGCAGCTGTCCGTTGAAAAGCCAATGAGCGCTGCAATCTGCACGCAATACAAAAAAAGGCTCTACCAGCACGCTGACACCTTTTCTTTCCTCTGATCCGTGTGCTTTAAATACCCACCGCCATATGGGACGTATCGTTCCAGTCAGAACACCCTGCTTCAACAGACACCCCTTACTTTGAGTGCTGGGAGAAGGAAGAGCCACAACACTGCTTCCCCCACTCCCTCCACTCATAGCAGATTAGCAAACAGAGATGTGGCAGAACTAGCCACAGTGAACCAATGCCAACAACGATGGCTAATGATATGGCATGTACACACGTTCATGACATTTTATATAGCAGTTCATTGATACATGTTTTCACAGGCATCCTTTTGAAGTCTGTTTGCATGATCTAACTCTATGCAGCTGATGGCTCACTAACAAAGACAACAAGCGAACCCATATAAAGTGAAATTATTGGTCTACTCTGCATACCATGAATGTCAACTTAGTGTAAGGTATCAATTAACAAGGGCTTTTCAAATACTTGCCACACCCTGATCTGGTTCACCTGTCCTTGTGATTGGTCCACCCCCTCCAGGTGTCGCTTATTATCCCCGGTGTATATATGCCTGTGTTTCCTGTCTCTCTGTGCCAGTTTATCTTGTTTGCCAAGTCAACCAGCGGTTTTTCCTTGCGCCTATTTTGCCCAGTCTCTGTTTGTTTCTAGTCCTCCTGGTTTCGACCATTGCCTGTCCCGACTCCGAACGCGACAGCCTGACCACTCCGCCTGTTCTGTCTGCCAGCCTGCCTATTCCCTTGTCCTCTTTTGGACTCGGATCTTGGGTGCTGACCCCTGCCTGCCTGACCTCAAGACTGCCAATCGTCTGGTACTGTTTGAGGACTGTGACCTGGTTAATGAACTCTCGCCTGTCCCCGACCTGCCTCAAAATAAATATTGGCACTCTACCGTATGCATCCTGTGTGCATTTGGGTCTTGCCTTGTGCCCTTATAATACTAGTGCATCTATTGAGGCACTACAATAAATGCAGGTTAAGGGTATAGGGACTATTCAAAATATTTATCGTTTTAGGAATTATTCAGAGCTTTTATGCAAATCCTTCTCATGGGGACCTAATAATGTCTCAACACAATATAACTATGTTGGTGATGCATAAAACATTAGAATACATGATATGGAACCTTATGTATCATTATGTAATGACTTTATTCAAATTCTTGATGAAGGACACTGGTTTATGGCCATTACGTTGCCTTTCTCTGGATGACCACAGAACCCTGCGTCCTTTTGTGGGGTTCAGATTTCTGTCGCTGTGATTATATCTGACCTGTGCCTCATGCAACAGACAGACGGTATATTGTTGTGAAATACCAAGGCATGATGAGATGGGATGTTGCAGGGCTATCAAAAAGAGATAAGAATAGGTTCAAAGCACACGTCACCAATGGATCCCATCTCAGACACACACAGTCCTGCTGTGAGTGACCATCCTCCCTCTGAGGAAATTGTATTACCATTCTTAGAAAGCAGTACGTATTTCGGGCAATAATTGGAGTTATGAGGCGAAAAAACGATAGTTACATATCGCGATATTATGATTATTATAGATGATTTTTTTCGTTAGAGCTAGCTAAGGCAGCGTTAGCTAGCGCTAGTCAGTTGTACATTAAGAACACCTGCTCAGGGTCCCCCGAGTGGCGCAGCGGTCTAAGGCACTGCATCGCAGTACCTAGATCTATAGTAGGCCTCACAACAGATCCTGGTTTCGATCCCATGCCGTGTCGCTACCGGGAGACCCATGAGGCGGCACACAATTGGCCCAGCGCCGTCCGGGTTAGGGGAGGGTTTGGCCAGCTGTAATGTCCTTGTCTCATCGCGCTCTAGCGACTCCTTGTGGCGGCCATGGCGCATGAACGCTGACTTCGGATGCCAGCTGTACGGTGTTTCCTCCGACACATCAGTGCGGCTGGCTTCCTGGTTAAGCGAGCAGTGTGTCAAGAAACAGTGCGGCTTGGCGGGTCATGTTTTGGAGGAGGCATGGCTCTCGACCTTAGCTTCTCCCGAGTCCGTATGGGAGTTGCAGCGATGGGACAAGACTGTAACTACCAGTTGGCTATCATGAAATTGGGGAGAAAAATAGTAAAAATTACCAAAAAATAATAATTAAAAAACAAACAAAAATACATTTATAAAATAAAAATAACACCTGCTCTTTCCATAACAGACTGACCAGGTGAATCCAGGCGAAAGATATGATCCCTTATTGATGTCACTTGTTATATCCACTTCATGTAAAAGAAGGATTTTTAAGCCTTGAAACAATTGAGACATGGATTGTGTATGTGTGCCATTCAGAGGGTGAATGGGCAAGACAAAATATTTAAGTGCCTTTGAACGGGGTATGGTAGTAGGTGCTTGGCACACTGGTTTGTGTTAAGAAATGCAACGCTGCTGGGTTTTTCACGCTCAACAGTTTCCCGTGTGTATCAAGAATGGTCCACCTCCCAAAGGAAAACCAGCCAACTTGACAAGAGCGGGAAGCATCAGAGTTAACATGGGCCAGAATCCCTTGGAACGCTTTCGACACCTTGTAGGGTCCATGCCCCGACGAAGTGAGGCTATTCTGAGGGCAAAAGGGAGGGGTGCAACTGAATATTAGGAAGGTGCTACAGTGCACAGTGAGCAATTTGTTCGGAACATCAAATTGTAATACAATCAAAGTGTCAAATCACAATACATACAGAATTGTGAGAATTGCAATAAATATTGTATCCGGCACCTAAGTATCGTGATAATATCATATCGTGAGGTCCCTGGCAATTCCCAGACTTAAGAAACAGCTAATTCTGGCATAAACAAGATAGTCTGTGAAAAATCCGATTGCTTCACATTGTGCATTTCATTACAGGGGAAGTGACAGCTCTTTAATATTATGTTAACAGCATGGAGGAATAGCACTGGCCAAACTGGAGGAATAGCAGTTGCAGAAAGCAATTTGCAGAATTTTCATGTTAAATGCCTGCAGTGGTTTTAATCATGCAAGGCATTAACAAATCTTTTAATTACCATTTGTCAACAACTGTGTTTAGAATCATTTCAGAGGCTTAATGTGTGGTTTTACGACACGGTTTTAATTTTAATGTTATTACCACATTTGCGTTTCTTTTTAGATGCTGAAGAGGCATTCTTCCAACAAGTGCTCTGTGTTTGTGAGTTTTTCACTGACTGAATTGAGTTGTGGGACCGTGGTCAAGGACATAACCGCTGATATAAGCTTATCCATAGGATAGAAAGGTGCATGATGCATTGTGCAATATACAAAATCATTGCAGTGATGGTAACGTGTAGTGGCACAAGTTCTAACCCACAGCTCCTCCTGCTCCTCTACTGTCCCTGTACTCTCTTGTTGTCAGAATGTATTTGTATTTATTTATTTAACTAGGCTGGTCAGTTAAGAACAAATTCTTATTAACAATGACTGCTCTCCCCGGTCAAACGCAGACAACGCTGGGCCAATTGTGCACCGGGACTCCCAATCGTGGCCAGATGTGATACAGCCTGGATTCAAACCAGGTTACTGTAGTGACGCCTCTTGCACTGAGATGCAGTGCCTTAGACCGCTGTGCCACTCGGGAGAATGACATAACAAGGTCACGACCGTGCGACTTTAAGAGCTTATGAAAGTGGGAAAGTGAGAAATTCACAGTCAAGACAGGAGAAGTCTAAAATGCTGCATGCACGGAGTCTCTAAAGAAGGCTGAGTCCACAGGCCATTTACCTGTCCAAACGGCCCTCTCCTGCGAGAACCACTGAACTCCCTGTGTGGCTCAGAGCGGTACGGCGCTTAGGCCCGGCTACGTGCTTCACGCCAGCTTCATTTATCAATCCCCTGCTTTGAAGTCTTGGCCTCCTTTAGCCTGTGTCTCTCTATCATCGGCCTGTCAGAACCCATTCCAGGGCCACAGAGCTGTCAGAACATATGCTACCCCCCTCAGACTCCACGAGAGGCCAAATTTACCTCCACAAAGAGAGAGGGAGGGGTAGACAAGCAGGCATATACAGACCATGCGAGACATCAGAAGCACCCAGTGTTTGTTTGAGGATCCTCCTGTTTGCACTGCATTGAAACCTGTGGGAGAGGAGGAAGGGTACTACACTGAGTGAGGGAGAGAGAGAGAGAGAGATTCAAGGGTTGTTTTAAAGACCAAAACTCTGGTTTTGCAAAAAGGGGGCAGTTAGCTCCATAGACAGACAGAGCCCTTGGGAAGACATCAGTAGGACCTCTGTTGCCTCAGCTCAAATCCATCCCATAATTAAAGATGTATGCCTCAAGGACAGAATTCAAACATCCTTGACAGTCACTGATATTTGCAATTGTTTGGTTTCGGTGTGGATTGCAATGCTGGAGGAGAGCGGGAGAAACATAAAATAAAAGGTAAGTGCATGAATAAATAATAAAGCACTCTCACACCCGTATAGGATTTTCTCATATAATACGCTGGCACTCGAGGATCCCCGGGCCTAGAAAAAGAGAGCAATTTGGCTCAGGGCTGAGATAAGACAGCATGAACACTCTCTTGAATACACCCTTAATCATCACATGGAATTCACAATGGGCTCGGATCCTCCACGCTGACATGAGCCTGTCAGAGCCACACTTGGAGAGGGAGAGTCGGGAAGCGGCCTTCCTGGGTCGTATTCATCAGTGCACATGTAGCAAAACATTTGGAAACGGAAAACAAGCACATCTTACAGGTTCACTCCCTAAGATGGTAATATACAATATACAACAAGGTTAAGATACTAAAATGAAATGATCATGTCAATCATTCTCAGGGAGTGATGATGTGATTATACATGTTTCCATTAGAAAGACCATGAAATCATTATACTTCTAAGGGGTTTGTTTGTGACCCCATTTTTGCGATTAATCTCCTTGTTTACCACGGCATATCATTTTTTATATCAAAATGGCTGAAAAAATATTCATATGATTTAATGTTATATTAAAGTACACGGTTCTTTCTCAATATGACAGGGACGCATGAATCCGGTAAGCGATCGTAGATCAGAAGGGATGTTGGCGCCCGAAAAGGGGACAGCAGCGCCAAAGAACACACACCCCAAACGGAAGTCGCTGTCCAACTGAGGGGCAGCTGTGCTCTCTGTCACGCTGGTGTCCGTCCAGACTCTCACCGTCACCCCCGTCACATCTGCTGAGGTGCCACTCCTGACTATGTGAGGCGACAGCAGCCCCCCCCTGCCCTGACTCAGTGCCAACAGCAGAAGACACAGGCAGCCTGCACTGACTCAACCCAGCCTTGGCCAAGCAAAGCACACTATGCTGCCATGGAGACAAGGGCACTGTCCGTGTGACAGCCACAGCGTTATTATAAGACGGGGTGGATATCGAAATGTAGCCAAAGCCTGAAAGACAACTAGTAAACTTTGTCTCTCTCTAACTCTCCGACCAGACAACTCATTTTCATGTGACCTCTGTGACAGTTAACTGACCGACCGCTCACTAACTTTCAGCAGTCTCTCCGATTTGTAGTTTCCCCAATGGTCCCTAGCTGCAGCTTTCTGGGCACGTAGGGTCTCACTCAGCTGTTTACAAGCAGGCCAGTTTAGGGAGAAATCAATCAGCTCGGCTTCCTGATTGATGATTCTAGCCATAGCTTTCTGTGTCTCCAGTCGGGAACTTTTCTCTCGCTTCTTTTCCAGTGCCGCATTTAGAGAGGCTTTGGAAGGCAGATCAATCTACCACTCTACGGGGATCTGAGAGGGAGAGTGCTTTGATTAAGGGTTCGATTAACCCGCAGTAACCGAGAGGTCAGCGGGGCAGCAGCAAAATTTAAAGGCTCTTAAGTTTTGGAGAAATCCAAAATACCTTTTCGAGCTATCCACCCTCATTAGGAACCGTTTATCCATTTGGAGAAAGGCTTCATTTTTTTTTTTAAACACTTGAAGAGAAGGGGAATAGCGATGCATGTAAGCTATAGCAACAACTAGTGGGAGTCATAAAAGAGATAGAGATAGCTAATTTGCACCTTTACTCCTTTATAAGTTGATGAAGCTGTGCTCTGAAATGTTAAATGGTGTAGCACTCTAAAAGTCCTTTCAGTGCTTCTTCGTGTACAAGGTATTTTAAGTGTGCGGTAAGATATCTACAATAAACTCACATCTACCTCAGTGGTATTCAAACATATTTCTGGGGACCCCATTTTTTGGGGGGACTGAATTTCTGGCGACCCCACTCCAAATCTAATGACACCACCTTCAAATCTGTACATTTCGATTTTTCGATCCACTATCCACTACTTTTTTTTTTAAGGAGTCTGTGACCACCAGATGCATATCTGTATTCTAAATCATGTGAAATCCATAGATTATGGCCTAGTGAATTCATTTCAATTGACTCATTTCCTTAAATGAACTGTAACAAATTGGTGCATGTTGGGTTTATATTTTTGTTCAGTGTAGATACATCTAAGAAGGGAGAGCTATGGGCTATGATACCGCACCGCAGGGGAAAGATAGGAAAATAGGAAGTACTGTAGCTTTCATGACTCACTGTCCCCATGATGAAAAGCAGCACTTCACCGCAGAGATGCCTAGGAATATTGTACATTATGGGTCCGCCCCATTAGGCATGACTATTTTCCGGATTTCAAAGGAAACCCTAAAATCAGTGTGTGAGGATTTGGAGGGGCAAAGGCAACTGTGCATTTTAGCCAGTATTTCAGTTTCAACAAATGACAGGGGAAACGAATGCCTCTAAATAATTACTACTGAGAAGCACTTCTTCAGAGACGGCACGGGCCAGGCTGCCCTGATGAAACCCCCTGGATGGGACTCCCTTCCGTTTCATCTCCAATCTGCCTCTACCGTAGCCTTCCTTCTGGCGCTGACTCTTCAAGCCATGAATGAGTTACCCTGCCTGCCATGATCGCCCATCTGTTGAACTATTTCTTCTTGATTTTCAAAATTGCTTCTTCGTGTCATGAAAAGCTTTATACAAGTTTTATATATAATTATTATTATTATTAACATAAAGTATAATGTCTCTACCGGGCGCTGTTCATTATTATATTGCTTGTTTGAATGTTGTGTCGTGACATCACGATCCGTTCATTAAGAGTCCATTTGCGCAGTAAATCCTCTATGCCTACATGCTTCCTAAAGCTTGCCATGTATTCAGTCAGTCGGTTAAGAATCCTCCAAATCAGAGATAAGAAACATCAAACTGCTTTGGAATTTACAGCCTCTATCAAGTACTAATGGAGAGAGAAGAGTCACTTTTTCTCCAAAACAAACATTCTCAGATGCTGGAGGAAATCCCGAAAGTGCTATTTCCTGTGAAAACGCTTCCAAGTCCTTGGCGGAGCATTTCTTCTTCTTATCACACATGTCCATCCTGAGAACCCCACACAGTCAGAGCTCAACAATACAGGAAAATGTGATTTTTTTTGGGCCCCGAAAGCTAGCTAGTGGGGGGGGGGGGGATAAATAACAAGGCTGCTGGTATGAGTACAGCTCCGGCTTCTATTTCGGGTGGAGGCGGGGGAGCCGGGAGTGTGTAAATATAAACAATAACAATGAAGAAGAAAATGAGGAGGGCATCATGGGTAATGCGACTGCTGTGAGAAGTGTGTGCTAAATGTAGCTCCCTCGCTCCCGCATGCGCACAACTCTGACATAAAGCCGCTGGGTGTTGAAGTTTGGCCCGGCAGCCGTTGTTTCCAGCTGCAGCAGGGAGAAAAGTTACTAAAAAACGTGAAAAGCGAGCGAAGCTATTTGATTCCACCTTTTTTGATAACGTGAGAGGTAGAGAGAGAGAGAGAGAGAGAGAAAGGAAGAGGTAACGCGCCACCATCCTGCTCATCACCTGCTAATTAGGAGGCAGTCTTATACCTCGTTCCCGTTATAATCCTCCTTCCTTCTGTGGTGCTTCTCTGCGACATCTCCGCTCACGAAGAACTCCAGAAGTAGGTTAGGATTTGAATATTGTTGTCATTAAGTGAAGTCGACAGAGAGATAATGCTCTCACTTCCTTCTCGGGCAGTTCTGAGGGGACTCTGGCACCGCATGCCGTTCGCTAAACCGCCCTAATTAACTTTTAGCCGCTCTTCATCTCCACGTTCGAGGGGCAAAGCGTGTGAGTGATGGATTTTAATGAATGATGATGCGACAAGGAGTCACTTGTGGGTGTGCAGACCTTAAAAGACGTTGTAAACTTTGAGAAGGTAATACAGTGGAAACACATGAGGACTTGAGTCACATCCCACTATGGTACAGTAAGGAGGACGAGGAACATGACTAAGCATTCCTACATCGAACGTGTAAGACTCGCTGTGACTGCCGTGTCAAAGTAGAAACAACATCCTGCTGTAAAATGTCATGTTCAGCATTTCAGATCCGCGTTTCAGAACAAACCTGCTAACCTTTAAATTGCTACAGCCAATGAGGGCCTTTTTTTTGCCAAGCTTTACCCCGGTGGGTGCAACAGATTGGTGGATGACGCTAGTTACCTTCCATACAATACACCTAGGGGCATGGGGAAAAGCCTTACCAAACCTAAAGCAGAGAGTTCAAACAAAATCATAAGTCCCTTGAGCAGTGGTTTGTCAAAGCTATATTGATGTAAAGTAATTGGATCAATGACTAATGATGTAGATGGGAGACCATTTAACTCCGTACATCTACATTACTGAATCCTAAAAAGCAACTGCGGCCGATGCAATACGTAGATCATCCATCAATAACCGGATCAATTGAATCTAATCAAGTGATCGGTCGATGACTGGCGCTGAGAGCCACTACTAGTGACACATTTCCTTTCGAGAATGTCCATACTATGGGCCACACCATTAGAGTAACATTTCAAAGGGATAATTCTACCCTCCAGGTAAAGATGGAATGACTCCCCACTCTGCTGTGTCTGCCTGCAGTGATTGAAGCCCCTTGTCTGGTGCTGTTATGGAGCCCCTGCATTATGACATGTAGTGCTTGTAATGACAGCCATTTGTTTTCATTACCTCCACCGTTTTTACCCGCCACATTGGCCCCGCTCATCACTCTACTCTACCACACACTGTGGAAGAAGGGCAGCCAAGGGGAGAGAAGGAAAACAACATTGAGGGGGTGAAATTCATACAATATCTCCACATGTACCTGCACACATGAGCCAGAAAAGTATGTCTCTCTCAGCCACTCACTCACACACACACACACACACACACACACACACACATACAATGCATAGCTATACGTTGACTGAGCACAGGTAAATATGCTAACTAATATGCTAACTACCTCAGGGTAGCCGTGTTCGCTCTTCGTCTGGAGGGACAAGAAGACGAGGATGCTGAAGTGGGGTAGAATGGGTTGAGTTATCTAGGTCACTTATGAAAGAGTACGTGGTTAACTCTGGTGGAGTGACAACCGCTCTGGGTTAGAACGTCCGTGGTTCTCTGTTCAGACGGCGAACCTCAGGGGAAAGCTTGTGTGTTGAACAACCATGACTGTTGGGTTCTACCTCACTGTGAGGTCGTAAGGTTATTTTTCTATTGTAGAGACTACAAGAATTTGTGTGTGTGTGTGTGTGTGTGTGTGTGTGTGTGTGTGTGCATGTATACAGTGGAAGGGCCGGCTGGCTTCTCTTTTTTTGCTTTAGTTTGCATCTCCCTAACAGCCCGGAGTATTCACAAGTTGTTGTTTGTGACACCAGGGTGAAGGGACGGGGGCTATGATTAATCCTGTCTCCTCCTCTCATGTTAATGACTCAAGACGATGCGCTGGCTTGTCACAAGATGTATTTCCTGTAGACGCGCGGAAATGTCCCAGGATATATTTCGTGTAGGCGTGAAGACAAAAACCACACAGGCGCGTGATGGATGGTGAAAACTTGTATCTTTTTGTAGTAGGTGGCTTTCAGTGGGAGCACAACCACTGATGTCACACACTGTATCTATTCACCGCACGCTAGGTTATGTTGGGCTGATATTCAGAATGGATGACAGGTACATTTTGTCCAATGGCAGTGCCAAACTCAGATGACACTCACTTGCTAATATTCAGTCGTTGTGGAGGACAGACGTGTGGAGGTTGACATAGGCCCATCTCTAACAACAGCATCATTAAAAACATATCAGCCATACCAGTAATTATTTTTGGAAGCCTAAGACACAGATCATTTATATGGTGGTGACTGGCTATGTTGTTTCTACCGCTTCATCAGGATCATTCTAATGCAGGTGCTCACAGCAAGTGGCCCGTGCACAGTCTGGCAACGCATTCTGAAGTGAGCCCAGTCAATACATTTGCCAGCCAACCCAAGAGGCACTGGCACAGCGCCCTCTCTCCAAATGGCATTGTGGCTAGAGGCAGAGGCTACACCTGCATTGGGCATACTCCAGAAGGACCCATCCTAACAGTCTCTTCTCCCTCCCTCCCTGGCTCCCCTAGCTTTAGACGCAAACACATCGCGCTATAAAGGATGTCCGATTAAATCAAATCGACAGAGACAGTGGTAGCAAAAACAGAGCCCAGATTTCCATCCATGGCCCTTTCTTATCCCCCTGCCTGAGCCATCAAAGCCGCAGCCCCGGCAGAGCAATCAGAGCAGACAAAGTCATCACAATGTATCAGTGGGACAGAGGCCCTTATCTACCAAATGTCTGACCCTGACAAATCCTCCAGTAATGGCTCAGCATGCTGGCTTCTCTGATTAGTTCATAGACTTTGGGTAGTGCAGAGTGGTGTCACAGACAATGAGTTTTGTAGCGTAGAATTATGGAACAGGTCACGGCTGAGGTCGAGGAAAGCGTCCACGAAGAAGGTGTGATAGTGTGCACCTGTGTCCTCTATTAAGAAGTGGGGGGGTATTGCCGGGGGGGGGGGATATTTACCTGAGAGGGGTATTGCCGGGGGGATAGAGTCTATGGCAGAGGCAGACATTGGTATTAAACAAACAGGATAGAATTGGGACAAGTTATCAAGACAAACAAGAGTTTCTCATGAAATGTTCAATTGATGCCTTCTGAGCAGGCTAAACAGCATTTGCAAGGTAAACGAAACAAGTGTACAACCATAACAAAAGAGACATTGGCAAATACTTTGTAGCTCTGTCCGCACATATGACAGACAAAACTAGGAAGAGAAACCCAACATTGCTACTGTTATGCACACAACATGACCACCAGGTCTTCCTAATACTCAGCCAATGAGAACACAGATCGACATCAGTAGGGAAGTTGCCCGCCAGCTGAAGGTTCCTGTCAATGCCTACAAGTTTCTATTGGATAAACATAAACCCATTTGATAAGACAGACGCTGTCAGCAAAGTTATTTTACCGAGACCCCGTACAGAACAGGCATCACATTTAATGGGAGTAGAAAAAAAGCTGCCTGCAGACGCAACGCGTGTGGAAATTGAGACGGTGAGTGCAGCGCGTTGTGAGAGGGGCCAGGTGGAATGGAGTTCTTCATGCATCTCCTTTCCATTTCAACAGATGGGAGCAGTTTATTGCTGCTAAACCTTTTTGGCGAGTGAAGATATAATTACAGATTAAATGGGCTGAGGTAATTGGATGTTGAGTAAACATTCTCTCCATTTTCAGTCGCACTTCGTTCTTGAACTGACAAGCTGTAATGATGGGGTTTATGTGTGGCCTCTTGCATTGTGTATGTCCTATGCTTCATGTCTATGATGCAGTGCCTTCAGAAAGTATTCACACCCCTTGACTTTTCCCCCAAAATTGTGTGTAACAGCCTGAATTTAAAATGGATTAAATTGAGATTGTTTTGTCACTGGCCAACGCAAAATACCCCATAATGTCGAAGTGGAATTATGTCTTTCAAAACATTTTACGAATTAGGGAGTGAAAAGAAAAGAAGGAAGCCTGTACAGAATATAAATATTCCAAAACATCATCCTTTTTGCAAAAAAGGCACTAAAGTAATAAGGCAAAATATACTTTTTGTCCCGAATACAAAGTGTTATGTTTGGAAATCAAATCCAAACCAATTTGGTAGAACTTAAAGAATGTTGAAGAGAATAATGTGAAAATGTTACACAATCCAGATGTAGAAAGCTCTTAGAGACTTACCCAGAAAGACTTACAGATGTAATCACTGCCAAAGGTGCTTCTAACAAGTATTGACTCAGGAGGGTGAACACTTATGTAAATGAGATATTTCTGGATAAAATTTTCAATAAATTAGCAAACGTTTCTAAAAACATGTTTTCACTTTGTTATTATGGGGTATTGTGTGTAGATGGGTGAAAAAAGTAAATTTAATACATTTTGAATTCAGGCTGTAACACAAGAAAATGTGGAATAAGTGAAGGGGTATGAATACTTTCTGAAGGCACTGTAAATGTTAGGTGTTAAGTAATCGATACAGTGATTCTCAGAAAAGATTTGAACAAGACATTTCATTCAGCCGATCAGTATATGAGTTTTCTGTCATGTCATGCTTACCACAGCATCAGACAGGGTTTCAAGATTCAAGTAAGTGTTCATGTTAAGTGGTAATGTATTGATATTACTGTGGGTAAAGCATTTTCAGGAAATTCACCAATCACCTTGAGGGTTTCCATGAATTTAAATGTCATACTTTTCTGCAAAACTTTCATAAAGCTACGCTGACTGGCGACATACCGAGACAACAATATTAGCCAAAACATGCTGTCAGCTCATGACAGTCAACTGTGAAGCTTATGTACGATTTCAAGCACTTCCCGTGTTTGTCAGTGAGAGCAGATACTGTTGGGGATGTATTCTATTCATGAGGCTCCTCTCCCCGTGTCTCGACAACAAAGCACAGCGCAAAAAAGGAAAAGAAACCACAGGAGCTGCCAAGAACAGGGAAAGAAAGATGGAGGGAAGTGTGTTGGCAAGCTTGAAAGCTTGTTTTGTCTATGCTGACTCAATGGATGTCTTGGACGTGGGCAAGAGAATTAACTGGAAATACCCCAATTTTCCTTTCTTCTTGTCTTTCATTGCTGTGTGTATACTCAGAGCCTCCTCTGCCCTCCCACTCTCTCGTCAGCCATGGTCCATTACACTGTCCATCCTCAGCAGGGGAAACCATAAGGGCCTTCTCGGACTTCAGACAATTGTTGTATTGTTAAAATATAATTGTTGTATTTACTACCAATAATCTTTCTAGGTTTTTTTGTTTGATACAACGTTTAGGAAGATTGTATTTTCCCATTGAAGGCCTAGGTCCAATAGCCTCGGTTCACCACTGGTCCTCAGTCAGCAAGGACTTTCACATTTGCTGAAACGCCCAGTTATAAGGGCACAAGGCGAGACCCAAATGCAGACATAGGAGGCAGATGGAGAGTTCCGATATTTATTATAACAAAGGGAGTAGGCAAAGGCAAAGTCCAAACCGTACCAGACGATAGGCAGTCTCGAGGTCAGGCCAGGCAGGGGTCAGAAACCGAGTCCAAAACAGTACAAGGGGATAGGCAGGCTGGCAGGCAGAACAGGCGGAGTGGTCAGGCTGTCGGGTTCGGAGTCGGGACAGGCAATGGTCGAAACCAGGAGGACTAGAAACAAACAGAGACTGGGAAAAATAGGCGCAAGGAAAAACCACTGGTTGACTTGGCAAACAAGACGAACTGGCACAGAGAGACAGGAAACACAGGGATATATACACCGGGGATAATAATAAGCGACATAATAACCGGAATATTTGACCCTGCGACTTAGAGCTGTGACAATAAACTGAAATTATCTACACCGACCATACCGATCACTTATGGCATTCGCATTACGATAAATAGCCTATACAAGAGAAATGTGAAGTTTGCTAATATGAGTGATTGTTAATGGGAAAATGGATGGCTACAACCAGTAGTAGTTTAAAGGATCATTTAAAAAAAAAAAACAGTGGTTCACATTAATCATATAAACGCATCATTATATTTACTGTTATCGCATCAATTCAGGCAATTTATCGCGATATGGATTTTTGTCCATATCGCCCAGCTCCACTATGACACATAAGTCAAATAACTGTCAGCCCTGAATGTAAAACAAACCACGGTTCCACGGAACATTGACAGGTTTCCATGAGTCACTGAACAGTTGAGAGCAGAGCGGATTGGCAGAGGAAAAGGCCCGGTTCCCCTGGTGGCACCATCTCAACTCTGTAAATAACGAGTGTCCGTAAAGCAGTTGGGGGGGGGGGGGGATCCCCAAGAGGACATTCTTTACACTCTATGAGACAGGCTCAGCCTTTTCCATCCATCCATTATAAATGAAGTCTGGCATCAGCGGCCCTGCTCATCCCTCTCTGTGGGCAGCCGGCGTGAAATATTCACCTGTTCCACTCTTTCAGGAGAGTGGGGGATTAATGGAAATAGAAGAGCTGAAGGAGCCCCCCCCCCTGGTGAAAAGGTTGAAACGCTGACACTGGCTGCATCAGCAGAGCAGGCCCACGGGGAAGGGAGGGGTCCGGTCCATGTTCGGTACAAGTGTAGAATGATGTATCGCGGCAGCCCTGGCTCTGTCTAACAGCAGCATCACCTGGCTGGACCCCACTCAAGGGTTCTCACTTGGTGGAGAAAAAGTCTGCCTGAGAATCGCCCTCCGTCTGTGCCGCACACTTACGCCAAGAACGCGCTTAGCAACGGCATATCATACATAACATTACTCATCAGCCTGTCTTGCACCTTCTCTCTTGATGGCTGGTAAATATAGCTATAATTGGCATGTGATGGTAAAACACCAGTTGGAGGTAGCCAGCTGTCACAGAAACCACCACATAGATTTGTCAAAACCTTCAGAGGGTGTGAGGCAAGCGGGTGACATGGTGAGTAATGGAGCTAGGTGTGGGAGAAGTGATTCTCAAAGAGAACTTAATGTTCCTCTTCACGCCCACTCCTATTCATAGATTACCATTATATTCCGAAGAACACCTTCTGCAGAGATATTGAAGTGATGGGTTGTTTTATTGATTAAACAGATCGGTTTTCACTTTAACCTCTGATTGGTCCAGGAGACAGGAAGTTCTACTCTCAGTAGTAGAACGGTCTAACAAATGCAACAGGGTTTGTGCGAGAACAATGATCGGTGTGTTCTTGTGTGTGCGCATGTGGGACGGAGGGAGGGGGATCAATGAAGGTATGGAACACATTCAATCACAATGTCGGAGGTAAAGCTGAGTCATCGACTCCCAGCGGCAGACTATTCGACAGAAAACTGAATGGTGGACACATTTTATAAGATCAAACCCCTGTCTCACACCCAGCATCAAAGCAAGGAAATGGAACCAAAATGGAAGAAAAGGTTGGAGCAAAGTTCGAGAGCATCATTATACATGAAACCCTGCAAGGAGAAGAGAGGAGTTGGGTGCACTGTCATTCACTATAATTACAGATGAATCCATGCACATGCTAGTCCTTGGCATCACGCGGTTCAAGAAGCAGTAGTGCGTGAAACAGTAGCGAAGGCAAATAGAACATTCTGAAGCATGCCGATGTCTCGATAGCAACACACAGTCAACCGATTTGTTTTCAACACACTGTACTATGAGATCACATTCATTTCTCACGTGTTCCCAATTGCATACAAAGAGTGATTGGAGACGTGGGAACACTATTGGATCAATCACAAGCTCCTCAACAGTGACCTGGGATTCACATCCATTACATTCAGATCCATAACCACCACTCTGCCCCACTGCTGGACTCGATACATGTATTAATGTCATTGAGCAACCATTTTCCCTGGGTTGCAATCAGAGAAATAACAACTTCTTTGATTGATCCACTACACTGCATTACAGACTGGGGGAAAATGGCCACGTGCAGATGGAGTGCTCTACATGACAGATCCCCAAAAGCAAGAAGTGGATGGAGCACCACTTGGAGAAATGTTAGTGCATTGGCAAGATTCCTCGGCGTGTGAAGATTTATTGAAGATTTGATTTGACAGTATGTAATGTGCCATTTGAGGAGGGATTCACCGCTTTAGATTGGCACTGTGGTCGTCAGGCATTTTCTCAAGCAGGTTTATTGACTGTGCGTGTTGGGCTGCGTTTTTTTTTTGTCAAATGGCCGCTCTCGCTGCGAGCCAAGTGGCCCTCCCACGCTTCAGACTGCGCGCTGCCTGGTGGAGGATTGTGGGTGCTCTCACAGACATGAAACGAGAGCCGTCCACCCTCCCCAGACGGCTACTTCCATCAGTGTTACATTGCACAGAAGATGAAATAAGATGCCTCTGTGTGGTGGAGCGCAGTCTTTTCTTCTTCTACTGTTCACGTTGAGCTCGGAATGTTAGCTCGAACCAAACTCGGTCTGTTGGAGCATCTGGCAGATGAGGGAGTAAACAGGGCAACAGTGACTGGGATGGTATAGCAGGCTAAGACGGAAGCATAGCACTCCGATCATATCGAAGAGGACAGGCGAGAACAACAGACTGCTACTGAATCTGCCCGAAAGTCACACGGCAGAACGCACTGAAGGAACACACAGTTCCATTTATTCTTGCCGTGAATTATATAGCCCGGACTGTACCGTGTAACGGTTTGACAGGCATAAAACGTGCGATCCAACCCAAGTGTGGACATCTCTTAGTCAGTTTGTAGAGAATGTTTAGGAACCATGCTCCTACAATGGCAAATGTATTCCCTAACTGGAACAAGCATGCAGTGAGAGTAAGATTTGTTCCCCATCATGTCCCCTTCATCTCTGAGATAATTAGAAATGGTAGAAATATCTAGTATTGAATCATATTCCGGGAGTGCCCTTTGATGAATATTGTGTTCACCAGCTCGAAGAAAACAAGTTATCCGTCTCCTGCAGATAAAGGGGGTGATTTGTAGTCCACTTTGTGGTCCATTTGGTGTATTTTCTCAATGTTTCAGGTCTCCTCTCTCCCTGTGCCCGACTCCTCCCTCCACCCCTGATTAATGCTGATGCTTCCCTAAGTGCTGTAGTTAAGATGAAGAAGGGCTGATGATAATGGCTTTCCGCCTGGCTTGGTGGTGCACTCCGTCTGGAGCTGGGACAGATGTCAAAGCAGGGAACGAGAGGAAGAGAGCGAGAACCATTAGATTGAGGAAGGAGGCAGAGCAGAAAGCGAAGGACCTGGCTTTTACTCCTCATCTGCAGAGCCTCAAGTGTGTGAGCCCCGACATAAAGCAAGTGAACTTACACAGCACGGGAGGCCCGCTGAAACGGAACGCTCTCTCAATCAATTGTGGTGAAATTGGATTAGAGCTGACCATTAGGATTTCACTGAGTGTACCAAAGATTAGGAACACCTTCCTAATATTGAGTTTTGTCTTGCCCATTCACCCTCTCGATAGCACTCATACACAATCCATGTCTCAATTGTCTCAAGGCTTAAAAATCCTTATTGAACCGGTTTCCTCCCCTTGATCTAAACTGATTGAAGTGGATTTAACAAATGACATCAATACGAGAGCATAGCTTTCACCTGGATTCACCGGGTCAGCCTATGTCATGGGAAGAGCAGGTGTAATTCATGTGTTGTATATTCAGTGTTTATCACATGAATAACGTTATAGTGTGTGAGCAGTGCAACACTACTAAATGATGGATGCCGGCTACATGACGGAGAGGACATTCAGATAATAATACAGCTGCCCCTTCTCCACTAGATTAGTAGATTCGTACTCAGTTATGTCGAGCTCCACCAGCTTAAGCCTGAATAATATTCCATTATTACAGTCACGTTAGATAACCAAGATGCTCCTGAGATCTAAGGTGCCCACAATATCAGTTATTACAGGCGTGACATCATTATTTATACTATGAACATTGGTCTGGTGAATGACGATTTATGCTTTTCAATTTTATTTGAAAGGAAAAGCGAGATAGCAGAGAGGTGCCACTGCAAACACAGCAAGAAAGGAAAAATGTGAATTGAAAGATGAAAGTTCACAAACAAGTCTCTTTGGAATGGCTCTATGCAGAGGGAACGTCAATGAGAGGGACCACTTTGATCAGCCAGCCACGAAATCTTAGAGTTTAGAAACAATTAGGAGTCCCTCTCTGTCCTTTAAAACAGCAATGTGGGAGGGGAGACAGTTTGCGGTTTATAATTTCTAGACAAACAAATAATGAAAGATGGGTAGTTCGTGGGATTGACAATTATGTCACCCTCATTTCCTCGCTACACTGGCATTTCCAGATATGAGTATTTTCCTCTTCGGAGCCTTCGTGGCACCACACATGTCAGTTCACATCAAAGGAATACTGTCTCCGACTTTTCTCTTGCCAATATCGGCCCCTCTCGCTCATCCCTCTCCCATGTCCAGGTTGTCATGTCTGATACTGAAAAATCACACCACTCTGGAATGTTTTATTTCTTTTATTTAACCTTTATTTTGCCAGGGAGTCATGCTGAGACCAAAGTCTATTTTACAGATGAGTCCTGTATACACATAAATAGACATGAATGTACACTATACACATCGATATACACATCAATATATTCACATCAACACACACACACAAAGCTAAACCCAATCAGAGAAAGCAAGCAATTGCTTCAGTAAAAATGGTCCTCATTCAGCCTTTTGAGCTGCCCTTGTGGCATCAATTCAAAACATGTTTGAGGGCCTTAGAGATGATTCCACAAGTGAGGTACAAAAAAAACTAAAAGCAGATTTACCTAACTCAGTGGAGATCGAATGGATCTCCAGGGTTAGCCATCTCTCAAACCGGGTCTGAGTACCCTGCGTGTCATTTCTGAGTACCCTGCATGTGTGGGGCATTGAGTTTCTTGGCAATCTCCGTGCAATGTTGTTGCTGAGGGCAGCGGAGTGTGAAATCCATCGACGCTGTCTAAAAAGCCATGGCGCCGGCAATGTTGCTAGGAGATGAAGATTTGGACAAGTGTGTCGATATCTCCTAATGAAGCTTAATGGACCTGATCAGTGTGCGGCTCTCTGTGTCTTAAAGGCCACTCCAGCCTTGTTTATTTAAATGTCCCATTATTTCGAGAAGGGTGTAATTGCAGACCGCAATTAGGGGCGTTTTCTGATAACGGCATTTCTTGATGTCAAGGTACACCCATTGATGCTCGCCATTGGTCGGGGGCCATTTCTTTCATGTTGGAATCAACAGTTGTTGACAACTGTAGCATTGTAGCTAAGCCTAACCCTAACCCTTTTCCTAACCTTAACCTCATTCTCCTAACCTACCACACTAGTTCACCTAACCTGACACATTAATTATCCTAACCTTCTATGTACAGCGGCAAGAAGAAGAATGTGGACCCTTTGGAATTACCTGGATTTCTGCTTATTGGTCATACAATTTGACACAATCTTCATCTAAGTCACAACAATAGACAAACACAGTTTAAACTAATAACACACAATTATAATTTGTCATGTCTTATTGAACATACCGTGTAAACATTCACAGTGCAGGGTGGGAAAAATATGTGAACCCTTGGATGTAATAACTGGTTGACCCTCCTTTGGAAGCAATAACCTCAACCAAATATTTTCTGTAGTTGTGGATCAGACCTGCGCAACGGTCAGGAGGAATTTTGGACCATTTCTCTTTACAAAACTGTTTCAGTTCAGCAATATTCTTTTGATGTCTGGTGTGAACCGCTCTCTTGAGGTCATGCTACTGCATCTCAATCGGGTTGAGGTCAGGACTCTGACTGGGCCACTCCAGAAGGCGTATTTTCTTCTGTTGAAGCGATTCTGTTGTTGATTTACTTCAGTGTGTAACTGTTTTCTTCCTGGGATGAAGGAGAGGACCAACACGCAGCGCGGCTAGTGTTCAACATGATTTAATAAAGAATATATGAGAACACTACAATCAACAAAACAAGAAAATGTAAAAACCGAAAGCAGTCCTATCTGGTGCAGAACACAAAGACAGAAGACAACCACCCACAATTCCCAACACAAAACAAGCCACCTATATATGATTCTCAATCAGGGACAACGATTGACAGCTGCCTCTGATTGAGAATCATATATAGGTGGCTTGTTTTGTGTTGGGATTTTGTGGGTGGTTGTTTCCTGTGTCAGTGTTTGTGCCACACGGGACTGTGACGGTTAGTTTGTTTTGTTATTTTGTAATTGTATATTGTTTTCATGTTCATTAAATCATGGAAACTTACCACGCTGTACATTGGTCCTCCGATCCCTCTCGCCTCTCCTCGTCCGATGAGGAGGACGAAATAGACTGCCGTTACAGTGTTTACTGTCATTGTCCTGTTGCATCACCCAACTTCTGTTGATCTTCAATTGGCGGACAGACAGCCTTACATTCTCTTGCAAAAAGTATTGATAAACTTGGGAATTCACGTTTCCGTTGATGATAGCAAGCTGTCCAGGCCCTGAGGCAGCAAAGCAGACCCAAACCATGATGCTCCCTCCACCATACATTAGTTGGGATGAGGTTTTGATGTTTGTGTGCTGTGCCTTTTTTTCTACACACATCGTGTTGTGTGTTCCTACCTATTTTAATCTGTCCACAGAATATTTTGCCAGTAGCGCTCCGGAACATCCAGGTGCTCTTTTGCGAACTTCAGAAGTGCAGCAATGTTTTATTTGGACAGCAGTGGCTTCTTCCGTGGTGTCCTCCCATGCACACCATTCTTGTTTATTGTTTTACATATTGTAGACTCGTCAACAGAGATGTTAGCATGTTCCAGAGATTTCTGTAAGGCTTTAGCTGACACTCTAGGATTCTTCTTAACCTCATTGAGCATTATGTGCTGTGCTCTTGCAGTCATCTTTGCAGGACGACCAGTCCTAGGGAGAGTAGCAACAGTGCTGAACTTTCTCTGTTTATGGACAATTTGTCTTACCATGGACTGATGAACATCAAGGCTTTTAGAGATACTTTTCTAACCCTTTCCAGCTTCATGCTAGTCAAAAAGTATTAATCTTAGGTCTTCTGAGATCTCTTTTGTTCGAGGCATGGTTCACATCAGGCAATGCTTCTTGTGAATAGCAAACTCAGATTTTGTGAGTGTTTTGTATTAGGCAGGGCAACTCTAACCAACATCTCCAATCTCGTCTCATTGATTGGACTTCAGGTTAGCTGACCCCTGACTCCAATTAGCTTTTGGAGAAGTCATTAGCCAAGGGGTTCACATACTTTTTCCAACCTACACTGAAGTTTTTAATTATGTTTTCAATAGACAAAAAAATACAATAATTTGTGTGTTATCAGTTGTATTTATGCAGAAATCCAGGTAATTCTAAAGGGTTCACATGCTTTTTCTTGCCACTGTAGGTGAGGATAACCTAACCTCTTAGTTATCCAAACCTCATTAAGTTAATGATACGGCAGTAGCAATACAAGGACATAACATCTACAGAAAATACAGGCCTGCCTATATGGGAGGTGTTGCAGTATATGTTCAGAGACATATTCCTGTAAAGCTTAGAGACGATCTCATGTCAAATGGTGTTGAAGTGTTGTGGTTGCAGGTTCACTTGCCTCACCTAAATCCTCTTCTTTTGGGGTGCTGCTATAGGCCACCAAGTGCTAAAAGTAATTATTAGGATTATATGTGTGCAGTGCTTGATCGTGTGTGTGTGATGTTAACAGAGGGGTCTATTGTCTGGGTGACCTGAACATTGACTGGCTAGCATCTAGCTGTCCTCTCAAGAGGAAGCTTCTAACTGTGACTAATGCCTGTACTACGACCCAGGTTCTCAATCAACCAACTGGAGTGCATGCCAATAGTGTTGGATCTGTGACATCCACTTGTATTGATAATATCTTCACTAATGCTGCACAGCTTAGCTCCAATGCAAAATCAATTCCCATCGGCTGTAGTGACCATAACGTTGTGGAAATAACAAGGAAAGACAAA
This sequence comes from Salvelinus fontinalis, assembly GCF_029448725.1. Lineage (NCBI taxonomy): Eukaryota > Metazoa > Chordata > Actinopteri > Salmoniformes > Salmonidae > Salvelinus > Salvelinus fontinalis. The sequence continues at coordinate 49,290,832 of NC_074678.1, read as the reverse complement.
GTGTCAAAGGTTGGGCCTCAAGTAATTTATAAGAGATCCTACAAAATGGTTTCTCAGGACTCTTTTGTTTAAGATGTATGTTGGTCTGAGGAGGAAGTGTATGAGGAAGTGAATTCAGGTGCAGCATTGGAAGTATTTGTAAAAGTAGTCATGCCAGTTGTTGACGTTGAATGCACCTGTTAAGAAAGTAACTGTGAGAACTGTTAGAGCCCGCTGGATTGATGATTAATTGAAAAATGTATGGTTCAAATAAATTATGTAAAAGAGGTGGCAAACAAGTCAGGCTGCTCAGCTGATTGGTTGAAGTACTGTCAATTGAACCGTTTAGTGACTAAATTTAAGAAAAACTAGAAGAAATTATACTACCAAACCAAGTTAAACTACATAAAACACAAGGTCTTTTCCATTAAGTGATATCAAAAGCCAATTAATCTCCATTGAAGTTGATAGGTCATTTATAACAAAACCTTTCGATAGTGCCAATAATTTCAATGTAGGCCTATCCCATCTTTGCTAAATATGTTGCACATGTTTGCAGTACATATTGTTCTAAGTAATTGTGTCACGTTCTTTCAAAATCGAACACAGGAGCAGACCAGGACAAGGAGCGTAGGAAGAAGGTGAGTATTTATTTACAAGTGAATGTGAATGGGTAGATATATCCAGGTGGCGTAGCGGGCAGCGGTGGTGAGTTGATGGGAGTAAATAGGTGAATCCAATGGGGTAGCGGAATCCTCCGTCGACCAGGCGGGAATGGGGTAAATGATCCGGGTGAGTAACTGAAGACAAAACAAACGGAGGTAAGTTTAAGGCAAGCAATACGTAACAAAACAAATTCTATGAGGCTGATACTATGGCACAACATACTGTTCATGGCTAACGATCCGGCAGGGAATGGATGTCAGGTCCGGGCTTATGAAGAGGAGAGATGATGATCAGGACCAGGTGTGCAGATAGCTGATGGGATACAGGTGCGGGTAATCAGAACTCCCAACTGGCTACATTGCCCGGCAACCAGACAGGGTGCGTTCCAGGACGCCGGAAAAAACACTCCAGGACAGAACACAGGCAAAAAACGACTCAGGAAACAGGATTCGTGACAAATTGCATTGCTTCAAGATGGACATATATTGTTAAACATAGAATTCACACTGATATAGGGGCTAGGCCCACTGATCATTTCAGTATGGCTGAGCCATGGACATTCCAAATATTGTAAATAAGATTAAATTCACTATCGATAAGGCCTAAAAAGTGAATTAAAACAACTTGTTTTAAATAGGCTATGTCTAAAGGCACTATAATTGCACCCCATGGGTAAATAATATTTACGCACATCCAAACTTTTCACAGAAGCTGGACCGATATTAAAGGGACATTTTTAAAAAAAAACGTAAACTTCATATTCATCATCTCCAGCACCACCCCAACATCATTTTTGATCAATTATGAGTAAACATTGCCGACTAATTGGACGCGTTCGAGCAGATCACTTTTGTCAAGACTTTTCAAAGTGTATTGCATTATCGGTATAAAAATGGTCCGACATGCGACTACTTGTAGACTGCATTACCTGTACCACAACCAAAGTCATGAACTTTCGACTGCAGTCGACTGGAAATGTCTGCAGTTACTCCTCACTAACTGCAATTTGAAGTCGGAACCAAAGCATCATGGGAGACAATCTTCTTCCGGTTTGTTTTGGAAGCAAAAGGCATTCATAGATAGTTGAAGTCAACACCTATCATTGGCTATTATCAATACATGTTTACTGTTTTGGGTGGATGACTACTTAGAGCATAAATACATATTCATCCTTACATCCTTACAATTTAATTACAGTGACCTACATATCATAAACATTTCTAACATAAATAAATGAAATGTCGTACTTGCGACAATATTGTAACGGCTTTCGTCGGTGGAAGAAGGAGAGGACCAAAGCGCAGCGTGGTTAGTGTTCATCTTAATTTAATAATCAAAAAACTGAACACTACAAATTACAAAACAACAAAAGTGAAAACCGAAACAGTTCTATCTGGTGCAGACACACAAAGACTGAAAACAACCACCCACAAAACTCAACAGAAAACAGGCTACCTAAGTATGGTTCCCAATCAGAGACAATGACTAACACCTGCCTCTGAGAACCATATCAGGCCAAACACAGAAATAGAAAATCATAGAAAAACTAACATAGGCAACCCACCCAACACACGCCCTGACCATACTACAACAAAAGACAAAACAAAGGAAACTACGGTCAGAACGTGACAAATATAGCTAATGTTTGTCTAAATGTTACTGCGACGTTGTGTCCCATACAATTTGTCTTGTCTGTAATATTGTTCTCGTCAAACAAAATTATAATTTGTTGATTGTCTATTAAGTGTGAATAAAATTGGTTACAAATAGGTTATTGTAGGGGATTTCTACACTGGCAATTTTAGAGGCTTAATATGTGTCCGGGAACCCGGCCCTTAAGGAACAAGTACCCCAGACACCAGTCAGGTCAATGCCCAGTGCATTTGAGTGTTTGACATATTGTTTGGCATATTGTTTACCCAGAAACTTATGTGAACTGCTGTACATGTATAGTGAAATCCTTTTCTGTACTGAGTGTTTTTTCCTTCATGGGATTGAATCAAATGCTGTTCTTTACATGCTTACTGACAAAAGCAACAAAGAGGTTGAGAATGAAAGAAATACATTGCAGGCTGTAGGGTTGCCAACATGCAGTCAATTACCATACAGTAAGGCTCTATCACGACTCAGGATATGACCCAGAATCACACACTCGAGGCGGATAGTACAGTTCTCAAATGATTTATTAGAAACACGTGGCAGGCAAAGGGCAGGTCGAGGGCAGGCAGAGGTTTGTGATCAGGTCAGAGTCCAGCAGGTACAGGACGGCAGGCAGGCTCGGGGTCAGGGCAGGAAGAATGGTCAAAACCCCCAAAACTAGGAAACAGAACTAGAGAAATGTTATTTAGGCTTGCCATAACAAAGGGGTTGAATACTTATTGACTCAAGACATTTCAGCTTTTCATTTTTAATGAATCAAAAAAAAATGTGGATAGGCCAGTGACACAAAATCTCAATTTAATCCATTTTAAATTCAGGCTGTGTAACACAACAAAATGTGGAAAATGTAAAGGGGTGCACATCTGAATACAGTAATTTCACATTTCTCAAGTCAACAATATTTCATTTGTATACATATCCTTATTTTCATAACAAATACATTTTAAATTCCTCACTTTTTCTGGCCATGATATTACCGAAAGTATCTTACAACAAATGACCATTTCTCATGTAATTTGTTCTAATAGATGTGCTATTATTTCAAGTATTTTGCTCTATGAATAAGATGGGGAGCATGGTACATAACATACAGTAGAATTTAACAGGTGAACAGACAGTTTGTCTTTTGCATTGCAGTGTGTATGGCCACCACTGCAAGTAGACAATGTTTCAGAATTCGCGGGCAGTGCAGCATATAGGTTTGAGAAAAAGTCAACGCAAAACATTAGGCTCTAAAAAAGTATCAACCCGTCTGTTTTACAGCTCCACACCTATTTGCAATTGTTTTTGTCTTCCGGAAACTTTTTGTCTGTCAGATAGCCTAGGCCTAAAGCAAATGTCACTGCGAAAGTTTAACATTTTGACATTACCTCCAAAGACATTTGATCGAGTTCTCCATAGCTATTTCCTTAAGAAACTGCCTCGGGCCTAATTCCAATACTTCCAAAGTATACAGGAAATAGGGGCGTTATTGTCACCATGAAAGGTGAATGATGGGCGATTTTCAGGTAGAGTTATAATTCTCGTTCACGTGCACAGTTTCACTACGGATCTGATTTAGAACGGGAAACATGTGGGCGACAATTTTATAAATCTCAAATATCTTTGTACGTGGGCAGTCTAATCACGAATGGCGCATGGAGATATTTAGTGTGATATTTACGCAACCATTCTAAATGAGGCCCCAGCATCTCAGATTACTGACAACACCACCACATACAATAGGGTGAAGCCGCGATGAGTGTAGATGGACTGGGCGATGAGTGTTGGGCAGACTGCACCTCCGACTACATCTAGTTGCTGTCAGTCGAGACTTGTAAAAATGTCCATTCTTTAATGCTTTACTTGTATATCTGCTTGTCCTGTGTAAATGCGAAGATGTCTTTGGGTGCTGAAATCATTTGTTTTTTAAAATAAAAGTAGCGTTTCATGCAACCTCTTCCTAGGGAGTCGTTGTTTGTTAACGAGGAAGTAGTGGCTCGTCATTGTACAACAGATCATTTCGTTTTGGCAAGGGACGCATAGAATGCAATTTATCAAAAACGATGGATTCCAAAGCCAACTGACAACTCTATAAACAATCAGGACAAGCACAGGTACAGAGTAAGCGTTAAATAATGGATATTTATAAGTATTGAGTGGTAGTGCATGCTGGAAGTTGTAACTTACAAATCCATTGGAAAACGTACAGTTATAAATACAATTACTGTTCACTGAAGGAGGAATGAAGGTATATTATAAACTGGGTGGTTCGAGCCCTGAATGATGATTGGCTGACAGCCGTGGAATATCAGACTATTTTTCATAAAACAGGTATGCCAAAGCATTTATTTTTACTGCTCTAATTACATTGGTAACCAGTTTATAAAGCAGTAAGGCACCTCTGGGATTTGTGGTATATGGCCAATATAGCACAGCTAAGGGCTGTATCCAGGCACTCCGCATTGGGTTGTGCTTTAGAACAGCCCTTAGCCGTGGTATATTGGCCATATACCACACCCCCTCGTGCCTTATTGCTTAAATATACCACGGGGAGTTAACGACCAATCATATTAACCTGAAGAAAACTGAAAACATGGGCCAACGGACCAATGAACGCAGAGCACGCCGTCGGAAGCCCCACCTTCCTGGCTATAATACCCCAAGTCCATAGACCCTACCAGTTCCAAAAAGGCTCGCACAGAGACCTTAGGAGTCTGAAACGCCAGAACTCACACAAGTAACCAAAAGTCCAAAACATCAGGGCCTGCTGTGACTTGATAATGCACATTCACAGAATCACAGCAGCCAAAGGCTCAACCCCACAGGGAAACTGCAGTAACCCGGATAAATGCGCCACCTGCACGCTGCCTAACACCCGCTCCATGACCTAGCCATAAGAACACTATGAGCCACGCTGGGAACAGTTACATCCAAGAGTTAAAACCTCACAAAAGGTATATGGCAAACCCAACTCACCGCAGCACACACGCTCCTTGGGCATTAGTAGAGTGAGCATACACACCACTAGGCAACCCTTGTCCTTTGCTGTCATACGCCAGGGAGATAACCTCCACAATTCAATGAGAAAGACTTTCCTTAGAAAGAGCCCCACCCTGAGCTAAATTAGCGAAACAGATAAGAAGCTGGTCACAAACACATATATCCTTGTTCCTATCCATATACAGTATGTGTGTAAAGTGCGCACCGGACACAGGCAATGCAACCAACGCATCAGCTGAAACAGACACTTCGACAGAAGTCCAAAAAGCACCACAGCTATCATAGAGACCCAATAACCGCAGGCAGGAGGACAAAGGCACCGAGTGCCACAGCAGATACGGTGCCAGACAGTCGGATTGCGACCCTCCTCAGTTGGAACAAAAAGGTATGATTCAGAACCGAGTTCAGAACGAGGACCAGAAACTGAATGCGCTGAGAGGAAGTCAAACAACCTTTCTTGTTATTCACTATGAACCACAGAGACCGAATATGGGAAACCAGTGTGGCAGTGTGGAGCCTCACCTGTTTCATTGACTCTGCTATGACCAGCCAATCATCCAGATGGGCCAATACTCTGATCCCCTGGCACCCTACCGGTGGCAAAACTGCCTCCACCAGTATAGAAAAGGTGAGGGGCGACAGTGAGGTTGAAGGCAGGACCAGAAACGTGTACAGTAAGCCACACCCTCAAAATGTAACCTCAGAAACCTTCTTTGGGGACGATGTATAACCACATAAAAATATCCTCAGATTTCTCCATCCTCAGATTGATGGAGGTGAACCAATTGCAGGGACGCACCGACTGTATTAGCCGCCGAAGCGTGAGCATTTTGAACTTGTACACCTTGAGGTGCTTGTCCAAACCATGCAAGTCCAGGATGGGACGCAGCGTTTCATTGCTCTAAGGAACTAGGAAATACCAGCTGCACCAACCGCTCCTCTACTTCCGACACGGGAACCACACTAGCCCGCTTCCAATGAAAAAAGGAAATCTTCTCTCTTAAAACAGGCGCTAGGACACACCCAAGGAGAAACCTCGCATGCTCGCCACTAGGCGGAGCACATGGCCAGCCTCCCATTCATTGTTATCTGAAGGGTGGAGCATCACCTTGAGGACCAGGATTATGTGATTATTTTGTCATGTCCTCTCACACCCACCACTCCCGACAACCTTGTGTCCACTGTGGAGAAGGGGCCGATGTATGCTCACATTTGGGTGATAGCATACTTTCGATACACTTGGACACCGTAGGCCCTGGGGTAGAAGCATTGCACTCACTACTGCAACTCACTCTGTATAAGAGTGTCCACCAAATTACCAAACTGCAAATGCACAATGTCACCATTGACAGGCAAAAAAGGCCCTGTTTGTCCTTCTCAGTGGTGTATGATATTGAAGCCCCACATTTAAAAGGGTTTGGGGTCCAGATATCATACCCGAGTCTTGTCATAATCAAGAGTTGGACTGGCATTCACGTGCATTTTGCCAGCAAGAAGGTCGTATTGCACGAGTTCCCAACATGCCATGAATGCAACAAGAAAGTACTGCTACTTCCTGCTTTTGCTTCTCTTTGGTACGGGACTGCATAGCTGAGCCAAATTGGAACCAGCCGTGCTCTATTCAGGACTAAGATTAACCTCTCTGTTAGACTCCGAGCAGTTGGCTAACTAGCTTTCCAAACCAGCATGCAAGCTAGCTGCGTCCCCTCTAAAATAGTTCCATATTCATGCAACTTGGCTGAATGTGAGTTGTTTCAGGTCAAAAAACGGAAAAAGTAATTGCTTGGCTGGGATGCCCATCGGGGAATTGAACCACAGTCCCCCGCATGGCTCTGACCACAAACAGCGCCTCTCTCCCAGGTTCCGGGAGCCCTGAGGCCGTCATACAAAGTTTTTTTCTTTTAAAGACAGGGCCTTCTCCAATAACCCCAATCTCCTAAGAAGTCAACGTACAACAGAGTCTGAACTGAGCCAGTGATACCCGTCACACAAACGTGCTTGTTTCCACCCCAGGCAAACAAGACAGCACTTGAGAATATCTTTAATTTTCGTTGTGAAACCACATGCCTTAGGGCACGGTCGGAGGTTCAAATCTGTCTGGTTAGCCTTTTTGAACTTGCTCTTATCACTGGCCATCTTACTCAAGGAAGCACTGGCTACACAAGCAGAGCAAAAGTGGTAGGCTTTAAGCTAAAACAAATCCTACCAAAGCAAGGAGGCATTAGCAACACAAGCAGAGCAGAAAGTAGTTAGCGTTTAGCAAACAAAAAAAACAAAACCAAGACCCATAGTTCACAACATCTAGGGGGAGTACACTATCCCCACTAACAGATACCTACAGTGCCTTCAGAAAGTATTTACACCTCTTGACATTTACAATATTTTGTTGAGTTACAGCCTGAATTTAAAATGGATTAAATTGAGATTTGTTGTCACTGGCCTACAAACACAAACAAACAAAAAGTTACAGATGATCATGTCAACAGAATAAGACCCTCCATATTTATTGGAAATGAGCATCAAGCTCATCACCTTGCACTTTCACCACCCTGTGAAGTTAATCATCATTTATTTCATCTGTAGTCTAATAAACTGCATACTTTCCCAACAGAACATGTCATCGCATGACTTTACTTTGATATGAGGGTTATTATATCAATATTTGTGCGTAAAAGCGTTTCCACCTATATTTCTCACATCATTCATTTTACTCACACAAAAAGATCCCACCTTGTCTAGAGTATTTTGTTTTGTTAACATTTGGAAAGTTGAACAAAAAATGTAGGTTTCTATCAGGCCTGTCATTACATGTTTTATCCAACATGTACTTTACTCAGATAAAAAGGTTGGATGGAGACATGGTTACAGACCAAAACTACCACCACGTTGGGTCTGGATTGTGAGGGATCGCCGCTGACGACCCAGTCTGCACCCATTGCATCCAGCGCCCACGACAAATGGAGCAGGCAGGGCTATTAATGGGTGTGCAACTTTAATTTTCATTATCTTCAGGAAACAGCAGAGGGAGCACGCCCGATCCACATCGACGGGACCGCAGTGGAGAAGGTGGAAAGCTTCAAGTTCCTCGGAGTACACATCACTGACGATCTGAAATGGTCCACTCACACAGACAGTGTGGTGAAGAAGGCACATGTTAGAAAGCTCTTTAATAAGACCGAGGGCGCGTATTCCGGGGCGTGTTCTCAGAGCATGCGCAGAACAGCTGGCAGGCATAGTCACGGTCATTTTCAATCTCTCCTTGTCCCAGTCTGTAATGCCCACATGTTTTAAGATGACCACCATCTTTCCCATCCCCAAGAACTCTGAGGCTTCATGCCACAATGACTACCGCCTTGTTGCACTCAATTCTGTAATAATGAAGTGCTTTGAGAGGCTGGTAATGGCATACATTAACTCCACCATCCCAGACATCCTGAGATGACGTAATCTCAATTGCTCTCCACACTGCCCTAACCCACCTAGATAAGAGGAATACTTACGTGAGAATGCTGTTCAACGACTACAGTGCAGCGTTCAACACCATTGTCCCCTCCAAGCTCGTCACCAAGCTTAGGACTCTGGGTCTGAACACCTCCCTCTGCAACTGGATCCTGGACTTCCTGACAGGCCGACCCCAGGTGGTGAATGTAGGCAACATCAACTCCGCCATGCTGACCCTCTACAGGGGACCCACAGGGGTGTGTGCTCTCAGTTCACCCACAACTTCGTGGCCGTGCACGACTCCAACACCATCAAAAGGTTTGCCGACGACACGACGGTGGTAGGCCTAATCGCCGGCGATGATGAGTCAGCCTACAGGGAAGAGGTCAGTGACCTGGCAGTGTGGTGACAGAACAACAACCTCTCCCTCAATGTCAGCAAGACCAAGGAGTTGATCATGGACTACAGGACGGGGGGAGCACTGATTTGATTTATTGATGGGGCTGCAGTGGAGCAGGTCGAAAGCTTCAAGTTTCTCTGTGTCCAAATCACTAAAGACTTAAAATGGTCCAAACACGTGCACAGTCAGGAAGAAGGCGTGACAGCATCTCTTCCCCCTTAGGAGGTTGAAAAAGATATGTCATGTGCCCTCAAAAAGTTCTACAGCTGTACCATTGAGAGGATTTTGACTGGCAGCATCACTCCCTGGTATGGCAATAGCACCGCCTTCGATCGCATGGTGCTACAGAGGGTGGTGCGGACAGCCCAGTACATCACTGGGGCCGAGCTCCCTACCATCCAGGACAACCATATCAGGCGGTGAGGAAGGCCTGGAAAATCGTTAAAGAAACCAACCACCCAAGTCATAGACTATTCTCTCTGCTTCCGCACGGCAAGCGGTACCGGTGCATCAAGTCTGGCACCTACAGGCTTGTGAACAGCTTCTATCCCCAAGCAGTAAGACTGATTAATAGCTAAGAAAATAGCTACACAGACTGAGTTAGCCTTGTATCTTTATTGACCTTTTTATTTTTTTTTAATTGTACTGTCTCAATGCAAACTCGAAGGGCCCTACACACACTCACTCCATCATCTGCTCACTCAAACAAAATATTCACCTACATTTTTACTGACTCCACACACACCCACACCCACTCATATACAAGATGCTGCTACTCTGTTTATCTTATGTCCTGTTGCCTAGTCACCTTACCCTTATAATGTACATATTTACCTCCATCTATCCACTGTCCCTGCATATTGCACATATAGGCATTGGAACTCACCCTGTATATAGTATGCTTACTTACTTCATATTTCGTCTTTCTCATGTGTTGACTTGTATTGTGTTGTTATGGATTATTGCATTGTTGGGTTTTGAGATTGCAAACTGTACTTGTGCATGTGACATTAAAACATTAGAACCAAAAAAGGGTTGTGCCTGGAACCAAAAAGGCTTCTCCTATGGGGACAGCCGAATAACTTCCTTTGAGCCCTTTTGTTCTTTGCCACCCTTGCACACACAATCTCAAAGACATGTGTACGTACACACACCCACACCCATCTGTCCACCTGGGTGGTGTAACAATAGCCACGATTAATGGTGACTGACATTATCAAGGGATCTACTGTACCTGCATCAGAGTCCTAGAGACTGAGGAACAAATTGACTGCTTCCAGACGTGGGGTTGGTGAACCGGAGGATGAGTATAGTCTCATGAACACAGGCCTCTGGAAGGAGGAAGGGGGTTTAGGGAGGATGGGAGGTATTGTTTCAAATCAGCAGGAAAAAAGAAGTGAGTGGCAATTCATCCTTGACAATAACGAGAATGAGGAAAAGCTGGGCTGCTGCCGTATTTACCCCTCCCAGACATCGCCTCGATGGGCTCCGGAAATGGCTGTTTAACACTAGTGTTTCAGTTCAAGTATAGAATCAAACGCTAAGGACATGAATGGTATCGTGTAACAGTTGAACTATCTTGTAACGTCAATAGAGCAAGTGGTAGGCAATCATTTTACAAATCGTTCCATTTATATAATTACTTAAGTCTCTGAATTTAAGAACCAGGTAGAATTTCTTCACATAAAAAAAAAAAAAAACGGTGAGAACTAAAAACGTCAATCTTTACACTCGCGGAATTACAATGAAGTGCATTATTCGAACAATGCCTGAATGCAGTTACAAATCACAACCCTCTGGATGTCCATTATGACCTACTACAAGTAATTCAACTTGCTATACCCGTGTAGGAACACATTGGCGCAGGCAAACACCTACAGTTCAATATCTTCGCTGATAATTGAATGGTTTTAAAGTACAGTGTGAGCAAACCCCCTCCTCCGTGCATCAAATCTAAGCAGCCTCTTTCATGGACTCGATTGTCCACACATAAAAACTGCTGACCGAGCCAAAGCGCTGAAGTAAGCATTACTCACTCCTCTTGTGTAGTATACATAGCACAAATATACAGTACCAGTCAAACGTTTGGACACACCTACTCATTCCAGGGTTCTTCTTTATTTTTACTATTTTCTACGTTGTCGAAAAGTAGTGAAGACATCACAACTACAACATAACACATATGGAATCATGTTGTAACCAAAATAAAGTGTTAAACAAATCAAAATATATTTTATATTTGAGATTCTTCAAAGTAGCCAACCTTTGCCTTGATGACCAGTCAGTATCTGGTGTGACCACAATTTTCCTCATGCAGCGCGACACATCTTCTTCCCATTGATCAGGTTGTTGTTGTTGTTGATTGTGGCCTGGGGAATGATGTCCCACTCTTCTTCAATGGCTGTGCGAAGTTGCTGGATATTGGCGGGAACTGGAACACACTGTCATACATGTGGATCCAGAGCATCCCAAACATGCTCAATGGGTGACATGTCTGGTGAGTATGCAGACCATGGAAGAACTGGAACATTTTCAGCTTCCAGGAAATATTTACAGATCCTTGCAACATGGGGCCGTGCATTATCATTCTGAAACATGGGGTGAAGGCAGCGGATGAACGGCACGACGATGGGCCTCAGGATCTCGTCACGTATTGCTGTGCATTCAAATTGCCATTAATAAAATGCAATTCTGTTCGTTGGCCGTAGCTTATGCCTGCCCATACCATAACCCCACCACCACCATGGGTCACAGTGTTTACAACGTTGACATCAGCAAACCACTCTCCCACACAACACCATAAAATCTGTCTGCCCGGTAGTCAGGTCAAGACCCTGGTGAGGACAATGAGCACACAGATGAGCTTCCCTTATACGGTTTCTGACAGTTAGTGCAGAAATTCTTTGGTTGTGCAAATCCACAGTTTAATCAGCTGTCTGGGTGGCTAGTCTCAGATGATCCCGCAGATAACACAGATTGGCATGGTTACACATGGTCTGTTGTTGCTGCCAAATTCTCCAAAACAACATTGGAGGCGGCTTATGGAGGAGAAATGAACATTCAATTCTCTGGTAACAGCTCTGGTGGACATTCCTGCAGTCATCATGCCCATTTCACGCTCCCTCAAAACTTGAGACATCTGTGGCATTGTGTTGTGTGACAAAACTGCACATTTTAGTGGCCTTTTATTGTCCCAAGCACAAGGTGCACCTGTGTGATGATCATGCTGTTTAATCGTCTTCTTGATACGCCAGACCTATCAGGTGGATGGATTATATTGACAAAGGAGAAATACTAACTAACTAACTAAGGGATGTTAACAAAATTGTGCACAACATTTGAGAGAAATAATCTTTTTGAGCATATGGAACATTTCTGGGATCTTTTATTTCAGCTCATGAAACATGGGACAAACACTTTATATGTTGTGTTTGTTTATTTTTTTCAGTATAGTTCAGAACATGTGAGGCACACTGGCTACAGGGAGTAGTTGTGCCTGGTAAACAAGTACGCACCTGGCATCACTCTATTTCACGACCCAATACTGCAGGTAGAGGAGCGGTGGAAGGAGAGATATCCTCTCAGCTGTGCTGTATTAAGAAGAGATCAGCCGCCCGGATTTCAAAAACCTCTTCCTATCTGTCTGTCATCTCACTAAGAAATCTAATAACACGGCAGGGGAAATAGGAGAGAAAAGGGACCAGCATGCATTATGAGGGAGGGGGAAAAGCTGAGGAGAAGTAGGTGTTTTTGTGTGGTTGAACACATTGCCAGGGTAACTGCAGTTAACAGTTCTATTCTCGTCATGTGTCTGTAAATACAGTGCATTGTCGTCAACAGAGCATATTTTGCTCACAGAGTTAATTGAGTGTGAGAGGACGTTATTAAGGTTTAGAGCCTTGGATTTGTAGGGGGGGGAATAAAGGTGTGATGACTGATGGGATTAGCGCCTGCGCTTATTGTAACACCTCTTTCTAAACTCACACGAGGCAAAATGTACAGTATCTCTACATTCTTGAGCAAGCTAAGTTACCCAATGGCAGCTGTGTGCCTCAACTCAACACATTTTCTCTGTTATTATAGAGGAAGTACACTAAAGAGAAACATTAGGCGTATTCAGTTGATTTGATTTTTCAATCAAATAATATCAAGTAAAATGTTATTTGTGACATGCTTTGTAAACAACAGGTGTAGACTAACAGTGAAATACTTACTTACGGATCCTTTTCCAACAATGCAGAGTTAAGATAAAGAAAAATATTTAAAAATATAAATAAATGAAATGGTGACATGAGGAATAAATACACAGTGAAAAACAAATTACAATAGCGAGTAAAAGTCACATGGCTATATGTGACCCGTTTCAGAAAGCTGGGTATTTAACAGATGTCACTATTATTCATCAAAATGTTATTTCTTTGCAGAAACGCCTTCTTGAACATGTGACCTTTCATGTGCCTTGATAACAAACTTGTATGTCATCTGTAAATAAATTACTAGCCTAGTTGGTACAGGGAGTACCAAGTCAATGTGCAGGGGTACGAGGTTATTGAGGTAGCTATGTACAAATAGGTAGGGGGGAAGTGACTAGGCAATAGGATAGATAATAGACAGTAGCAGCAGTGTACAGTGTGTGTGTGTGTGTGTGTGTGTGTGTGTGTGTGTGTGTGTGTGTGTGTGTGTGTGTGTGTGTGTGTGTGTGTGTGTGTGTGTGTGTGTGTGTGTGTGTGTGTGTGTGTGTGTGTGTGTGTGTGTGTGTGTGTGTGTGTGTTGTCAATGTAGGTGAGTGTGTGGTAGAGTCCAGTGTCTATGCATAGAGCCAAGAAAGGGTCAATGCAGGTAGTCCGGGTAGCTATTCGGTTAGCTATTTAGCAGTCTTGTTTAGCAGCCTTATGGCTTGGGGATAGAGGCTGTTCAGGGTCCTGTTGTTAGCAGACTTGGTGCACTGGTCCTCCTTGCCGTGCAGTGAGAACAGTATATGGCTTGAGTGGCTGGAGTCTTTGATTTTTTTTGAAGGCCTTCTTCTTACACCGCCTGGTATAGAGGTCCTGGATGGCAGAGAGCTCGGCACCAGTGATGTACTGGGCCATACTCACTACCCTCTGTAGCCCATGCAGTCGGATGCCTTGCAGTTGCCGTACCAACTGGTAATGCAGCCTGTCAAGATGCTCTCAATGGTGCAGCTGTAGAACCTTTTGAGGATCTGAGGGCCCGTGCCAAGTCTTTTCAGCCTCCTGAGGGGGAAGAGGCACTGACTTGCATTGTTAAAAAGGCCTAGACGTTTTAGCTGTTGCATGGCAACGCTATTAAACTCAACCATAAATAACACGCGTGGACATATCTTAACACTTCTTCAGGGTTATTTATTTCCGCCACTCAGGAATGTTTCCAATTGTCCTCCAAACCCCGATATTCTTTAGCGATCTAATCTGGAAGAATAATGTGGGAATTTGTATGGGTGTCTATGACAGTGGTGCCACAATGAGTTTGACAGGAAGCTTGACTTTGCGGTAGAGGGGCTTAAATGTAATTCTCCACTCCGTGTCGCTCTCCCTCATCTGCATTCGTCCATTCTAGCCCCGCTCCCTATTCAGCTGCACCTACAGGGCTCTACGTTGCACAACCACAACCTGATAGCCTCCTTGCCCTGTGGATAGATTAGCGAGCCGGCCCTGTTATTATTCCATTGTTCCATCAAGTCGAACGGTGGAGAGCTTCATTTCCTAGAGCTTCTAGTGTGGAGGAAACTAAATGTGTCTGTGTGGAGGAATAAAGGGGGATCAAAAGGCTCTCTTTGAGGTGTCACAAAGAGTTCTCTCACTCCCCGGAGACAAGATGGCGGCCAGTATGGTGATAGTGCCTCTCGGTTGTCAGCAGGATGGTAGTTGGACGAATACCACTGGCTCAGCAATGTGAAAGACGCTATCGCTACCTTGAGGTTTCGTTTCAACAAGGTGTGGAACACGGTATCTAAGTGAGACACTGTTCCATCGTAGCTGCTTGTATGTACTCTAAAATGCGTCAGCCATAAGATAAATACGACATACAGAATTATTGGGTTTTGAAGGTCACTGACGAGAGCGCTCGATATTGAGAGGTTGCGAGTTCACGTGACATTTTAGATGGTACTCTAACCCTGATCTCCAAAATGGATGACTATCATGCCTGATTCCTTCCCTGTCAGACATGTCACTTCCTTTCAACGTTCATCAAGGTGACAGTGGTGCAAGTCTTTATCACCTTAACTGTCTATCCTACATATTAAACTTGTATACGCTTAATAAAGCGTGCATGACAAGAATCTATGCATAGCCGTCTTGCTGAGCAGTACTTTCTACAATCAAACTCCAGCGGTACCCCTTAACCAGATAAGGTGAACTGTAGGTCCAAACAATAAGAGCTCCCTGAAATAGAAGTCATGCTAGCTGTATTATCAAATTGTTCCTAATAGGCTAGTCCTTATGGTCTACCAGAGGTCCAGAGTCTCCCAGTCGGACTCATGTTATTACCAGGCCCAAATTAAGTTAAACTATGTCAAATGCCACAGCGTGACCATGTTGTTGGCCGGTGATTCCCACACTGTCAGGGGTTCTTTAATCGGTGGCACAGTGACGCCTGTATCACGGGGCTTCCATTTGGTGAATGTGATTGTCTTCGAAATGGCTCCTCGTTTTTTTCTTTATTCACCTCATTCCACCGGGCCAAGACGAAGCGGTGACCCAAGGACCGGATCTGATCATTACAGGGGTGGTGACGGACAGTGTCCTGAACTCTGGGTCAACCGCTGTTGGCCAGCTTTTTATGTCTATTAAGGCTGTCAAATTCAATTTGAGTAGAAGGGACGGGTGTGGTTCAACATCCTATTATCCGTCTGCAAAAGGGGTTTTAACAAGCATCTGCTGCTGTGGAATCTAAACATACTAGTCCAACCTATTACGACTGCTGGGCTTTGAAAGGTAATCACTGGGTTCCTGTGTGTGTGTGTGTGTGGGGAGGGGGGGTAACAAGCATCTGCTGCTGTGGAATCTAAACATACTATTCCAACCTATTACGACTGCTGGGCTTTAAAAGGTAATTACTGGGTTCCTGTGTGTGTGTGTGCATGTGTGTGTGTGTGTGTTTAGTTACATGAATGTATTAAAGATGGATGGTTGGTCCAGGGCAGGGAACAGACTAAGAGCTAGAAGAAGAGAAAGAAATAGAATCGTTGTCATGGATGAAAGGGAAAGGGGAAAGTGGGATACCTAGTCAGTTGTACAACTGAATGCATTCAACTGAAATGTGTCTTCCACATTTAACCCAACCTGCTCACCTCAGACACTGACGGCTTTTCATGCCTCAGACAACTTCCCACTAAACACCTCCCCGTGCTCTTGGAGGGAGCAGTGAGTGAAGACACTTGAGATGATAAAATAACTCTGTAATTTGTCTGTTCACTGTGTCAGGGAGGAGGTAGAAACCTACATTTACTGTAGAAACCACTTCTCTGGTGAGTCGTGGCAAAATCAAACAATTATCACATCTACAGTGCACAGTGTATGATAAGAAATGGCAATATGTGACATAACACTACAAATGGGCATACGGCAGCACTGTTTACTAACGGTGTAAAAAAAAACACATTTTAGGCTTGATTTTAAAAGTAACTTCACTAAACAAGAGGTGGAGAGAGAGCAACAACCCATTAAGCTCATCTGTGACCAAGAAGAACATAGCCACGGAATCATCAGGACTCCTTTCCCACATTGATCCAACTCTTCCTGGTCGACTCGAACACACTCAATGGCATTGCGCTTGTATATCCTAGAGTCACCAACAAAGTCTATTAGATCATCCATCCAGTGTGTGCTCTATCCATTCTCCGCCAAGAAAGAAATGCTGTGCTGAAGACCTCACACACAGGTTCTGGCTGTACGAGTTCATCTGGTAACCAACTATCCTTAGAAAGAGTAGCTTCTTCATAATTCTGCTAATGCAATACAAACAAAGGAAAGAGCCTTCGAGGTCTCTTCATTATACTGTGTGTATAAATATTGTTTCTATGGGAAAAAAGCCCAAGGTCTTGTGTTTGTAGCTGCTGCTAATACTACTACTACTACCACATCTCAGTACGGAGCGCAGTTCACAATGCACGTAGACCTATCATCTCATTATGGTCACTTTTCTGCTAGACTAGAATAGCTTGCTAGACGTAATTTGTTTTACCATTTCTTATGCCAATAGACTATTCGAAGAGGCACTTGTTTCCTGAATGTTAAATACAGCAGCCAATAGCACTCACGGGTGGTTTGAAAGAAGAGCGAACACGCAATGGCGGTAAGCTACAGCAGTTATCTATTCAGACCCATAACCATTTAATCCTCGTGAAAAGCCTTTTGCATCTACTTCTAGTCCTATATTATTCAAGGATGTCGTTAGAATGATGAACATGAGGACAATGAAACTGATTTCATTTGACTGTTGAAAACGAGGAAGGAATGAAGCAACAATAGAGAGAGAAAGAGGATGTAGGCAAATAACATTAGAGGAAATATTATGAAGTATATACAGTTGAAGTCGGAAGTTTACATACACATTAGCCAAATATATTTAAACTCAGTTTTTCACAATTCCTGACACTTAATCCATGTAAAAATTCCCTGTCTTAGGTCAGTTACGATCACCACTTTATTTTAAGAATGTGAAATGTCAGAATAATAGTAGAGAGAATTATTTATTTCAGCTTTTATTTCTTTCATCACATTCCCAGTGGGTCAGAAGTTTACATACACTCAATTAGCATTTGTTAACATTGCCATGAAATAGTTTATCTTGGGTCATGTCACGATCGTCTTGAGGATAATGAGTGGACCAAGGCGCAGCGTGTGAAAAATACATCTTCTTTTATTTGGAAGACAAAATGAACGAAAACAAAACAACAAACAGACGAACGTGAAGCTATAAAAGACTAAGTGCTAACATGCAACATAGAACATAGACATTTACCCACAATCACCTAAAGCCTATGGCTGCCTTAAATATGTCTCCCAATCAGAGACAACAATAAACAGCTGTCTCTGATTGAGAACCAAACTAGGCAACCATAGACTTTCCTAAACCTCTACACTGAACCCCATACACTCTACAAAACCCCCTAAACAATACACACACCCTAAACTAGACATAACACACAAACATCCCCCATGTCACACCCTGACCTAACTAAACTAATAAAGAAAATCAATGTAACAAAGGCCAGGGTGTGACAGTACCCCCCAAAGGTGCGGACTCTGGCCGCAAAACCTGACACAGAAGGGGAGGGTCCGGGTGGGCTTCCTATGGTGGCGGCTCGGGTGCGGGACGTGGACCCCTCCACCATAGTCACTACCCGCTTTGGTGGCGCCTCTGGAACGGCGAGTCCCGGACTGAATACCATCCCAGAGGGCGCCACTGGACGGACTGAGGACTGAGGAAACTCCTCCGGACTGAGGGGCAGCTCAGGACTGAGGGGTAGCTCATGACTGAGGGGTAGCTCATGACTGAGGGGTAGCTCAGGACTGAGGGGTAGCTCATGACTGAGGGGTAGCTCATGACTGAGGGGTAGCTCATGACTGAGGGGTAGCTCATGACTGAGAGGTAGCTTATGACTGAGGGGTAGCTTATGACTGAGGGGTAGCTCAGGACTGAGGGGTAGCTCAGGACTGAAGGGCAGCTCCGGACTGAAGGGCAGCTCCGGACTGAAGGGCAGCTCATGACTGAAAGGCAGCTCATGACTGAAAGGCAGCTCATGACTGAGGGGTAGCTCCGGACTGAAGGGCAGCTCATGACTGAGGGGTAGCTCCGGACTGAAGGGCAGCTCATGACTGAGGGGTAGCTCCGGACTGAAGGGCAGCTTCGGACTGAAGGGCAGCTCTGGCAGCTCCTGACTGGCAGGCGGCTCTGGCAGCTCCTGACTGGCGGGCGGCTCTGGCGGCTCCTGACTGATGGGCGGCTCTAGCGGCTCAGGACAGACGGGCGGCTCTGACAGCTCAGGACAGACGGGCGGCTCAGATGGCGCTGGACAGACAGGCGGCTCAGGTGGCGCTGGACAGATGGGCGGCTCAGGCGGCGCTGGACAGACAGGTAGCTCAGGCGGCGCTGGACAGACGGGCAGCTCTGGCCTGCTGAGGCGCACAGTAGGCCTGGTTCGTGGTGCCGGAACTGGTGGTACCGGGCTGAAGACACGCACCTCAGGGTGAGTGCGGGGAGCAGGAACAGGGCGTACAGGGCTCTGGAGATGCACAGGAAGCCTGGTGCGTGGTGTTGGCACTGGTGGTACTGGGCTGAGGACACGCACCTCAAGGCGAGTGCGGGGTGCTGGAACTGGAGGCCTGGTACGTGGCGCCGGCACCGGAGGGCTGGTGCGTGGGGCTGCCACAGGAGAGCTGGTGCGCTGAGCTGGCACAGGACGTGCAGGGCTAGGGAGGTACACAGGAGGCCTGGTGCGTGGGGCTGGCACAGTCTTCACCAAACGGCTAGCACGCACCTCAGGACGAGTATGGATAGCTGACTCAGGTGACATCAAATCCCCGACACGCTCCGTCGGGAGAATGTCATGTCTCATGCACCAGACCAGCACCTCCCTCATAACTCTCTCCTCCAATCTCCCCATTAACGCCTTTACTGTCTCTGGTTCGCTCACCTCTAATACCGCCCTGACCGGCTCTGGTTCCATCCTTGGCTACTTACGGTAATCAGGGGGAGTTGGCTCAGGTCTGACTCCTGACTCTGCCACACTCCCTGTGTGCCACCCCCCAATAAATTTTTGGGGCTGCCTCTCGGGCTTCCAGCCGCTCTGCCGTGCTAGCTCCTCATAATGCCGCCTCTCTGCTTTTGCTGCCTCCAGCTCTGCTTTTGAGCGGCGATATTCCCCTGGCTCTGCCCAGGGTCCTTTGCCGTCCAACTCGTCCTCCCATGTCCATTCCTCCTTCTCGCGCTGCTCCTGCTGCCGCTGCCTGTTACCACGCTGCTTGTCATCCAGTAGGCTTTGATTACACTTCCAATATCCCCGTCCAGTTATATGGTGGACCGATTTCATTCGATTTCATAATACTTTTTGACTTTTGATGCCAGCAAGAATGAGACCAGGAAGTAGTCAAGACAGCTAGTTAGATTAAGCCTCCTCCATGTACTGTATATCTCAATAGGTCAGGGTTTTTCAGCCTCCATAGATCCACTAGTTCTAATATATCCATGATATTTGTGATCACCTTAAGTGCATTTCAATATTAGCCTACACCTGTTGTTTACGAAACATATGATAAATAACGTTTGATTTGATTTACAAGCCAGTGTTCGCGGTACAAAAAGTTCACTGACTTGCACCTCTGTTTCATCACTGTCCTCATTTCAACTGGAAAACTGAATGAAAGCATTTTCATTATGTTCCGAGACACACAGAGGCTTGCATGCTGAGGAGGGCCATGTCCGTAGACAGAGGGACGATAACGATTTGATTTAAAAACTTCAGCCATTATTGTGACTGCAGGTCGTTTGCTTTTATGAGGGCACCAAAATGGGTGCTCCGCTCCTCACTTTGGTCCAAATGGGTCTTGGCAAGAGGTAGAACAGAGAAAAATAATATTGGAAACCAGCTCATTACTCCCTGACAAGTAATTTGCCATGACAGATGGAGTTAATGAAAATAAACTGGCCAAGCGAGATTTAACAAACATTAAAGGATGACGTCTGTCCTTAGAGCTACAGGTTTACAGGTGTGACTTACATAATCACCAGTGGGAGGTTTCATGGGACAAGCTGTCCCACCACCATGACACCATGTCCATTCTACAGGGCCGAGTCAGACAGCTTTCATGGGCACCCTGTGGAGGAAAAGAAAAAGCTCCTTCAAGGAAGGGCTGATCACATCAGTAATTGACCTCTCCTCCTGCAGTGACGTGTGTGCGTGTGTCTTTGTGAGAGGGTCACTGACGTGAAGGGTAACAGGCGTATGATTAAAGCTTCAGCCGTGCCCGGCAGATCATGAATAATTCCAGATAAGAGCCCAAACATTGACTTGCGAGGGTCGGCCTCAGAAGTGCCCAGGGAGCAACCCCTGTCGCAGCAAGCCAGAGCTACAAGCGGACATAAATTACCCTGGCTCTGTGTGACAATACAGCTCACAACAGGGATAGACCTAACCTACCCCCACCACCTCCTCTGAGCACGAGCCTGTGTCTGTGACATTGTCCGAGGGGAAGGAGATGAGGGATAGAGAAGGGAGGGTATGGATTATTTGATTGTGTCTGTATGGCAGGTCAAGCAAGCTTGAGGGGTCCATGCACAGTATGGGCTTGTGCGTGACAGTGTGTGTATTACAGGGAAGGGGAGGGGAGCCCTATGGAGTGTACAGTGTACATGTCAGAGCAAACAGATTACTGCCTGTATATTCCTGGTGTACAGTGCCTTGCAAAGTATTCACCCCCTTGGCGTTTTTACTATTTTGTTGCATTACAACCTGTAATTTTAAAAATATTTTTCTTTGGATTTCATGTAATGGACATACACAAAATAGTCCAAATTGGTGAAGTGAAATTTAAAAAATAACCAAAAAATCAAATACAGAAAAATGGTGCGTGCATATGTATTCACCCCCTTTGCTAAGAAGCCCCTAAATAAGATCTGGTGCAACCAATTACCTTCAGCGGTCACATAATTAGATAAATAAAGTCCACCTGTGTGGAATCTAAGTGTCACATGCTCTGTCACATGATCTCAGTATATACAGTTGAAGTCGGAGGTTTACATACACTTAGGTTGGAGTCATTAAAACTCGTTTTTCAACCACTCCACAAATGTCTTGTTAACAAACTATAGTTTTGGCAAGTCGGTTAGGACATCTACTTTGTGCTTGACACAAGTAAGACAGATTATTTCACTTAACTGTGCCTTTAAACAGCTTAGAAAATTCCTGAAAATTATGTCATGGCTTTAGAGGCTTCTGATTGGCTAATTGACGACATTTGAGTCAATTGGAGGTGTACCTGTGGATGTATTTCAAGGCCTAGCTTCAAACTCAGTGCCTCTTTGCTTGACATCATAGGAAAATCTAAAGAAATCAGCCAAGACCTCCGAAAAAAAATTGTAGACCTCCACAAGTCTGGTTCATCCTTGGGAGCAATTTACAAATGCCTGAAGGTACCATGTTCATCTGTACAAACAATAGTACGCAAGTATAAACACCATGGGACCACGCAGCTGTCATACCGCTCAGGAAGGAGACGCGTTCTATCTCCTAGAGATGAACGTACTTGGGTGCGAAAAGTGCAAATCAATCCCAGAACAACAGCAAAGGACCTTGTGAAGATGCTGGAGGAAACAGGTACAAAATTATCTATATCTACAGTCAAATGAGTCCTATATCAACATAACCTGAAAGGCTGCTCAGCAAGGAAGAAGCCACTGCTCCAAAACCGCCATAAATAAGCCAGACTACGGTTTGCAACTGCACATGGGGACAAAGAGTGTACTTTTTGGAGAAATTTGCTCTGGTCTGATGAAACAAAAATAGAATTGTTTGGCCAAAATGACCATCATTATGTTTGGAGGAAAAATGGGGAGGCTTGCAAGCTGAGGAATACCATTCCAACCGTAAAGCACAGAGGTGGGAGCAGCATCATGTTGTGAGGGTGCTTTGCTGCAGGAGGGACTGGTGCACTTCACAAAATAAATGGCATCATGAGGATGGAAAATTATGTGGATATATTGAAGCAACATCTCAAGACATCAGTCAGGAAGTTAAAGCTTGGTCGCAAATGGGTCTTCCAAATGGACAATGACCCCAAGCATACTTCCAAAGTTGTGGCAAAATGGCTTAAGGACAACAAAGTCAAGGTTTTTCTTATAGAAAATTTGTGGGCAGAACGGAAAAAGCATGTGTGAGCAAGGATCCTACAAACCTGACTCTGTTACACCAGTTCTGTCAGGAGGAATGAGCCAAAATTCACTCAATTTATTGTGAGAAACTGGTGGAAGGCTACCTGAAACGTTTGACCCAAGTTAAACAATTTAAAGGCAATGCTACCAAATACTCATTGAGTGTATGTAAACTTCTGACCCATTGGGAATGTGATGAAAGAAATAAAAGCTGAAATAAATCATTCTCTCTACTATTATTCTGACATTTCACATTCTTAAAATAAAGTGGTGATCCTAACTGACCTAAGACAGAGAATTCTTACTAGGATTAAATGTCAGGAATTGTGAAAAACTGAGTTTAAATGTATTTGGCTAATGTGTATGTAAACTTCCGACTTCAACTGTAATCCATTATTAAAAAATGAAAAGAATATGGTACCACAACAAACCTGCCAAGAGAGGGCCAAAACTCACGGACCAAGCAAAGAGGGCATTAATCAGAGAGGCAACAAAGAGACCCAAGATAACCCTGAAGGAGCTGCAAAGCTCCACAGCGGAGATGGGAGTATCTGTCCAAAGGACCAGTTTAAGTCGTACACGCCACAGAGCTGGGCTTTACAGAAGAGTGGCCAGAAAAAAATAAGCAAACTTGTTTGTGTTCGCCAAAAGGCATGTGGGAGACTCCCCAAACATGTGGAAGAAGATACTCTGGTCAGATGAGACTAAAATTGAGCCTTTTGGCAAACAAGGAAAACACTAAGTCTGGCGAAAACCCAACACCTCTCATCACCCCGAGAACACCATCCAGCATCATGCTGTGGGGATGTTTTTCATCGGCAAGGAATGATGGATGGTGCTAGATACAGGGAAATTCTTGTGGGAAACCTGTTTCAGTCTTCCAGAGATTTGAGACTGGGACAGAGGGTCACCTTGTAGTAGGACAATGACCCTAAGCATTCTGCTAAAGCAACACTCGAGTGGTTTAAGGGGAAACATTATACATTTCTTGGAATGGCCTAGTCAAAGTCCAGACCTCAATCCAATTGTGAATATGTGGTATGACTTAAAGATTGCTGTACACCCGCGGAATCCATCCAACTTGAAGGAGCTGGAGTAGTTTTGCCTTGAAGAATGGGCAAAAATTCCAGTGGCTAGATGTGCTAAGCTTATAGAGACATAACCCAAGAGACTTGCAGCTGTAATTGCGGCAAACTGTTTAATTGACTGTATGTTTGTTTATTCCATGTGTAACTCTGTGTTGTTGTAGTTCAGTGTGTCAAATCGGAGGGCCTGTTGTCCAGACCTCTGGTAGTGTCTTTGGGGGTGCCACAGGGTTCAATTCTCGGGCCAACTCTCTTCTCTGTATATATCAAGGATGTCACTCTCGCTGCTGGTGATTCTTTGATCCACCTCTACGCAGACGACACCATTCTGTATACCTTTGGCCCTTCTTTGGACACTGTGTTAACTAACCTCCAGATGAGCTTCAATGCCATACAACTCTCCTTCCATGGCCTCCAACTGCTCCTAAATGCAAGTAAAACTAAATGCATGCTCTTCAACCGTTCGCTACCCGCACCTGCCCGCCAGTCCAGTATCACTACTCCGGACGCTTCTGACTTAGAATATGTGGACAACTACAAATACCTAGGTGTCTGGTTAGACTTTAAACTCTCCTTCCAGACTCACATAAATCATCTCCAATCCAAAGTGAAATCTAGAATTGGCTTCCTATTTTGCAACAAAGCATCCTTCACTCATGCTGCCAAACATACCCTCGTAAAACTGACCATCCTATCGATCCTCGACTTCGGCGATGTCATTTACCAAATAGCCTCCAACACTCTACTCAACAAATTGGATGCAGTCTATCACAGTGCCATCCGGTTTGTCACCAAAGCCCCATATACTACCCACCACTGCAACCTGTATGCTCTCGTTGGCTGGCCATCGCTTCATACTCGTCGCCAAAACCACTGGCTCCAGGTCATCTACAAGTCTCTGCTAGGTAAAGCCTCACCTTATCTCAGCTCACTGGTCACCATAGCAGCACCCACCAAAGCCAATTCTTCCTTTGGCCGCCTCTCCTTCCAGTTCTCTGCTGCCAATGACTGGAACGAACTGCAAAAATCTCTGAAGCTGGAGACTCTTACCTCCCTCACTAGCTTAAAGCAACAGCTGTCAGAGCAGCTCACAGATCACTGCACCTGTACATAGCTCATCTGTAAATAGCCTATCCAATCTACCTCATCCCCATACTGTATTTATTTATTTATCTTGCTCCTTTGCACCCCAGTATCTCTACTTGCACATTCATCTTCTGCACACCCTACCATTCCAGTGTTTAATTGCTATATTGTAATTACTTCGCCACCATGGCCTATTTATTGCCTTTCCTCTCTTATCCTACCTCAGTTGCACATGCTGTATAAATTCCATGTGTAAATATGTGTTGTTGTATGTGTCGAACTGCTTTGCTTTATCTTGGCCAGGTCGCAGTTGCAAATGAGAACTTGTTCTCAACTAGCCTACCTGGTTAAATAAAGATGAAATAAATAAAAATGTGTCGAACTGATTTGCTTTACCTTGGCCAGGTCGCAGTTGCAAATGAGAACTTGTTCTCAACTAGCCTACCTGGTTAAATAAAGGTTAAAAATATTTTTAAAGGTACAAAGTATAAGCGTGCATCATAAGCGTGCATCACTATTCACCACGGGGGGTGAATACTGATGCATGCTCAAGTTCAGTTTTTTTGTCTTATTTCTTGTTTGTTTCACAATAAAAAATAATTTGCATCTTCAAAGTGGTAGGCATGTTGTTTAAATCAAATGATACAAACCCCCCAAAAATCTTTTTTAATTCCAGGATGTAAGGCAACAAAATAGGAAAAATGCCAAGGGCTGTGAATAGTTTCGCAAGCCACTGTATATCCATTGATTAATAAGCAGTTACTTACAGGCATCTCATGAGCTACCTCTAAAATCCTACCAATTAAAAACTCAGGAAAACCGTACTGTACTAGAGTTGAACTGCATTTAGAAATAAAATCGTTTTTCCAGGTTTTACCAGGTGTCCTTTGACGGTTATGTATCTGATAACAAAACAAAAGACAAAACATTGGGTTCATGTAATGTTTAAATGAGAGAGCTGTACTCGTACCATATATCCTTTACTCACACTGACCTCTCACTTCTACTCCATTCCTACAGCTCATTTCATATCAGCGTCTGTCTGCGTTAGCTCATTGGCAATCCTTCTGGTTTTTACTGAGTCAGCTGAAATGACATTATTCTTGTCCCTTACCCTTTTGTCTGCTCACATTAAAATAATGTCATTTCATTAAATAATTCACCAGGCCCGAACGTCACTTTGGCTCTTCCCTTTGTCTTCCACTGCAGGACATAGACAATTAACAGAGCATGAAATGTAAAGGCTCCTCCACTTAAAGTGTCGTTATTTCGGTGTCAAACGACATGATAGGGGGTTGACTTTAATGTGGCACCCTCCTGTGCAGATGCTAGTCAATCAAATCTCCATGCAGGTGTGCGCGCTCCATTCAGGTGTGTGTGGTGAGTTAAGAACACTGGGGGAAACCTGAGGCTACAATGGAAGTTAGCCAGCACAGCAATGAATGACAATAAAGCCCAGGTCAATTTTCAGCTGTATCATTTCTGCTCACTGGGGATATGAATCTGTACTGACAAATTACATTCCGTTTCTCATTTCACCTGCAGTCTAAGGGAAATCGAGTGACCATTTTCCTCTTTGTCTCCCCAAAATGGCGGAGCTTTGTTTACCATCCCCCTCAGCAGACCTCCATTGACCATCCTACCCGCTGACTAACTGCAACTGACATATTGAATGCCTCACATGTTACTTGTTTGGCTCCAGTGGCAATTTAAAGTGTTGACAGGCAGAAGACGTGAGCCACTGGAAACAGATCCCTCAGTCTCCTCCGTTAAAGGTAGACACTCCCCAGGGCACCCCAATCAATAAGGCAATGGGAGATCTCCTTTTTTTAGAGTGCCGTCCAATCAGAGAGGAGAGAGAGGAGACCCTTAAAGGCACAGGGGCTTTTTCCCACAGTGTCAGCAGCCAATTTGAGCGATAGAGGCTAATGGGAATATCGGATACCTGACCACTGCCCTAACCAGAGGGAGGTAGAGACACTGATCCTCATTGACTTGAAACTGAACCCTTCCCCCCTTAATGACTTATGGGCACAGTAACCGTTCGCTTGACCTTGCCTTTGATGGGACAAGCCTGTAGCACGTGCGCCGTTTACATTGACTGGGTGAGGGGTCCATGTCTTTTGATTTCAGAGGTGTCTGTCTCTCAAGCTGCTCTGGTCTAAGCTCCAGGCTCCTCTAGGTTTTGCATTTCGTGCCCACCCTAGCCCATTGTGGTCAACCCAAAACAGTGTTCATCATCTCCTGACGTGTGTACCCCCCCCCCCCTCCTCCCCTCCTACTCAATCCAGCCACAGGTCAAGTGGAACCATTACGGGAAAATGATTTGACATAAACAAGATATTCATCCGCTCTGTGGATAATTGTGTATTGATTGTAAATAATGGAATGGCTTTGTTGTAGTAGATTATAATGAAGAGCGCACTACAGCACTTTTCCCCTGTGTGTCCTGTCCCTGTACAGAGTCAGAGCCAGTGCAGTCTGGTCACTAGTATTCCTAGACCTACAACAGGCCTTCTATGTGACACTACTGTGTGGTGCTTCTCCGTCAACTGATTCTACCTTCATCACTATTTACCAAATCCCCATACTCACACCAGACAACATACAGTAGTGTTTTCCCTACCAGTCTACGGCCATGTCTAAAACTGACATTTCTTCTATTTAAATGTAATATATGGGGAAACCCTGTCAAGTTACTGTACTGTACACTTTACTTGCAGTTTCTCCCATACGTTCTATTTTATAATACATTCTGAAGCAGACATCCCTCCAATTTGGAGGGATTTGTTCCTATAATCAGTATTCAAAGCAGTCCACTACTACTATTGACACCTAGTAGGCAATACAGAATAATGGCAAGAGTAAAAAGTGTCCACATGGTTTCAAATTGAACAACCTTACAGTCAGAAACCTTAAAGGGTTCTTCGGCTGTCCCCAAAGGAGAACTTGTTTGCTTCCAGGTAGAACCGTTTTGGGTTCCATCCAAGAACCCTCTGTACCGAGGGTTCTACATGGAACCCAAAAGGAATACACCTGGACCCAAAGAGGGTTCTACCTGAAACCAAAAAGGGTTAACCTATGGGGACAGCGAAGGAACAATTTTGGGAGCCTTTTTTCCCCCCAATTGGTACAGTAGTGACAGTCTTGTCCCATTGCTGCAGTCCCATTGCCCATTGCCTTAGTCTTGTCCCAACTCCTTTATGGACTCAGGAGAGGCAAAGTTTGAGAGCAATGCGTCCTCCGAAACACGACCCTGCCAAGCCGCACCACTTCTTGACACACTGCTCGATTAACCTAGAGGCCAGGCGCACCAATGTGTTGGTGGACACACTGTAAAACTACAGTGTGTGCGAGCAAGGAGACCTACAAACCACAGGAGTCGCTAGAGCGCAATGGGACAAGGACACCACAGCCAACCAAACCCTCCACTAACCCGGACAACGCTGGGCATATTGTGCACCACCTCATGGGTTTTCCAGTCGCGGGCCAGCTGCACCACAGCCTGGGATCGAACCCGTGTCTGTAGTGATGCCTCAAGCACTGCGATGCATGGCCTTAGACAGCTGCGCCAATCAGAAGGAGCAGCTACAGTACAGCCACTGGGTACTGTAGTCTGCTGTAAAACACAGCTACAGTGCAGCCACTGGGCTAACTCTAGCTAACTGTAAAACACAGCTATTGCACAGCCACTGGGTTAGCTTTAGCCTACTGTGAAATACAGCTACAGTACAGCCACTGGGTGAATTTTAGCCAACTGCAAAACACAGCTACAACCACTGGGTGAGCTTTAGCCTAATGTAAAACACAGTTTCAGTACAGCCACTGGGTTGGCTGTAGCCTAGCATAAAGCCACTATAGAGGGTTAGCCATAGCCTAAACAAAGCACAGCTACAGTACAAGCACTGGGTTAGACCTAGCCTAGCACTTTATTTTGAAGGACCTCAAAGACATGTCTCTAGAGTTGCTATGCGAATGACACCAGCATAAATTCAGCTCCCTAGCCTACCCCTCCTTCTTCCTCATCCACTCTTGCAGAATTCCGTCTGTATTTTTCATACTCCTTCAGCGCCATAAATGTTTGTAAGCATTAACTGCTATCACGCATACCCCGGAGAGAAGGAGGGATGGAGAAAGAAAGAGAGGCTGAAGAATGAGAGCACACACAATGGGAGACACCAATGTGAGGACCAGCAAACACAGGGTGTATTGAATACCTACAGTTGAAGTTGGAAGTTTACATACACCTTAGCCAAATACATTTAAACTCAGTTTTTCACAATTCCTGACATTTAATCGTAGTAAATATTCCCTGTCTTAGGTCAGTTAGGATCACCACTGTCATGCCCTGACCTTAGAGAGCCTTTTTATTTCTCTATTTGGTTAGGTCAGGGTGTGATTTGGGTGGGCATTCTAGTTTTTCTATTTCTTTGTTGGCCGGGTATAGTTCCCAATCAGAGGCAGCTGTCTATCGTTGTCTCTGATTGGGGATCATACTTAGGCAGCCTTTTCCACCTTTAGTTTGTGGGATCTTGTTTTTGTGTAGCTGCCTGTGAGCAGCCCAGAACATCACGTTTTGTTCGTGCTTATTGTTTTGTTTGGTGAGTTTCGATTTATTAAATGATGTGGAACTCTACGCAGGCTGCGCCTTGGTCCATTCATTTTGACGAGTGTGACAACCACTTTATTTTAAGAATGTGAAATGTCAGAATAATAGTAGAGAGAATTATTAAATTTCAGCTTTTATTTCTTCCATCACATTCCTAGTGGGTCAGAAGTTTACATACACTCAATTAGTAGTTGGAAGCATTGCATTTACATTTTTTAACTTGGGTCAAACGTTTCGGGTAGCCTTCCACAAGCTTCCCTCAATAAGTTGGGTGTTGGCCCATTCCTCCTGACAGAGCTGGTGTAACAGTCAGGTTTGTAGGCCTCCTTGCTCGCACACGCTTTTTCAGTTCTGCAAATTTTCTATAGGATTGAGGTCACTCCAATACCTTGACTTTGTTGTCCTTTTTGCCACAACTTTGGAAGTATGCTTGGGGTCATTGTCCATTTGGAAGACCCATTTGCAACCAAGCTTTAACTTCCTGATTAATGTCTTGAGATGTTGCTTCAATATATCCACATAATTTTCCATCCTCATGATGCCATCTATTTTGTGAAGTGCACCAGTCCCTCCTGCAGCAAAGCACCCCCACAACATGATGCTGCCACCCCCGTGTTTCACGGTTGGGATGGTGTTCTTCGGCTTGCAAGCCTCGACTTTTTTCCTCCAAAGATAACAGTGGTCATTATGGCCAAATAGTTCTATTTTTGTTTCATCAGACCAGAGGAAATGTCTCCAAAAATTACGATCTTTGTCCCCATGTGCAGTTGCAAACCATAGTCTGGCTTGTTTATGGTGGATTTGGAGCAGTGGCTTCTTCCTTGCTGAGCAGCCTTTCAGGTTATGTCGATATAGGAATCGTTTTACTGTGGATATAGATACTTTTGTACCTGTTTCCACCAGCATCTTCACAAGGTCCTTTGCTGTTTTTCTGAGATTGATTTGCACTTTTCGCACCAAAGTACATTCATCTCTAGGAGACAGAACGTGTCTCCTTCCTGAGCGGTTTGACGGCTGTGTGGCCCCATGCTGTTTATACTTGTGTACTATTGTTTGAACAGATGAACGTGGTACCTTCAGGCGTTTGGAAATTGTTATTTTTTGCTTTTTTTCTGATGACTTGGCTGATTTTTGATGTTCCCATGATGTCAAGCAAAGAGGCACTGAGTTTGAAGGTGGGCCGTGAAATACATCCACAGGTACACCTCCAATTGACTCAAATGATGTCTATTAGCCTATCAGAATCTCCCAAAGCCATGACATACTTTTATTGAATTTTCCAAGCTGTTTAAAGGCACAGTCAACTTAGTGTATGTAAACTTCTGACCCACTTGAATTGTGATGCAGTGAATAATAAGTGAAATAATTTGTCTGTAAACAATTGTTGGAAAAATTACTTGTGTCAAAGCACAAAGTAGATGTTCTAACCGCCTTGCCAAAACTATAGTTTGTTTGCAAGAAATTTGTGGAGTGGTTCAAAAACGAGTTTTAATGACTCCAACATAAGTGTATGTAAACTTCCGTCTTCAACTGTATGTGCTAGTGGTTTGGTTATGCTTGAATAAGCTAGGGGCTCTAGCAGCAGTGGGGAACCATCAAGGCCTTCTTCACCTTTAGAGAAGGCCCAAGGATTTAGAAAATAATTGTCACGTTCCTGACCTATTTCTGTTAGTTTGTTTTATGTGTTAGTTGGTCAGGATGTGAGTTTGGGTGGGCATTCTATGTTTTCTGTTTCTGTGTTGGTTTATTGGGTTGCCTGGTATGGCTCTTAATTAGAGGCAGGTGTTTGGCGTTCCTCTAATTAAGAGTCATATTTAGGTAGGCGTTTTCAAGGTGTTCGTGGTGGGTGGTTGTCTCCTGTGTCTGTGTATATGTTTGCACCATACGGGACTGTTTGCGGTTTGTTCGTTTTATGTAGTCTGTTCCTGTTCATTGCGTCCTTCACGTTATATGTAAGTTTGTCGTTCAGGTCTGTCTGCATCGTTTATTTGTTTTGTTAGTTTATGCAAGTTTAGTTTGTTTTTTCCGTCGTGTTCAATAAATCATGTCATTTCACTACGCTGCGCCTTGGTTCGATCACTACTCCTCCTCTTCTGATGAAGAGGAGGAGGATTACCGTTACAATAATTGTATTTTTTAAATACATTTTTACATTTATATTTCATCTTTTCAATAATAATAATAATATTGAAATTATATTCTGATTATTTTATTTTCAATTACATTCTGATTCAATATATTTTGTAATAGGTGGGACCATTTTTAAAACAACAACGCATGAAAACTTCCAGACGCAATAGCGAGCAGTAGTTTTCCCACGGTCTAAGCTAGCTAACTTTTGTTGTAGGCTAGTGTGCAGCGACTGGAGTAGCAGGTGTTATTGCAGCCCATTATCCAACTGAATACGAGTGGAGGTGACGATTCTGCTGGTACCAGATTGCGTTTGGACCTGGCGAAATGTGGAAGCTATACCGTCCACTAGGGGCAATGTGAGTGCCTATTACCTTGTAGGATGGGTGTTTAAGGCGTCAACTCCTGCTCCGAGGGTCACGTCTACAATCCCAGTGTTAGACACTCTTTTTCTTTCTTTTTTTGTTTTAAGCCTTTCCCAAACCTTTAACCCTTAACGCGGCTGCAGGTAGCCTAGTGGTTAGAACGCTGCGCCAGTAACCGAAAGGTTCCTGGATTGAATCCCCGAGCTGACAAGGTAAAAATCTGTTGTTCTGAACAAGGCAGTTACCCCGGTAGGCCGTCATTGTAAATAAAAATGTGTTCTTAACTGACGTTTTTGAAATAAAAAATCAAGAAGTATAATAATTGAACTACTCAGAATGAATGCCCAAACATAATTCTAACGCTATCCTTAACCTTAACCGTTCATAATGAATGCCTAAAATGTTCTTTTAGTTTCACTTTTGCGGAGTTTGACTGACAGCTAAGATATGGCACCACTTGGTGAAATTAAGACATCAAGCCTTGACGAATTCTGTTCAGGAATTCTGCTGCGGCAGTTTCGTCGCCGAGTATCGTTATATTTGGAGATTGCGTTATGTTTTCAAAGCGGATGTCGGCGCGAGATTGTTAGCTCCGCCCTTTTCAAGATGAACTTTCAACAAGAAGTGAAGTTACAAATGATCACCGTCTGCTGAGCGGAACGTTATTTTTTTTCATTGCAGCTCGCTTGCTGCTAGCTATCTCTTTGAAAATAAGGATTCATGCTGGTGAAACATTGTTCCATTTAAACTTCAGATCACTGGTTGCTTTGTGTGCTGAACGTGATAACGATGTTTGTCACGGGAAGTAACAGTGAGATTTGGAAATGTTTCGACTAATGGTTCTATTTTCGTATTCTTAAGACTGGGACCTACTGGCTTATTATATCAGAGTGAATGGACTGCTTATTCTTTGACATCATGCTGTGTTTGACTGTGGTCTTTCTTTCGGGCCTATGTGTTTCACAAAAAGTGCGTTCTGGAGTGTGCAGGTATTACGGTCGCTGTCCTTTCAGCATCATGAGTCTGTAAAACTCACATCCTCGGATGTGTCACTGTTGGAGTGACTCTACCATAGGTTGAGTAAGCAGTGTGGTTGTTGTCGCTGGTAACGTTAGTGCGTGTGATTTCTCTGTGTTCTGGATTTTTGAGTCTGGTATAACAATTAGCCACGAAATAGCCACGATTCCCCACTGTCTAGAAGCATTTTCCTGTTGTTCTGTGTCTTTCAGAGAGGCCGTCAAAGAGATCTAAAATACCAGCACTGACTTGAATGTCACGCCCTGACCGTAGAGATCCTTTTTATGTCTCTATTTTGGTTTGGTCAGGGCGTGAGTTGGGGTGGGTATTCTATGTTCTATGTTTTGTAGTTCTATGTTTTGGCCAGGTAGGGGTCTCAATCAGGGACAGCTGTCTATCGTTGTCTCGGATTGAGAACCATACTTAGGTAGCCCTTAATCCCACCCGTGTTTGTGGTAAGTTGACTTTTGTTTAGGGCACATGGCCTTTAGCTTCACGGTTTGTTTTAGTAGTGTTTATTGTTTTGTTCGGCGTCATTTTTATTAATAAAAGGAAAATGTACGCTCACCACCCTGGACCTTGGTCCTCTTCTTTTAACGGCCGTGACATTGAAGGGGGTAGAAGTCCACTGTTTTATGTGTCTTGAAGAGGGACTGTAGACGTAGTATACAGAGCTGCAGAGCGAGTAGGGAGATGACGAGAGGAATAGAGTCCAGTACAGTAGGAGTTACTGTTTGCGGGGGCTGCTGCTCATGCTCAAGTTGCAGGAGGTCTGGAAGTAATTTGTGGGTGATGGTAATTTTATGTACAGTAACGCTAACGGGAAAATGGGTGAACACACTTGCCCACACAGCGGAGGCACGAAGTCAGTTGATGATGGCAGTGCGTGAGTGTGTGTCGACAGAATGAACTGCTTGCTGCAGCAGAGAAAAGTTGTTGATTCCTCAGTTTCCATCCAACAGTTCTCCTCTTCAGCCTGGCTTTAAACTATGGCCTAGTAGCCTTTCCCTGTTCCAAACCCCATTTCACTTCTCCCTTCCCTATAGCCTTCTCAAGTAGAGGTCTTCAAGGATGCACCTGTAACCGAATACCCAAGACCCGATAAGGGTCTGGGTTGGATCTGATTGTCATATGTCTCGTGTATGTGTAATTTTAACTGACGTGTCCTGTAGGACCCGTACAGATCTGAATGTGACTGCTACAGTAGAGATAGCGAGAGAGAGAAATGTTCCTTGCTTTTCACCACAGAGGTGCATATAGCTTGTTGTTGTTGTTGGCCAATCATAAGTCATCAAAGCGGGCAATAAGCTGCAGGCACGGAGCCTCTGTTTTGGGCAAAAGTTAGGAGGTATCTAATCAATGGAAGATGGAATTAAAATGATGGAATTTAAAAGTTAAAGGAGAAGGATGACCAAGAGCCAACAGGTAGGCTACTACTTAATATTATGAATGGAGTTGTTGTTGTTTGTGACTGTCAAGGAGGAGATCACACGTGCAGCCTCAAATAGCCTAGCTAGCTAGCTTAACTAGCTTCTTCCTGTTGGATGCAGTCAAGACAGGTACTAAGTAATTATATTGAATGAAAACTAACCTAGCTATGGCAGCTATTCCTCAAAAAGTTCTATAGCTGCACCAAGGAGAGCATCCTGACAAGTTGCATCACTGCCTGGTATGGCAACTGCACGGCCTCCGAACGCAAGGCACTACAGAGGGTAGTGCGTACAGCCCAGTACATCACTGGGGCCAAGGTTCCTGCCATCCAGTACCTCTATACCAGGCGGTGTCAGAGGAAGGCCCTAGAAATTGTCAAAGACTCCAGCCACCCTAGTCATAGACTGTTCTCTCTGCTACGGCACGGCAAGCGGTACCGGAGCGCCAAGTTTAGGTCCAAATACTTCTTAACAGCTTCTACCCCCAAGCCATAAGACTGCTGACAGCTAATCAAATGGCTACCCAGACTATTTGCATTGCCCCCCCCCCCTCTCTCTCTTTTACGCTGCTGCTACTCTCTGTTAATTATCCTTATTATCTTACATTAACTCTACCTACATGAACATATTACCTCAATTGCCTTGACTAACCGGTGCCCCGCACATGACTCTGTACTGGTACCCCCTGTATATAGCCTCACAATTGTTATTTTACTGCTGCTCTTTTAATTATTTGTTACTTTTATTTTTATTTTTTTACTTATTTATTTTTTACTTAACACTTATTTTTCTTAAAACTGCATTGTTGGTTAAGGGCTTGTAAGTAAGCATTTCACTGTAAGGTCTACTTACACCTGTTGTATTCGGCGCATGTGACAAATAACATTTGATTTGATTTGATTTTGATATTAGTCTACTATAGCACGAGTCGGCTTGGTTGGTTGCTGTCTCTCTTCTCTCCCTCCCCGCTTCCTTGTTCCTGTGTCACTCACACTCACAGTAGCCTACACACAGAGCTAACTCCTCTCCCTCGCGCTTTATAAGCACCGGTTAATAAAGTAGCTTAAAAATGTTCTTTTCTGCTACTTCTTCTCACTTGGATTGGAAAGGATCTGTCTCCAACTTGGTCTATACTGAACTGGTCTAGTTATCCTCAGGTCCGTTCGGAATGGGTCTCTATAAATGTATATATATACATATATATAAAAAATGCAACTGTTTGGATCCGTGAAGGCCTTCTCAAGTCAAGTGTTCCTCTCATGAATGGGAATCAGGTTGCATGGTAACATGACATAAAATAACATTTAACCCATTTTAAAAATCAGATCTTTAAAACATGTCAAGGACATCCTTGCAACCTCAAATGAAGGCTCTTTCTTTAATGACGAGATTAAGCTCCCCTTCTCCCTGCTCCCTCCTTGCTCTTTCCTTCTCTGTCTTCCTCCCTGCCCATATCTGAGACCATTTCTCAATCCACTACCTCTCCCATTGCTGCTCACGCTCTAGTGCACCCACCAGCTTCTCAGGTGCTATCCACCAAGCCACCACTGCCATTATCACCACACTAGAAGGGCTGACTCAACGCAGCGCTTAATTACACAAGTGACTTAAGAGTGTGTTTATGCACCCACTGATTGATATTAGCCCTCTTTGCTTCAATCTTCCTGGCCAATAGAACGATGGGATGCCAGGCGGGCGGATCACTGACCGAGAGGAAAAGGAGGACGGAAGGAAAAGCACACAGTGCCCTCCACTGTACGCTAGGAGAACTGACATCTCTTTCACTGTTGCACCTGCATCTCTTTTTATTATTCTCTGCTTATTAGTTTATCTTCTGCTTTGTCTTCCTCTAAGATATTGATGGCGGGTCCAGCTCCAAGTTAGTCAATCGCCTCTCTTAACCTGTTGAGACTGAAATCGTACAGATAGAAAAAATGGTTTCACTTGAAGAAAAGAAAGCTGCCACTTCTAATCAGTGAACGGGAACTGTTTGGCGTGCAGTCTTAAGATTCCTACTCCGCTGATGTAGACAAATACTGCAGTAAATCTGCAGTAAATCTGGTTACCTTTTAACCTCTGACCCTCGTTGATTTAATGGGGTCACTTCACAGCTGATTTGCAAGGCGGGGGGGGGGGGGGGGGGGGGGGGGGCATGTAACTGTGATTGGCTTCTGTAGAAAGGTTCTGAGTTTGCCACCGGTCGATGAGAGAGTCCCACAAGGACAGGCATAGAGGGGGGGATAAGTGCATGCTCAATGTCAGGGGCTCATTCAATCACGTCTCAGCCATAGGCTCCAAGCCAACCTTCGTAGGATAGAAACTAGGCAACTGTTACTGTGTATACATTAGGTTATGCAGCTGTTGGCTGTATTGTACATTGCAATATATCCATGTTCAGGGTCACCCGACCTCCTCTAATAAACACCCAAAGTCAAGGGGAGGTAGTACAAGAGCAAAACATCAACGTACTGTAGTATGAGCTAGACATTTCATTTCCCAGTACTCTGTGTGGTAAGGGGCTCATTTGACAGTGCGCTGAGCTGCTTGAACCGGTGGCGACGGTGAGAGCCAGGCTCAGCATGTGACCCCTCTCCAGAGTCTACCCACAATTCAATAGGATCACCTGGCCTTCCCACTGGGCTGGTTGCCGCACACTGCGTTAACGACCCCCAGCTCACGCACTCCCACACCAACCCTTGTGCAAGCGACTCTTCTCAAATGTACACATGTTGTGTTCGTGACTATGGCAGTGTATGCCTACATACAGAAGTACTGGTATAAAAATAAGAGTATGGGTACTGCCTGTAGTAGAAGTATAGAACAGTGAATCCATTTCTGTGAATTGCACTGTGTTGCACGTCACACTTCCCCCATCAACACAATCATACAACCACCGGACGCTTTGAACGAGTGCGACAGCTGTGCCCTGTGGATGCAACAACAGCACTTAAAACCATGTATCGGGTATTTTATACTTGTCAGATCAATCCTACGAGGCCAAGGCCTGGTTTATCTGTCACCAACGTCCCAAACCAAACAACAGCCAGATTGATGGTCGGATCTGTGGGCTTTTTAGATAAAGCTAACGGGGTGGTTCCGCAGTTCCTTTATGGTTTTTGGCAGTCAGGCTATAATTGTTACCCTTGTGAAGGCCAGAGGGGTCATACATCAGCCTCTCCATCACTCACTGTCAGAAATCAGGAAATGGAGGGAGGGAAAGAGGCTGAGAGACTAAAGGCTTTTTCCAATATAGCCGGGACCCAGCTGAACACTAACTGCTACTGAGCTGGCACGCAGCGTGGCTATAAAACTCAGGCTTTTGCCTTCCTGTCTTCCAGCTAATTAGGATAACTTTCAAGTGCAAACAAACTGTCTGTCATTAGTGGAAAAGGCAACATCGAAAGCTATGCAGACAGACACACACACACACACACAAATGATTTGCATCTGTCGGGTTCTGAAAATACAAAATATACTTATTCATGTCACTGAAGGAGAGAGGGGAATATATAACATTTACGTTCTTTCGGGATATGTTATTGTTAGACATCAGGGATCCTATGGGCTGAAAAAAGACACAGTCTGGTAGGAGTCAACATGGCAGCTGTGAGTTGGGGAGGAGTGAGCACTTTGGGGCATCGTCGCGTCAGATGAAGTGAGGATGAACAGATATCAATAATGACGTGGCTGCTCGGATGGGTAGGACGAGACTCAGCATAGGAGAAAGGGTTAAATATCCGTGCTTGTGTGAATATGTCTCTTGTCTTGTAACGGTTTCCTCCTCGTCTGAAGAGGAGTATGAAATGTCGGACCAATGTGCAGCGTGGTAAGTGTCCATTTTAATAATACAACTGAACACTACAAAAATACAAAAATAACAATGTGAAAGAACAAACAAAAATCGAAACAGACCCGTATGGTAACAAATACAGACACAGGAAACAACCACCCACAAAACACAAAGGAAAACAGGCTACCTAAATATGGCTCCCAATCAGAGACAACGACTGACACCTGCCTCTGATTGGGAACCATACTAGGCCAAACACATAGAAAAAGACAGCCTAGACATACAACATAGAATGCCCACCCACATCACACCCTGACCAAACAAAACATAGAAACATACAAAGCAATCTATGGTCAGGGCGTGACATGTCTGTTCAGCTGTTCGATCCATTGGGCGAATAAACTTGGTTGGAACTTTCATAGTGTCCGTCAATTCCTGACTCTGACATTTAGAACCTAACACATCATAACTGGACACAGTTTGACCTCTGACAAGGCACACACAAACACACGCGAATAAAACCAGCGTTTGAATACCTTTCGAAACGGTTGTTACCAAAACTTCAGCTGGCATTAATGCGAGAGAACATGCAAGGTGGCAAAGGTGCAGCGTCATTTAGAGTGATACCAAAGAAGCCAGAGAAAATTGACCAGAGACGTTGAAAAGAAGAGAATATCCCTTTGCATCAGGTTGATAGACTTGACTGCAGTGAATTGAATAAACAGTTGATGGTAAAATCATCTCCAGGAACCCCCACTTTCCCACATTTCATTCTAGGTTTTATTTTGAATTAGAATAGCAGAGAGATGGGTTTGGGTGTGTGGGTATGTCAGCGATAGATACACTACACCAGTGAAAAATATTGTATATCAAGGCATAAAGCTGCATCAGGTCTTCAATGCAGAGTAAATTACTTCAAAAAGGTCATGGTTTGACATTTACTCAGAAAACCATTTAAACTATGTATACTGGGTGGACATGGCTTTATCAGTGCAGCTATGGGGATGAAGCAAGTCTTTGTACCTGGCTGAGTAAGTACATGGTGTTCCCATGACTTTCAAAGGACAAGATTCGGCTGTTACCAACCGCTCTGCAGTTTTTCACTCTGTTTTATTTTCAAATGATAATCTGACATACCGGTATAGCAGTCTGGCTCTTACTTTTCCTGTAAGAGTAAAATGTACGAATCTCTTCCCAATAATAAAATGTTGTACCCAATTCTGGGTCGCAGACGGGAAAAGGAACGAATCAAGACGAGGCCAAGACCGTGCAAAACCCCAAGTTTCCACTCAATTCAGGCTCAATACAAGCCTATTAATCCCTTTGGCGTGGGTATTTTACAGGCAAGGTCAGACCTTCAAGTCAATGTCACTCCATATGTGAGCCAATAGTGGGCATCACCAGTCAATCATATTACCTCTGTTTAAGTGTGTGCTGTACGTGTGAGATGGGGTGGGGCTGGGTATAACACATGATTGAATGGACAAGCGCTGCTGGGTACCTCCGCCATGGGGCCCATTTCATTTATAGAGTGGCCTTTGAGTACAGACAGGGAGACAGAGAGAGGTAGAAAAACAATCCCCCCAGGATTTCCCTCCAGTCTAGGGCTCCAGCGGGGCCACATTAACAGTCTAGGGGGAAAGCACTGAGTTACAGGGCCTGTGATTCCGTATGCACGTACGCACACACACACACACACACACACACACACAGAAACACAACTGTCAGGCAGGGGGTGGAGGGATGGTGGTGGGAGAGGGGGATGGGAAGGAGGGATATAGGGGTTGGACCTCAGGTGTCCAGTGGTTTCCTCTCTGCGGGGGGCAGCGTTCTTACTAATTGGTGGGTGTTTGCGCAGAGATATATTACGCTCCGCTAGCATCCAGGAGGAGGAGTAGCGAGGTGTGAAACCAATTAAGAAAAGTCTGGAGGACCCTGTCTTTCAAAGATAATTTGT
Organism: Salvelinus fontinalis; assembly: GCF_029448725.1. Taxonomy (NCBI): domain Eukaryota; kingdom Metazoa; phylum Chordata; class Actinopteri; order Salmoniformes; family Salmonidae; genus Salvelinus; species Salvelinus fontinalis. Next base: position 49,250,343 of record NC_074678.1, on the reverse strand, counting down.
AAAAATCCAAATAACTTCACAGGTCTTCATTGTAAAGGGTTGAAACACTGTTTCCCATGCTTGTTCAATGAAAAATAAACAATTAATGAACTGGCACCTGTGGAACGGTCGTTAAGACACTAACAGCTTACAGACTGTAGGCAATTAAGGTCACAGTTCTGAAAACTTAGGACACTAAAGAGGCCTTTTAACTGACTCTGAAAAACGCCAAAATTAAGATGCCCAGGTGCCCTGCTCATCTGCGTGAACGTGCCTTAGGCATGCTGCAAGGAGGCAAGAGGACTGCAGATGTGGCCAGGGCAATAATTTGCAATGTCTGTACTGTGAGACGCCTAAGACAGCGCAACAGGGAGACAGGACGGACAGCTGATCATCCTCGCAGTGGCAGACCATGTGTAACAACACCTGCACAGGATCGGTACATCCGAACATCACACCTGTGGGACAGGTACAGGATGGCAACAACAACTGCCCGAGTTACGCCAGGAACGCACAATCCCTCCATCAGTGCTCAGACTGTCCGCAATAGGCAGAGAGAGACTGGACTGAGGGCTTGTAGGCTTGTTGTAAGGCAGGTCCTCACCAGACAACGTCGCCTATGGGCACAAACCCAACATTGCTGGATCAGACAGGACTGACAAAAAGTGCTCTTCACTGATGAGTCTCGTTTTTTTCTCACCTGGGGTGATGGTCGGATTCGTCGAAGGAACGAGCGTTACACCGAGGCCTGTACTCTGGCGCGGCATCGATTTGGAGGTGGAGGGTCCGTCATGGTCTGGGGTGGTGCGTCACAGCGTCATCGGACTGAGCTTGTCATTGCAGGCAATCTCAGTGCTGTGTGTTACAGGGAAGACATCCTCCTCCCTCATGTGGTACCCCTCCTGCAGGCTCATCCTGACATGACCCTTCAGCATGACAATGCCACCAGCCATACTGCTTTTTCTGTGCATGATTTCCTGCAAGACAGGAATGTCAGTGTTCTTCCGTGGCCAGCGAAGAGCCCGGATCTCAATTGATGTCTGAGACCTGTTGGATCGGAGGGTGAGGGCCAGGGCCATTCCCTCCAGAAATGTCCGGGAACTTGCAGGTGCCTTGGTGGAAGAGTGGGGTAACATCTCACAGCAAGAACTGGTAAATCTGGTGCAGTCCATGAGGAGGAGATGCACTGCAGTACTTAATGCAGCTGGTGGCCACACCAGATACTGACTGTTACTTTTGACTTTGACCCCCCCTTTGTTCAGGGACACATTATTCCTTTTCTGTTAGTTACATATCTGTGGAACTTGTTCAGTTTATGTCTCAGTTGTTTAATGTTGGTATGTTCATACAAATATTTACACATGTTACGTTTGCTGAAAATAAACGCAGTTGACAGTGAGAGGGCGTTTCTTTTTTTGCTGAGTTTGTTTTTTACCTAGTTCTTGTGCTGGTATCTTGTCGCAACAGACATTGTCCGTGTACAACACCACAGATAAGAGTAGCCTGTTTGACACGTTTTTCCCAACCCCTGCGAAACCACTGCAGTCTCTTCAATCACTTTTGATTTGCTCCAAACCCACAAAAATGTACAAACATAGAAATTAGAGATTGACTCAGCCGTGTGTGAGAGGGTCCAGCTAAGCCTGGCGTGTGTGTGTGTGTGTGTGTGTGTGTGTGTGTGTGTGTGTGTGTGTGTGTGTGTGTGTGTGTGTGTGTGTGTGTGTGTGTGTGTGTGTGTGTGTGTGTGTGTGTGTGTGTGTGTGTGTGTGTGTGTGTGTGTGTGTGTGTGTGTGTGTGTGTGTGCACACCTGCTGCCGGAGCCAGCCAAGCAGAGCAGTGGTGGCCTGGCCACAGTGCGGACTTGGTGCCTGGAATCACACGGGCGAGGAGAGATAAAGCGGCAACTCAATTCCACAATAGCACACAGTCCCAAGCCAAATGACAGCTTCCAGGAGCTCCTCTAAGCCTCTTACTAGGATGAGACGGGTGGTGGGCAGAGAGGGGGAACGTCAGTGCAGTAAGCAAGGCATGGTGGAGATAGTGGTTCACACCAGCCTGGCAGACATTAAGCACACGTCAAAATAATACAGCAGGGGCATCAGATTGAAAACAGCAGTGATGAAGGAATGGGATCTTTTCCTTAAATCTTCCCATGATGCATTGAGCTCCCGGCGGGATTCCCTGGCTGCCTTGCGCCACCTGATAATTTCAGGGACAAGTACACAGCTCATGTCTGGTCTAGCAATCCCTCTAGTAAGGCAACCATGGGGTATGGCATCTAAAGGAGAAAAAACATGTATTTTTAGGAAGAAAGTTTGGGTGGCTGCCTTAATTTCAAAGGTATCAGTTTTGGAGAAAAGGGGTATAAGTTGGATAGTGTGAAAGTTGCTGTTGGCAGTTGAGTGACAGAATGTGTCCAGGTGGGCTGAGCGATGGCTATGCCACCTCTCGTCCAAAGCTCTGGCCAAGCTTTCAGGAATCTGCATTTTCAAAATGCAGGCCATCAAAAAAGCTGCATTTTAAACCATTTCACCTGCATTTTATATTGAAAGTCCAGCTCTCACAGTCTCACGTGAGAATTAGACGTTAGTCCATATCTCTCAAAGTATCATTTTGAAGTTGTTCCAAATTTCAAAGTGTTTAAGGTTAAGTTTAGGCATTAACTCCAAATGTTTAAGGTTAGGGTTGAGTTCAGGCATTAACTTGGGCTCCCTTGTGGCACAGCGGTCTAAAGCACTGCATCTCAGTGTAAAAGGCATCACTACAGTCCCTGGTTTGAATTCAGGCTGTGTCAAATCTGGCTGTAATTGGCAGTCTCATAGGGCAGCGAACAATTGGCCTAGCGTTGTCCAGGTTTGGCCGGGGTAGACTGTTCATTGTAAATAAGAATTTATTCTTAACTGACCTGCCTAGTTAAACTCAATAGGGGGGCGCCATTTCGACTTTGTAAAAATTCGTTCCCAAATTAAACTGCCTCGTACTCAATTCTTGCTCGTACAATATGCATATTATTAATACTATTGGATAGAAAACACTCTCTAGTTTCTAAAACCGTTTGAATTATATCTGTGAGTAAAACAGAACTCATTTTGCAGCAAACTTCCTGTCAGGAACTGAAAAATCTCAAATCGATGCTCTGTTCCAGGGTCAGTTTATAAATTTGCATGTAATCTATGGGACTACATGCACTGCATACGCCTTCCCCTAGATGTCAGTAAGCAGTGAGAATTGGAATGGGGTGTCTGGGTGGTTCTGACGCCGTATAAAAGCTCTTGGAACCGGGGGTGCAATCTTTTCAACGTTCGTCATGACGCAAGACAGACCTCAGGATTGCATTCTGAAAAGCTCTCGTTATAGGCTTTGGATATATCCGGCTCTGATTTTATTTGATATAGGTGTTAAAAACATCATAATGTAGTTATTTTAAACCGAGTTATATCAGTTTATATCAGTATATTGCGATTTTCGGTATTTCATTTGTGCTGCGTTATAGTGAGTTGGACACGTCTTCGCCACATGGCTAATGTTTACTGCTAATTCCAAAGTTGAAGACGCCAATCTACAACCGAGCAACGATTCTTCTGGACAAAGGACAACTTGCACAAGATTCTGATGGAAGCTCATCAAATAGTAAGAACTATTTATGATGTTAATTCGTTGTTCTGTTGAAAAATGTTAAACTACTATTCCGCCATTAATTTCGGTGCGGTCTCGCTTTAAAAAAATGTAAACTCAAAATTCTTAGGGTTAGCCATTAACTCCGAATGGTTAAGGTTTGGGATAGACTTGAAACAAAAATATGAAAGAACATTTTCTATCTCTGTATTCAAACTTGTAGATGCAGATGCTTACGCCTATTCCCCATCCCCGTGCAAAATGCACAAGCAAAACTGAAACCTACTTGAAGGTAACAGCACTCACTGTTGCCCCCTAGTGGCCAGTTTCCACGTCATCTCCCGACGTCCTCAGACATGGATGGACGTTGAGTACTGACTTGTATCACGGGTGACCTGGCTGGAAAGTAAACAGTGTTATTTTGCTTCAATAGAGTGATCACGGGCATGCAACTATAGCACATATCAGTCAGAGTGTTGTCTGCTGATAGAATGCCTGTTTGTGAACGAGGAATTTGATTAGTCTGACGATGAGAGCAAAGATTTCTCATTCGTGTCGAGATGTGAAACTGAAAAATAATTAGTCTGAAGCTGAGCAGAAATGACAATAAGAAGCATTTCTTAAGCATTTTATGTATTTTTTGTGTGTAAAAAATGCAGAATTCAGCATTTACTTGACCCCTTGGCCTGTCGCTGTAAATCACCTCGCTCAAAGATTTTTAACAGACTGCCGCATGCCATAAATTTCCCCCCAACAATTATTGATTAAATGCTTTCTCCCAATAATGAAAGGGATAAATCTCCCTTTCTAAATAGACAAGGTATATAATCTAATCAAAGAGTTACATGCCCCCGATCCCCGAAGGCAGCTCAAAAAGCCAGAATGATTACAATAAGAACAGAGGGAGAGAGAGAGAGCACATGAGAGGAGAGAGATGTAGTGAGGGAGGATGGGAGAAGAGAGGTCAAGAAAGGGGAAGGAGGGTGGAGAACATGTGATGAAGATGTCGTGAGGGAGGGATAGAGTGATGAGAGAGAAGAGAGCAAATGAGGGGGATGTAATAAAAGAGGGAGTGAGAGGGAGGTAGCGAGAGAAAGAGAAGAATGGAAGGCTTGTATCTGCAACCAACAATGGTATTAGTAATCAGAGGGTCCATCGCTCAGAGAAGCCAGTAAAGTACTTATTGATCCCAGAGTACTGTGTTTTCTTTATATACAAAAAAGACAGAGCACACAGACATGATAGGACTGTGTTATTTAAAAGGGGAGTGGATGGTTATGCCTGGAATGTTTGATCAATGCTGATGGGTGGGCAGGGGCAGATCCATATAAGTCTGGATAGGTCAGATAGTAGAATAAATCACCCACACCTGTGGCTTGTTCAGTAAGTCACACTGTAACAAAATGTTTTCAACCAACTGTCACGATCGCTGCCGTGGTGGAAATGACCGGACCAAGGTGCAGCATGGTGAGCGTACATTTCTTTTATTGATAAATGTCGCCAACAAAACAAAGAACAAGGAAACGACTGTGAAGCGTACTTCAGCTATAATGCCAGTAACAAAGACAACTACCCACAAATCCAAAAGGAAAAAAGGCTGCCTAAGTATGATTCCCAATCAGAGACAACGATAGACAGCTGTCCCTGATTGAGAAATATACCCGGTCAAAACATAGGAACATAGAGTTTCCCACCCGAGTCACACCCTGACCAACCGAACATGGAGAATAAAAAGATCTCTACGGTCAGGGCGTGACAGCAACAAAAAACAAAAATGTGCTTTTCTTATTGGACAAGTTCACTCCACTATGCTTCCTCCCCAGTGGGCATGACCCAGGTACACAGTTGCCATGCCAGCAACACGCATGTAGATTGCAGTGTATCCTTTGAGCGCTGCACGGATTTGAATGACCAGACCCGTTTTCCCGATAACGATTGAACGTAGGCTTAGAAATGTTTTAAAAATGCATAATTTCAACAACGGCTGAAGATGTAACGTGCTGAAGATGTAACGTGCGTTTCCCAAAACACAGCGCAGAGAGAATGTTCGCTAAGTACGTCATTAGACCAGGTGTCGATACCGATAGGATCGAATGAAAAGCAGTGCTGATCTCAGATCAGCTTTTTCCATTCAAATCTGACCTTAACATTCTAATTACTCCACAGTACTGATGATCGATCAGCTCAATAGAGAGATATTACCACCTGTGGCTGCATATATTGAGGCGGTTACCCAATAATAACGCACTAAATCACAGATTGGGCACATCATTGAGGTGTTGTTACACATCATTAAATATATTGAGGCAACAATTACAGTAGCGTATTGGCAAAATAGAACTCAAACATAATTGAACATATGGTTGAAATGTATAGGCCCATGTAGAGCCTGTGATGTACAGTCATCTCCGTTTTCATTTGAAGCATATTTGTATCCTTCACTTGTTTTTGAACAATTGCACAGACTTTGTAGTCAACTTTGTTCTGAAGTTATCAGCGGTCAAACATCTTGATTCTATGTTTAGCGGAGATCTTCTGTGAATAAAGTGACGCAGAGGAGGCAAAAAAGGGTCTAGCAACACACTTAGCTATTCTACGAGTGGTCTGCTGCGGCAGTCAGGTAAATAACGAGTGTTTTCAAGTGCAACTACAGTGACAATGGTTTTGGGAAAACGGCTCGGATTTAATGATGCTCCTACAAAGGTTCTAACAGTGAATTTAGCATTACATTTATTTTGGGAAACCAAGCCCAGATTAGATGTGGCAAGCTCTAATCACGCGGAGCCTCCAGGTATGATTCCCAACAAGCCAGTATTATCAATTATGTAGGTGGCCGATGTAGACGTACAGATCTGTTACAAAGAGATTGGTTTTATGAAAATCGCCGGGTGACCAGTGCGACCGGGGTATCAGAGATTGATTACTAAGTCCAATGATGGGAAATTGCTTTTTTCATCGTTTCCCCCCCCCCAACCCCCCTCCGCTTTTTCATAGAGATGAAGTCCATGTATTATAATGCTGGACGGCGGCGTGGCGCTGGGACTGTATTGGCAAATAGGAATAATGAGCTGGATATATCCGTAAGCTCCCTATCTCAGAGCCTCGATCAAGGATAGTCCCTCTCATTGTGTAGGTGGTGACCCGCCGCAGTTTGAGGGCCAACGAGACCCTCCCTCACGCCTCGCTGAAAATCATCTGCCCACAACAAACAAAGAAAAGTAGCACCCCTTTCGACACACACCACACACACAACCGCCTCCTTCAAGGATGCCGAGTCGATCAGATCTTCCCGGATGTGGGAGGGAGGGTCATCGGCAAGCCTTTGGGACGCAGCCACTAGAGAGAGACGGGAGAGCTCAGGATCGATGACTGATCGTCAGCCATTTAGGTTTCCCAAACCTTAGACTAGGAGGGGTTAGCCATTTTCACAGACGCCTCCCAGTCAGATGTAGGGGTTGGTGGTGGCTGGAAGATGGGGGGTGTGGGGATCGTGAAACGATGGGGGGGAGGGCTGGAAAAAGTGAGGATTGTTGCTGGTAAACAAACACCGTCTGAGCGTCAAATCAATGCACATGGACACATAGAGATATGGATTAAGGTTGATGGTCCAAGCAAATGTGAGAAAGAGAACTAAAGCTACACGGCCTCTTCCTCGAGCAACGCCACACTAAAGCGGAAGAACCCCATACTGGATTTTCTCATGCTTACTTCTAGTGCCCTTTCAATGCCGTTTGAATGGCTGGCTGTTACCCAAGTACAATTCTCACAAGAGTAAAGCACAAAAGCCCACTGCCTCCATCGTGACAATGGCTTTGCCTTGCTGGAGGAAAAGACTCGGCTGCAGTTATAGGAGTGGGGGAAAGTAGACACTACTGTGGCATTTATTTCTGTCCTGAAATGAGGTGGATGTGCACTGGCAGTCATGGCTGGCGTGCAGGCTGGGAGATTTGTGCGGTTCCTGTTTATAACACGATTTGTCCCGACATTCAAGAAAGGAAGTCCACATCAACGAAAGTGACCTCTTACGGCAGCGACAAAGGAAGAGCTTTGCAGAGGGCATTGGGTCTGGCCGTGTGGATGGGGAAGGGTTTTACCATTACTGCGAGTCAAGGGGAGGCTAAAAGGATCTATCTTACTGTTCTATTTTCATCCTTCCCCGGGTTGACGGACTGACGACTGCTGTGAAAAATGACAAAGTCATCTCTATGCTGAAAATGGAAATCGGTGCGACGTGTTATTATAGAATCAGATGCCTGTGCTTACGCAGGTGTTCGGTATGTTTGCGTGTATATAGAGAATGTGCAACACATCCTAAAATGTCATTTTAGGGTGTGTTGTCTTTCAGGAGGACTGATTGAAGGGAATATACCTTACACCGCCCTCGAGTCAGATAGAAGAAGGGTTCCTACATGTACCACCAAGCCCAAATTAGCCCAGCTGTTGAATTTCATTTTCATAAAATCATTATTTGTTCCGTAATGAGGGATCCCAGAAGCGCTGAGGGCTTGCCTACCTATGCAAATTTGATTAGGCATTCTCCCTCTCCGTGCTGTCGAGCCAGCAGACAGGAACTGAGCAGATGCAGATCAAGCAACGGAGAGAGAACCTCTGCTTTTGTGTGTGTGAGAGAGAGAGAATTGTGTGTGAGTGAGAGAGAGAGAGACTCATAAATATTTCCCACTATCCAAGAGACCTCATTTCCTCGAAATAACATTTAACGCCTGTTAGTAGAAAAGAAGAAAGAGTCATCTCTAAAGAGGCAAACACATTTCGCGTGTCCAAACAGCTTTGCAAACGATAATAGTAGAATACCACTAATAGAAAAAAACAAGTTGAAGTGCTTAAGGTCTTATGTCATTTTTTTCCCTCAAAGCCAAGCTTTTTGAAAAGCTAGATTTTTGCCAGCTCTTGAAATAACAAAAAAAGCTCTCCCTTTTTTTTGGGGGGGGGGGGGGGGGGGACTAAATCACATTCATTGTGGCATTATCCACATGGCCAGCTCGGGTTGCTGGGGAAGCTAACCCTGGCCAGACTTCCCTCCTTCTCTGAAGTGATTTGTCCCGCTGAGTGCCACCCCCATGGTCTCCTAGTCTTTGAGCTCCTGATGAAAGGCAAAGTGCAGCTAGGCTGACACACACCCAACACCAGCATACACAAGAGGCCAAACACAGTCAACAACACAGACAGACAGAGGACGAAATATGGCCAACAACATGTCATCGATACAGCGCAGACACGGCCAAAGCAACATCCGTGAGACTCAATCTAGATCAGAGGATCTATCAGTCAAAATGTACCTAGAGGGGATGCATCCAAACATCAACAACCAGGGAGACCCCAAACAGTTGATTACAACAAAAGAGAGACCTATCTACCTCAGTTGACAAATCTAACAGGGTTGATAACAAGAGAGAGAAAAGATAGTCAATAGCACGCAGTCAGATGAACAACACATTCAATAGCAGCCAGAACAGACCAAACAAGATCATTAAGCGTCAGAGAGACCTACCAGTATCCCCGTCGAAACCAAAGAAGAGGGGGAAGCTTGCTGTGATGAAGTGATTGTGTTGCGTGTTTAGTAAGTCTGCCAATTTTGGTAACCAGGTTTATAACACACAACATCATTTAACCTGTTGGGGATGGGGGCGCTGTTTAGACTATTTATGCTAATGTGGCTAATTTTTTAAACGGCTTCCCACAAAATCCTTGATCGTACAATATGCATATTATTATTATTATTGGATAGAAAACAGTCTATAGTTTCTATAGGAGTTGAAATTTTGTCTCTAAGTGGAACAGAGCCCATTCTACAGCAATTTCCCTGACATGGAGTCAGATTTGAGAAACGTTGGCCACTTTTCTGAAGTCATTTAAACGGGCACTGTCGTTGCTATGACTATACGGACACTTCTTACGTCTTCCCCTGGATGCCTTTACGTGATGACGATTCCAACGGGCTCGATTGCTCGTTCACAGGCCCTACAAATGAAAAAAACCTTTAGCTAGCAAGTCTTTTCTTGCTGCGTAACGCGCGTGGAAGACACCGACCCTCTCCTGTTCCAAGCATTAGTTTAGCCTGTTATATTTCTCCGGTCATCTTTTCACTCGTTATAGGAGTTACAAACATCACAAAGTAGTTAATTTAAAGCGTTTTATAGCAATTTATATCCGTTTAGTGCGATTTTGGGACATTTATTTTTGCAACGATGTGAAAAGTTGGTCACGCTTTTCAGTTCATCCCGAACGTAGTTGACATTTCCACATGGCAAGAGGACAGCTTTCCACCAAAAGACGATTTCTCCCAAGAAAGGATCCTTTGCCCAAGATACTGATGGAAGAACAGCTCAAGGTAGGACATTTTTATTATGATAAATCGTGTTTCTGTCGAAACATTTTAGTGGCTTAGGACGCCATGTTTTTTGACGTAGCTTCGCTTGGCGCAAACTGTATTGAAAAGTAAGGATAAATTAAAAAATGTAATAACGCAATTGTATTAAGAATTAAATTGTCTATCAATCCCTGTCCACCCTATATTTTTTAGTCACGTTTATGAGTATTTATGTATAAGAGTAGATCACTGTCTAAGTGGCGCAAGGACGTTTTCTTTACCAGCTTGTCTACATTTCACATTGTCTAACCATGATTTTGGTGGCTAAATATAAACATTTTCGATCAAACTGTATATGCATGTTGTAATGTGATGTTACAGGAGTGTCATCGGAAGAATTCTGAGAAGGTTAGTGAAAAAATTAATATCTTTTGGCGATGTTGACTTTTATCGCTCACTTTGGCTAGAATCAATGCTGGGCTGCTAATTGCTATGTGCTAAGCTAATATAACGATTTATTGTGTTTTCGCTGTAAGACACTTAGAAAATCTGAAATATTGTCTGTATTCACAGGATCTGTGTCTTTCGATTCGTGTATGCTGTGTATTTTTACGAAATGTTTGATGATTAGTAGTTAGGTAAACACGTTGCTCATTGTAATTATTCTAGTCCATTTGTGATGGTGGGTGCAATTGTAAACTATGCCATCTACCTGAAATATGCACTTTTTTCTAACAAAACCTATCCCATACCATAAATATGTTATCAGACTGTCATCTAATGAGTTTTTTTGTTGGTTAGGGGCTATAAATATCTTAGTTTAGCCGAATTGGTGATGGCTACTGGTGTTGGTGGACAAATAAAAGATGGTGGAATATGCTAATGTGTTTTTAGGTAATAGATGTACATCTTTACATATTGTGTCTTCCCTGTAAAACATTTTAAAAATCGGAAATGTTGACTGGATTCATAAGATCTGTGTCTTTCATTAGCTGTATTGGACTTTAATGTGTGAAAGTTAAATATTTTAAAAAAATATTTTTTTTGAATTTCGCGGCACTGGTTTTTCAGTGGGGGGGGGGGGGGAGTGCCGCTAGCGGCACGCTGATCCTAGACAGGTTAAAATGTGGAGACTTTTTCCATATTTGGGCGACACGTCGATCAATGAGACAGTCAAATATTTGTTGAATCCCCAATGTGTTATCACTATACTTTCAACCATCTAAAAGCACAACCAAAGTCCAACGGAAAACCTGTCCGATTTTTGGTTTAGTTGTTACTTAAATGTGATATCGCTGCACTTTCAGCCATTTTGAAAGCAGAACGATGTTCAAATGGGAATACAAGATTAGATGTTTTGTTTATTTATACAACAAGTTAATCCGTTATCACCGTGCTTCATCTAATAGCACATCCTGGATGCAAACCTGGATGCAGTTGAGATTATTTAAGTAGATGCTGCACGTGGTCAATGCCGTTTTGAGGCTGTGCACAGATTATTATAGCAATTGTGAAGATCTTCACAGACATGCAACATTTGCATGCTATCTTGAACATACACACTTTCTAGGATTACACAGGAAGACATTTATTGTTACAGTAACCTCAAATTGTGGCCAGGGACGTGTTACTCATTTGAAAGTTGAATAATTTATATTATACTAGTTTGTAAGATAGCCTTAACCTTAGGCTATTTACTGTATTACAAAAGTACAACTGAATTGTGTTTGGTTAACAAAACAACCAAATATCATAATTTAACTGCTTGGCTAGTTCAATCTGAGCCACTGGCTTAATCCTATTCTTTAACTTACATTTTTGATGGAGTCCTGAATCCAATATACAGTACCAGTCAAAAGTTTGGCCACATCAACTCATTCCAGGGTTTTTCTTTATTTTTACATTGTATAATAATAGTGAAGACATCAAAACTATGAAAACACATATGGAATCATGTAGTAACCAAAAAAGTGTTAAACAAATCAAAATAGATTTTAGATTTTAGATTCTTCAAAGTAGCTACCCTTTGTCATGATGACAGCTTTGCACACTCTTGGCATTCTCTCAACCAGCTTCATCTGGAATGCTTTTCCAACAATCACGGACAGTGTCACCAGCAAAGCACCCCCACACCATCACACCTCCTCCTCCATGCTTCATGATGGGAAATACACATGTGGAGATCATCCGTTCACTTACACTGCATCTCACAAAGACACAGCGGTTGGAACCAAAAATACAACATTTGGACTCATCAGAACAAAGGAAATATTTCCACCAGTCTAATCCATTGTTTGTGTTTCTTGGCCCAAGCAAGTCTCTTCTTATTATTGGTGTCCTTTAGGAGTGGTTTCTTTGCAGCAATTCGATCATGAAGGCCTGATTCACGCAGTCGCCGCAGTCTCCACAGTTGATGTTCAGATGTGTGTGTTATTTGAACTCTGTGAAGCATTTATTTGGACAGCAATTTCTGAGGCTGGTAACTCTAATGAACTTATCCTCTGCAGTAGAGATAACTCTGTGTCTTCCTTTCCTGTGGTTTGACTGACCTTCATGTCTTAAAGTAATGATGGACTGTCATTTCTCTTTGCTTATTTGAGCTGTTCTTGCCATAATATGGACTTGGTCTTTTACCAAAATGGGCTATATTCTGTATACCACCTATACCTTTTCACAACACAACTGATTGGCTCAAACGCATTTCGAAGGAAAGAAATTCCACAAATTAACTTTTAAAAAGGAAAGGAACGGAAAGAGGAACCCTTTTTTGGTTACTACATGATTCCATACGTGTTATTTTATAGTTTTGATGTCTTCACTATTATTCTACGATGTAGAAAATAGTGAAAATAAAGAAAAACCCTTGAATGAGTATGTGTGTCCAAACTTTTGACTGGTACTGTATGTTAACTGCTCAACAAGTTAATAGGCTATTTACTGTATTTCAAAAGTTATATTGAATTATATTTGGTTGTCAACGCAACCACTGCCTGTGCCACTGAGTCTGGCTTTAATCCCAGTTTGTCTACAAATTAATCATTTATATGTTTGATTCACATCTCTATTTCAGTCAAAAATATAAGGTAATTAATAGGACTAAATCAAATCAAGCTCTAAATTCTCTTTAAGTACAGTTTGATTTGACACTTGTGAAGGTAGTAAATTACCTTTTATTGGTGTTATCTGTCCTCGTGTAACTAGACCTTAGTGTCGCTTTCGACACCATCGATCACCACATTCTTTTGAAGTGATTGGAAACCCTTATTGGTCTACACGGAAAAGTTCTTGCCTGGTTTAGATCTTATCTGTCAAAAATATATCTGTTCGTCTCTGTGGATGGTTTGTCCTCTGACAAATCAAATATTGTTTTCACTATGTATTCTACCTCTTGGTAATGTCATTCGAAAACACAATGTCAACATTCACTGCGGACAACACACAGCTGTACATTTCAAGGAAGCATGGTGAAGGCAAAATTGCCTACCCTGGAAGCCTGTGTTTCAGAGACAAGGAAGTGGATGGTGACAAATGTTTTACTTTTAAACTACTTTTAAACAGAGACGCTAGTTCTAGGTCCCAAGAAACAAAGAGATCTGCTGTTTTATTCTGACAATTAATCCTAATGGTTGTACAGTCATCTCAAATACAACTGGACCTCGGTGTTACTCTGGACCCTGATCTTTCTTTTGACAAACATACCAAGAATACTTCAAGGGAAGCTTTTTTCCATCTTCGTAGCATTGCAGAAATCAGAAACTGTTTGTCCAAAAATTATGCAGAAAAGCTAATCCATGCTTTTGTTTAGATTAGACTACTGCAATGCTCTACTCTCCGGCTACCAGAATAAACCACTGAATAAACTTAAGTTAGTGCTAAATACGGCTGCTAGAATCTTGACTAGAACCCAAAAATGTGATCATATTACTCCAGTGATGGCTTCCTGTTAAGGCTAGGGCTGATTTCAAGGTTTACCTACAAAGCATTACATGGATTTGATCCTACCTATCTCTCCAATTTGGTCCTGCCATACGTACCTACACATATGCTATGGTCACAAGATGCAGGCCTCCTTATTGTCCCTCGAATTTCTAAGCAAACAGTTGGAGGCAGGGCTTTCTCCTATAGAGTTAATTTTTATGGAATGGTCTGCCTATCCATGTGAGAGACACAGACTCAGTTTTGAACTCTGAGTCTTTACTGAAGGCTAATCTCTTCAGTAGGTCCTATGATTGAGTGTAGTCTGGCCCAGGGGTGCGAAGGTGAACAGCAAGGCACTGGAGTGACAAACCGCCCTTGCTGTCTCTGCCTGGCCGGCTCCCCTTTTTTCCACTGGGATTCTTTACCTCTGACCCTATTACAGGAGCTCAGTCACTGGCTTACTAGTGCTCCTCCATGCCGTCCCTAGGAGGGGTCCATCACGTAGTGCCCGGCTTTTTTTTGCTATAATCGACCACAGTGTCGTCGTCGTCCCCGTGTCAGACTATTGCAGAATAGATACTGGAGGCTAAGTGCCAGGGGGCTGTCCTATCTGATGAAATTCTCCTGTCTTATCTGGTGTCCTGTGTGAACTTAAGTATGCTCCCTCTAATTCTCCCATCTTTCTCTCTCACTCTCTCTCTCGGACCTGAGGCATCGGACACCATGCCTCAGGACTATCTGGCCTGATGACTCCTGGCTGTCCGTAGTCCACCTGGTCGTGCTGCTGATCCAGTTTAACTGTTCTGCTTGTGGCTATGGAACCCTGACCTGTCCACCTTCTCTCTCTCTCTCCCTCCCTCTTTCTCTACCGCACCTGCTAGCTTGACCTCCTAATGCTCCGTTATGAAAAGCCAACTGACATTTACTCCTGAGGTGCTGACCTGTTGTTCCCTCTACAACCACTGTGATTACTATTTGACTCTGCTGGTCATCTAAATAGCATCTTTGATGATTGACAAAGTATCGTTACATTTAATTTGGTCTACCCTTTAGAATGACTTTGATAGTAACAGTGAATCTATTAACCTCTACAGGATTGGTGGGTCCCATAGGCTAATGCGATTAGCATGAGGTTGTAAGTAACAAGAACATTTCCCAGGACATAGACATATCTGATATTGGCAGAAAATTTTAATTCTTGTTAATCTAACTGCACTGCCCAATTTACAGTAGCTATTACAGTGAAAGAACACTATGCTATTGTTTGAGGAGAGTGCACAGTTTTGAACTTGAAAAGTTATTAATAAACCAATTAGGCACATTTGGGCAGTCTTGATACAACATTTTGAATAGAAATGCAATGGTTAATTTGATCAGTCTTAAACCTTGCACATATACTACCTGCCATCTAGTGGCCAAAATCTAAATTGCGCCTGGGCTGGAATAATACAATATGACCTTTGTCTTGCATTTCAAAGATAATGGTACAAAAAAATTATAAAAAAGCACATGTTTTTTTTCTTTGTATTATCTTTTACCAGATCTAATGTGTTATATTCTCCTACATTCTTTTCACATTTCCACAAATTTCAAAGTGTTTCCTTTCAAATGGTATCAAGCACATGAATTGGGATGGCAGGTAGCCTAGTGGTTAGAGTGTTGGGCCAGCAACTGAAAGGTTGCTAGATCAAATCTCTGAGCTGACAAGGTAAAAATCTGTTGTTCTGCCCCTGAACAAGGCAGTTGACCCACTGTTCCTAGGCCGTCATTGTAAATTCAAATTTGTTCTGAGCTACAGGCAGTTAGATTTGTGTATGTCATTTTAGGCAAAAATTGAAAAAAAGGCTCTGATCCTTATTAAGTGAACATTTCAGAGCAATCATACTCACGATAGCACTCTGATATCAGTCACTGACAAATATCAAAGCTAAGCAGAACTGGGCTTGTTTCAAACCCTACCCAAAGGGTAGCTGTAGATAGATAAACTTTCCAGTAGGTGGTGCAGCCCAGTCTATTGTTTTTTCCTACAATGGATATTACATTGAAGATCTGACGTTGCTTCAAAGGTACAAATTCAACATTTATACAAGTTTTGTCAATGTTGAAAATTGGTTATCACCATGATGACATAATTCTGTGGTTGAAATTTCACCCTCAAAATGACAGTTTATTCATTTTTTCAAATCCATTTTATTTTCCAAGTAGATTCCACGTCACAATACATTGACAAATTACGTTACTTTAACCAGTTTGTGCCCAGTGGGATAGGCCTAACAATATTCTCAGTCTGTTGAAAAGAAGGAAATGGGAGTGCTGCTTTTGGTTTATTTGTTGTGGAAAAAAGTCCATTAAAGGTCCAATGCAGCCGTTTTTAACTTAATATCAAATTATTTATGGGAAACAATTAAGTTCCTTCCTGTGATTGTTTTCACTTAAAACGGTCAAAAAGAAACAAATAGATTCTTAGAAAAGAGCAATTTCTCAAGCAAGAAGTGGGACAGTTTGGGAGTGTTCTGAGTGGGGTGGGGAAAACTGAAAACTAGCTGATATTGGCAGAGCGGTTTGGAACTCTCTTTCTTATTGGTCCATTAACCAACTTATCTCATGGCGATGAGATGATGGCGCCGACAGAGATGGTCGCCTCTCTTCAGGTCCTTAGAAATCTATGCAGTTACTTGTTTTTTTATGTACGATTCCTTACATTGTTAGCACAGAAAATCTCAAGTGTTTTTACATACAGCCGGGAAGAACTATTGGGTATAAAAGCGATGTCAACTTACCATCATTACGACCAGGAATATGTCTTTCCCGAAGCAGATCCTTTGTTTGGACCTCCACCCTGGGCATGCGATCTTATCCCAGAGGCCAACCCAAAACAACGCGGTCGCCGCAGGAGACGCAGATGGAGCAGCCTACAGGTCAGACTCAGAAGGCAAGCACACCATCCACCGCTTCCAAGCATACTACTCTCCAATGTCCAATCTCTAGATAACAAGGTGGATGTCATTAGGGCATGAGTTGCCTTCCAGAGAGACATCAGAGGTTGTAACATTCTCTGTTTCACAGAAACATGGCTCACACGGGATACGTTGTCAGAGTCAGTACAGTCACCCAGTTTCTTCACACATCTCGCCGACAGAAACAAACATCTCTTTGATAAGAAGAAGGGTGGGAGTGTATGCCTTATGATTAACGACTCATGGTGTAATCACAATAACATACAGGAACTCAAGTCCTTTTGTTCCCCTGACCTAGAATTCCTTACAAATGCCGACCGCATTATCTTCCAAGAGAATTATCTTTGATTATAATCACAGCCGTGTATATCCCCCCAAGCAGATACCTCGTTGACTCTGAAAGAACTTCACTGGACTCTATATAAACTGGAAACCATACATCCTGAGGCTGCATTTATTGCAGCTCGGGATTTTAACAAAGCTAACCTAAGATCAATACTCCCTAAATTATATGAGCATATGGAATGCGCGACACGAGCTGGCAGAATTCTGGATCATTGCTACTCGAACTTCCGCAACGCATACAAAGCCCTCCCGCGCCCTGCCTTCTGCAAATCTGATCATGAATCCATTTTGTTTCTCCCAGCCTATAGACAGACACCAAAAAGGAAATGCCCGTGCTCAGGTCAATACAACGCTGGTCTGACCAATCGGATTCCATGTTTTAAGATTGCTTTGATCACGTGGACTGGAATACGTTCCGAATAGCCTCAGACAACAACATTGATGTATACGCTGACTCGGTGAGCGAGTTTATTAGCAAGTGCATCGGAGATTCCGTACCCGCTGTGACTATTAAAACCTTCCCTAACCTGAAACCGTGGATTAATGGCAGCTTTCGTGCAAAACTGAAAGTGCGAACCACCACTTTTAATCATGGCAAGGCGACTGGAAACATGACCGAATAAAAACAGTGCAGTTATTCCCTCCGCAAGGCAATCAAACAAGCAAAGCGTCAGTATAGAGTCAAAGTAGAGTCACAATTCAACGGCTCAAACACGAGACGTATATGTCAGGGTCTACAGTCAATCACGGATTACAAAAAGAAAACCAGCCCCGTCGCGGGCATCAACGTCTTGCTCACAGAAAAATTTAACAACTTCTTTGCTCGATTTTAGGACAATACAGAGTCACTGACACGGCCCGCTACCAAAGCCTGTGTGCTCTCCTTCTCCGTGGCCAACGTGAGTAAAACATTTAAACGTGTTAACCCTCACAAGGCTGTGGGCCCAGACGGCATCCCTAGCCACGTCCTCAGAGCATGCACAGACCAGCTGGCTGGTGTGTTTACGAACATACTCAACCAATCCCTATCCCAGTCTGTTTCAAGATGGTCACTTTTGTTCCTGTTCCCAAGAAAGCTAAGGTAACTGAACTAAATGACCCATTGCACTCACTTCTGTCATCATGAAGTGCTTTGAGAGACTAGTCAAGGATCATATCACCTCCACCCTACCTGATACCCTAGACCCACTCCAATTTGCTTACCGTCCCAATAGGTCCACTGACGATGCAATCGCCATCACACTACACACTGCCCTATCCCATCTGGACAAGAGGAATACCTATCTAAGAATGCTGTTCATTAGGGCCTCCCGGGTGGTGCAGTGGTCTAAGGCTGTGCCACCAGAGGCTCTGGGTTCGAGCCCAGGCTCTGTCGCAGCCGGCCGCGACCGGGAGGTCCATGGGGTGACGCACAATTGGCCTAGCGTCGTCCGGGTTAGGGAGGGTTTGGCCGGAATGGATATCCTTGTCTCATCGCGCACTAGCGACTCCTGGGGTGGGCTGGTCGCAGTGCGCACTGACCAAATTGATAGGTGTATGGTGTTTCCTCCGACACATTGGTGCGGCTGGCTTCCGGGTTGGATGCGCGCTGTGTTAAGAAGCAGTGCGGCTTGGTTGGGTTGTGTTTTGGAGGACGCATAGCTCTCGACCTTTGTCTCTCCCGAGCCCGTACGGGAGTTGTAGCAATAAGACAAGACAGTAACTACTAACAATTGGATACCACGAAATTGGGGAGAAAAAGGGGATAAGAAAAAAAAAGAAAAAATTGAAAAAATAAAAAGAATGCTGTTCATTGACTACAGCTCAGCATTTAACTTCTTTGGGGTACCCCCCCCTTCTTCTCAATTTCCACCTAAAGACATACCCTAATCTAACTGCCTGTAGCTCAGGCACAGAAGCAAGGATATGCATATTCTTGGTATCATTTGAAAGGCAACACTCTGAATTTTGTGGAAATGTGAATTGAATGTAGGAGAATATAACACAATAGATCTGGTAGAAGAAAATACAAGGAAATACACATACGTTTTCTGTTTTTTATTGTTGCTGCATCTTTCAAATGACCAAGAACAGCCAAACATACAGATAGGATGCTGTGGATGATTTTAATGAAGAACATAAGATGGCAACAATAGCTGAGCAAAGTTTTAGACAGATAACTTCAAAAATGAGCGAGCTACATGACATTGAGCATGAAGTCACCCAGGTGTCCCACACAAATGTACCCAAGTGGCCGAATTGGTACAGTGATACATTTTGAAGGAAATAACTATATACAAAATACATAAATGTTATTCTAACACCCCCCCAAAAAAAAATATATATATGAAGATTTTTTTAAAAAATAATAATAATAATAATAAACAAACAAATAACAAGGGTAACTATTTACACATTTTCTATTTACAATATTGTATATTTTATAAATAGATATTGTGAAGATCCTCAGCCCTCAGTCCTGGTGCCATGGCCCGTAGCAGTCTCTTTCTGCTGTAAAGCAGAGGCTTACTGAACAGGTGGTGCAGGTGATGGGGCATTTCCTGTGACAAAGGGCACAACGTCGCCTCCCCACTGTGCCCTTTTTGCCCTGAGGCACATTCATGCCTGCAGAGATGAATCTGGGCAGGTAAACACCACTGGTTGACGGAGCAGAAGGTGCTACAGTGGACTTGCTGTAGCTAGCAAGCTCCTGGATGAGCAGCTCCCTGAAGGCTAGCTGTGAGATGGGAGGCTGTCTCTATCAATTTCCTCTATAATTTGGGTTAAATCTGTATACCTAGACTTTGTTTTAGCTTTTCCTGATTTATTCGCCATAATTTAAATATATACATTTGTTGAAAATGCTATTGAATATGTACTGCTATGCGTAACACTCGTGGCTCCGTCAAGTAGTATTTGCAATGGCGAATTAACCTCTTTTACGCCAGAGTTTACGACAAAGGCTGGTCTTCAAACGTATAACCATTACATATTGCCGTTTACCTCAGCTCATTGGCTATCTTCCAAGCTAGATTTCAAGATGGTCAGTGGTCATTGGGCCAAAATACAGTCAATCAACGATAGACCGGTCCTACCATGGGTGCGCAATGAGGTCATTGATTGGTGTCTTCAAATCGGTTTGTTTCAGTCAATACATCCCGGGAAAAGAGCCATCATGTATGGTTGTGTTAGTAACAACCAGAGGATTGCAATGAAATCAACCATGACTGGATAAACGTTTGTTTAGTGTGTGTAATTACCACGAACGCTTCGTCCAAAGTTGAATGAGAGGGAAATCACGACGCAACCAGTTTACAAATGTTTCGTGTTAGGCTATAAAAATTGATTTATCAAACAAAACGAACATTCACTGTGTAGTTAGGACACTTGGCATTGCCACCAGAGAAAGATCTTCAATGGTAAGCGATTTATTTTATTGTTATTTCTGACTTTCGTGACGCTAATGCTTGGTTGGAAAATGCTAGTAATACTTGTGTGTGTGGGGCGCCGTCCTCAGAAAATCGCATGTTTGCTTTTGCAGTAAACCTTTTTGAAATCAGACACAGCGGCTGGATTAATAAGACGTTCATCTTTTAAATTATGTAAGATACATGTATTTACAAGAATGTTTAATACAACGAATGGTGTATTTAAAATGTTAGCTCTCTGCAGTTTCACCGGATGTTGGCCTGGTGGGACGTTAGCGTCTCACCTACCCTAGAGAAGTTAAAAAACTCATCATTAACCTCGAGACCCTGGGTCTCGACCTCGCCCTGTGCAACTGGGTCCTGGACTTTCTAACGGGCCGCCCCCAGGTGGTGAAGGTAGGAAACAACATCTCCACCTCGCTGATCCCCACAAGGGTGCATTCTCAGCCATCTCCTGTACTTCCTGTTCACCCATGACTGCATGGCCATGCACGCTTCAAACTCAATCATTAAGTTTGCAGACGACATTACAGTGGTAGGCCTCATTACCAACAACGACGAGACGGCCTACAGGGAGGAGGTGAGGGCCCTCAGAGTGTGGTGTCAGGACAATAACCTCTCAATCAACGTCAACAAAACAAATGAGATTATCGTGGACTACAGGAAACAGCAGAGAGAGCACCCCCCCCTCCCACCCGTCCACGTCGACGGGACTTTAGTGGAGAAGGTGGAAAGTTTTAAGTTCCTCGGCGTACACATCACGGACAAACTGAAATGGTCCACCCACACAGACAGCGTGGTGAAGAAGGCGCAACAGCTCCTCTTCAACCTCAGGAGGCTGAAGAAATTTAAAACAATCTAAAAATCTAAAACACTCACAAACTTTTACAGATGCACAATCGAGAGCATCCTGTTGGGCTGTATCACCGCCTGGTACGGTAATTGCACCGCCCTCAACCCGCAAGGCTCTCCAGGTGGTAGTGCGGTCTGCAAACTACCTGCCCTCCAGGACACCTACAGCACCCGATGTCACAAGAAGGCCAAAAAGATAATCAAGGACATCAACCACCCGAGCCACTGCCTATTCACCCCACTATCATCCACTATCAAGGCGAGGTCAGTACAGTTGCATCAAAGTTGAGACCGAGAGACTGAAAAACAGCTTCTATCTCAAGGCCATCAGACTGTTAAACAACCATCACTAACACAGAGAGGCTGCTGTCAACATACAGACCCAAATCTCTGGCCACTTTAATAAATGGAGTTAATAAAGGTATCACTAGCCACTTTATATAACGCCACTTTAATAATGTTTACATACTCTACATTACTCATCTCATATGTTGTATTCTATACCATCTACTGCATCTTGCCTATGCCGCACGCCATCGCTCATCCATATATTTATCTGTACATGTTCTATTCATCCTTTTACATTTGTGTGTATTTGTGTGTATAACGTAGATGTTGTGAATTTGTTATATTACTTGTTAGATATTGCTGCATAGTCTGAACTATAAGCACAAGCATTTTGCTACACTTGCATTAGCATCTGCTACCCATGTGTATGTGACCAATAAAATGTGATTTGATTTGATTTTGTCACCAAGCAGGCCAAAACTCCATCCCACCAAAACAGGCAGAAATTTCAGGTAGTCTTTTCAAACAGTTCTTACACTAAAAGGGCATTATTTTCACAATTTCACAGTATTATTCCAACCTCATGGCGTGGAAATATGTATAGAACACGGGAAATCTCGTTTTTTAATGCAGTGGGCCTTTAAGACTTATTCAAACTTGAATAATTAAAGAGTTTAATCAGGATGATACAATGTCCTAGCTTATAAAGATATTCACCAAACGAATGACTCAATTTCATCATCTATAATAACTAGGCCTAGCTTTGATCCAACGGAAGGTCCAATTCAAAGAGTTCTGACGGAATCAGATGTTAAAATAGATGATGAACATATGTTTTTTTTCCAGTACCTATGTTCACTTGGCACATTAGATAATAATTGGCAAACCTTTCTCTACAGAAAAATGACAAGTGGATGAATATGACTATGGCCCATTTGAGAGCTGTGTGGTCCCTCAGTTGGATCTAATCCCTTCTCCCTCACACTTACAGTACTCTCTCCCCACTATGCAATGTTGAGTTGAAATGATTGACATCGTAATAGGCTCAGCTAAATTATGATAAGGTTAAATGAGAATTTAATCAGCTGTTTTTCCCCTCTACTCTAGGGCAAAATGAATAAACGTGATTTTTAACTAGACTGTGACTGGTGTGGGCTGGTTATACAGAAAATCGCTATAAGCTTCCCATTTGTGTGAGTGAGACATGTGTGTGTGAGTGAGACATGGCGAGAAAGGGAGTGCAAGAGAGCGAGGGACTGTGTTCATTTGGCAAGTTCCCAAAGGAAACATGCCTTCTAAACCTTTAATAGAGTTTTGTGTCTGACAAAAGCCTTTCTTCTTTCACTAGACCTGAAATTCATTTAGCACGCGAGCAACAGTAGAACCAGCCACTTTAACCGGAGGTCGTGACATGAGAGGAGAACCACAGGCAAACATACATATTTTATCACGGATACCTCCATGATGTTTGTTTGGTTGATCACAATCATCTTTAGACTGCAATGAAGTGTCCCAAACGGTATTGGGTAACCATCCAAAACGTTAATTCGTGGATCGACAGTCCCAAAGATAATGTAAGAGGTGATGATAGTTGTAGTGGCAGAATATGGTTAAAACTGTAACTAAGCAACAAAAAAAGACAGTTTTAGACAGTTAAAGGTAATGGAGGACGGGACACGCGTGTTTTGTCTTGTGGGAGCTCTACTCAGAGGATGAGTATTTGTCGGTGTGTTTTGTCGGATCCACTGAAGAAGGTGGAAAACAAATGCCTGTAATATATTTAATGCCCCAGATTGTGTTGTGGTGGCCTGGAGTGCACAATCGTTCATAAGGGCTTACCGTATCAAATAAATCAATCAATCAATATCAAATGCTTTAGTGGGCAATAAAACATGTGGCCGTCAGGGATGGCGGCTGCCGCCAACGGAGAGAAGAATACCCAGAGGGCCATTTGGGAAAGCTTTGGGCCCCGGAGAAAAGGGATATACATTTCACGGCAAATGAACTCGCCCTGCTGAATGCACAAAAGGCCACCGAGGTGATTATTTCTGGGGGCCCCACCTATGTGTCTTCCCTAGTCAAGGATGCTACGAGAGGCTATTTCTGCCTTTGTGGCGGGCTAGTGTAGTAGCGACTGAGGACAGGCCCCATAGGGTGACATTGTAGTAGTCACTGCTCAATGAGCTATTTTTTTATCCTTTCTTTACCAGGTAAATTCACTGAGAACACATTCTCATTGACAGCAACGACTTGGGGAATATTTACAGGGGAGAGGATGGGGTATTAATGAGCCAATTGGAAGCTAATTCATTCATTGTTGATGAAATAATATGTCACCCGTCAATAATCTCAGTCATGCGTCACCCACGGCGACAGAGTACGAAGTGAATCCGAGTTCAATACCTTGTACTAAATCTCTATGTTTTTTGGTAATACTGTATTGACAATTATACAAATGAGGTTTTCATCGTATAGAGTCTGAGCTCGACCAAATGGTGCACAAAGTTATTTGCCATATAGGATATATAGTTGAATAAGCTTACTGTGCATCAGCTACTAATCCCACTCTCACTCGTAGCGGGCCTCATCTCTCCCATCAACCTCATTTCATCAATAACAAGTGACGTAACTGTAGAGTCAATGGTCCTTCTGTGTGTTCTGTGGCTCGGCGCAAGTCCTCACTAATGTCTGTATGTCAGGCCTGGTGAAAGAGAGAAAAGAGGGTTGAGGGAGGGAGGCTGCATGAGTCTCTCTCAGTCAGGAGCTCTCTGACAGCTTGCATCCAGCAGTCCATGAGTCAGACGGGCCACATCTACATCAAAGCCTGGTACCTTCAAAGCGGGCATCCTCCGGGCAGCCGTCCAGATTGATATGGGTACGCTTCCTACGAACTACCTTCCTGTAATCAAATGTTTGAAATATGTACAACAATGTAGGGTTTTTGTTGTGTTGAGAGAATTCTATTTTATTCGCGTCCACAATATGGAGGAGGGTTCCGCATGATGTGAACTGAATCTCAGCAGGTTCATTACGCTACAAAGCCATATTATGTAATCACCGGTTGTAAAACACAGAGAGCACTCTGGCAAAGTAGAACGGGGAAATGATTCATTATGGCCGCCAGATTATGCGTTGATGAAGGAAATGGAAATGAGAGAAAGAGTATAGGCGTCGATCGCTTTATGCAACGTTGCTCATATCAATTTGTATCAATTTGTGTGTGTGCGCGTGCGTATAAGGCATTAGTTGATCTGGATGTGTGCACAATCCAAAGCAATAACCATCAAGCCCGTATGAAAGCCACCAGATGGCTGTTGGATTAAAGTAACAGCCAATGATGACTAAGATTCCCCGGTGCAGCACATAATTGTATGTACTGCATGATATAAAACAGCTTTTCTAGTGGAATGTCTTCAATGAAACCACAAATCAAAGACGGACAAGCAAATGGTAAACAAATTGCTGTTTGGCTACCTAAATACAAGGTAAATGTGGCAACAGCTGACCCCTATTTGGAGATAAACCTATGAACAGAGTAAGACGATGCAGCAAAGCTTGAGAGAGCCGGGGCTTGGTAGCAGGCGCCTTGAACAACAGTTGGTTGCTAGGGATATACACAGGCAAGGCAATCAATAGAGCTCTCAGGATGGCGGTATCTACAAGCAACAGTCACAGATCATCTCCAGAACCATATTCATAGGTAATGTGTTGGAGATAGTAATAATTCACACAGAATTTAATATAAACGGCACCTTTTGGAAAACAACAGCAACGGGAAATGTGAATGATTAGGTGGATTATAATTAGTGGACATTTTTGTTGGGGTTGATCAATTATTTGTTAGGGCAAATCAAGTCTGACATTTTAAAGTGGAAATGACAAACTTGAATAGCCTTTTTTAAGACTCAAATACACTGCAAGTTTACCATTTTATTTTATGTGAGCCATACAGATGTACTATCTTAATTTGACCACTCTGCTAGCAGGAAATGCAAAGTATTAATGGCATAACTGCTACAAAGTCTGTGCTGAAATGTTAGTGCAGTTGGAAAGGTGGGAGATTAAAATTAACATTTTGGGAAAATAGATTGCTGAATTGCGCAACTTCTGAAGGCTCCCAATGCTTTGGAACAATTGTACTTGAATTGGGAATGTGCAATGCTATATCAATTCTGCATATTATTTGATAATTTACCATTATGTGTGCAATACAATACATCAGACACTACTTTGGGCAAGACATCTGTTGTGTGCGCAGTGTGCATAGGGCCTACTTCCAGACTCCGTAGGCATCCTTTTAGCACACAAAGCAACGCAGCTGTACTTGCATGAGTAGAAAGCCAGGGAGAGGTGTGGAGGATGTATGCTAGGCGCAGCAATCCTGTTAGATTAGCACTCAGCCGCATGCCTCCACAGGGCCGGGAGACATGGATCACACTGGCAGGTGTGCTCAGAACACTGACTACATGTTAGCGGTGGCCAGATTCTCCGGCGCGATTACACCACGGGAACACTCAAGCTGTGAAGCTCTCTGTGCTCTTCTCACAGAGAGCTCCTCCGCCACATGCCCCACCACCACCTCTTAGTTATCCCCCTCTGCTACTCCATCTTTACTGCTTTCACCATGCCTCCGCTTTGGAAAGGAAAGGAGATGAAATGACTAATGTACACGCTTCAAGATAGTAACTATAGACCGATGTTACGACTGAATTCGAAAAGGAAAAAAATCTTGATTAGACCATGTGGGCTGCCATAACATCAAAGGGGTACATATAGCAGCTGACAGATGGGTACTGGCATTACGGCGGTCGGAATATGAACCACCGAGTGCCTCATCTATAGCATACATTTCCATTTTCATGAGCTCCTGATTAAGAGAAGCGGGCGTCATGAGCGGTGAAATGAGCCGCTTTACATGCACAGCTCTGTGAGTGCATCACTTTTATCACTTACCTCTCCACATGCATGTCATCCCTCTATCCCTACTACCTACAGCATGAACGCGGGGCTGAACAACCACTGTATCTAGGACCAAACACAAGTTGGAGCAAGATAATACGATCGCATCCAAATATCGGGCATGACAAACCTGATATGTTATTCTACATATGACACCCGGTTATCTTTCCATCCTGATGTGCAGAACATTAATTGTAACCAGTGTTGGGTGTAACCCGTTTTCAAAGTAGTAGGCCTCCTCAGGTTACTTTTTTGTTGTAATGAGTAATTTAAAGCGTTAGTTTTTCAATTTAAGTAACCAGATACTTAGTTACTTTTCAAATGAGAAAGTCGATACTTTGACAATATTATTTGCCTTTTTCTTCGTTGGTACAAATAATAAAGAAAACATATCGGGTTCGCGCTCTTCCTGTTTCTCCACAAATGTTGTGGAGGGTAGCTGGTAGCTAGCTAGCTAGCGAGCTAGTGAGATGGCAGAGACAATAGTCAATAAATCATGGAGGTAATCTCGTTACTTTGAATTGGTAGGGGAAAAGGACAGGAGCATCACTGTAAAATGGAAACTGTGATTTGCTATTTTGATATTGAACACTGCACTGTCGGGAAGGGCATCACCGTACTTGTGCATGTGATAAATAAAACTTGAAATTACTGTGTGTTTCTGCATCAAAGTCTCTCGTCCATATGCATGTGTGTGTGTTTGGGTGAGGTGAGGGTTATTTCTAAGCGGTTCATAGCAGGCGGTACCTCAATCATCTTGCCTCAGCCACCCCTGTGCCCCGGCTGTTAAATTACGCCCCCAGCAGCCCAACACCAGGTCTCAGCATCCAGCCTGCAATTCCAGATGTAGACCCCTACCGGGCCTTGTGGCTCCCTTTCCTCCGCACCAGACTATACCGCTGGGAAAACTCACCCAGCTGGAAGTGCACTTGAACACAGAGTGCAGTTGTCCTTTATTATGTGTCACATGTTTGCTGTGTCCTTTGCTCAGTATGAAACAGAGGTCGGGGGCCTATATATCTCCTTCAATATCATAAGGATTTAAAAAAAACTGATTGATTGCTCTTAATGATATGCCTTAAAAGAGATGTGGGTAAAATGTGATTTTACCCAGTACCCCCACCCCCCCTGACAGCACCCCCCAACCCGTGGCCATGTTGATTACGTGACCTTTCATAAGATATAGACAGCTAGTCAGTAGTAAATTGAGAAAATGCCTCAAGACTGACATACAGCACATTTGGAAAGTATTCCGACCACTTTTTTTCCTCATCAATCTACACACAATACCCCATAATGACAAAGTGAAAACAGGTTTTTAGACATTTTTGCAAATGTATTACAAAAAAACAGAAATACATTATTTGCATAAGTATTCAGACCCTTTGCTATGAGACTCAAAACGTAGCTCAAGTACATCCTGTTTCCATTGAGATGTGTCTACAACTTGATTGGAGTCCACCTATCGTAAATTCAATTGATTGGACATGATTTGAAAAAAGTTCCCTACGGTGAAGCATGGTGGTGGCAGCGTCATGCTGTGGGGATGTTTTTCAGCGGCAGTGACTGGGAGACTAGTCAGGATCGAGGGAAATATGAACGGAGCAAAGTACAGAGAGATCCTTAATGAAAACCTGTTCCAGAGCGCTCAAGACCTCAGACTGGGTCGAACGTTCACCTTCCAACAGGACAACAACCCTAAGCACACAACCAAGACAATGCAGGAGTGGCTTCGGGACAAGTCTCTGAATGTCTTTGAGTGGTCCAGCCAGAGCCCAGACTTGAACCCAATCGAACATCTCTGGAGAGACCTGAAAATAGCTGTGCAGCAACGCTCCCCATCCAACCTGACAGAGCTTGAGAGGATCTGCAAAGAAGAATGGGAGAAACTACCCACATACAGATGTGCCAAGCTTGTAGCGTCATACCCAAGAAGACTCGAGGCTGTAATCGCTGCCAAAGGTGATTCAACAAAGTACTGAGTAAAGGGTATAAATACATATTTAAATGGAATATGTCAGTTTAGTTTTTTTATACATTTGCAAAAAAACTGTTTTTGATTCGTTATTATGGGGTATTGTGTGTAGATTGTTTAGGGGAAATAAAAACAATTTAATACATTTTAGAATAAGGCTGTAACGTAACAAAACATGGAAAAAGTCAAGGGGTCTGAATACTTTCCGAATGCTCAATATCTAACGCAAGTATCAAATTAAAAGAAAATGTACATCCAGTAATCCAAGTATATCAGATATATCCAAGTATATCCAAGTATATCTGCCTGGCTGTCAGACTTGGTAGTGTACCCTCTTTTAGATGCTGATCATACGTACAGGCATATTCAAGGCCGAGACATAATACAATCCATGTATAGTATTGTCTATTTCCCAAGGCTTTAGTGCTTTTTATTTTCAACAAATCAGACATGTATGAATGAGTAGTTATGTAACGCTATATACACTGAAGGACATGCATCCAAATTGTGTAATGGATAATGGTAATTTGACGCATGAATTGAATTCGGATTCAATCTACACAATGAGTGAGTCAGAGGATTTGTAGAACTGGGACATTTAGTGTGTGGTGTCTTTTTTTTTAAACAAAGAAAAGCATCTGCCTGACCCACATCGTTCCTCATTAGTGGCCTTGCCTCATTATTGGGAGTCAGAAGTGCGCTGGGTGCATTCTGGGTGACTGCAGTGGGCCCGAGTGCGGGAACAGATGCTCCTGCGAGTCCTTCAGGAGCCATGTAAAACGATAAAGAAACCATCTGATTGCTCCTGCTGTCAAGCTCCTGCTCTTTGCTCTCTCCTTCTCTCCATCCTGCGTATTCGGTCTTCCCTCCCTCTCTTTGGCCACTCTCTCCTCTCGCTGGTCTCCCCACCTGAGCTGGTGGTCTCAAGCGAGGCCGGTAGAGTCACAGAGGTCATCTTTGTTATGTTTTGTCGAACAGGCTGTGAGGAATTCGGATCAGCTACGGCTCATAACAATGCACAGAAAAGTTGTGTCAGGCCGTGCTGAAGTACAGGTACACAGCAGGGAAGGGAAAGGTTGGCAGTGATGGCAGTAGATACAGCCTCAGAATCGTCTAGATGAGCAACTAATGAGGGAAGAACAAAGTAGAAGCAGGTAAAGGGAATGCAGCCAGGGCCTCTGCAGGTTACCAGGTCTCAAGTACGTCAGAGATGCAGAAGAGCAGCAGGTGGGTGGAAAAGTTAAAATATTAAAAGCAGAGATACACCTCGCGAGATAGCGTGCATTTAAAAAGCCTACGATTGGGGGATCCTAATCAAAGTGCCATCGCTCATCCTTTAGGGGAAGCAGGGGAGCGACCCCCTGATGTCAGCCACAGTACCAAGCATCCACTCAGGGAGCAAACATGAGCTTGGGTCATCTCCAGGTGTGTGATCAGGGAACGCATCTAGTTAGGAGTTTGTCACTTTGAAGAGGGAAGATTTCCAATCTCTTTTGATAAATCCCAGTGGCTTTGGGAAGTAAGACCTAACAACTTGTTAAGATGACTTCAATGATTATTTTTAATAACACAGAGGGAGATGGGGTTGGATTAAGTGTCATTAAGGAGGGGCATAAAGAGGCAGAATGGCCGCCAATCAAATAAAACACGAAATTGGTCGTCTAAACCACACGCAGACCTCTCTTAACAAAATTGTGTAAACGTGTTCTGAAAACATCCACCGCATTGTGCTGTAGCGTATCGCTACACCGCATTGCTCTGCGTCAGCTCCAGTTGTTCAGAAGCATGTCAAATATCCGGCCTGGTCCCTTCAGCTGAGAACAAACAAATACCCAGGGTACACAAGGTTGATCTCCATTATATGAGAATAGATTAACCGAGTAAACAACACTGTACACGTATAGTGTGTGTTTCCCGTAATATTACAATGTAGCATTACATGTATGATACATCATCCCACAGCTGTCAGTTTTAATATTAGATTGATACATAATTCACCCAGTGCATTGCCCCATTATTTTAACTCTTGGCTTGACGTTGATGTCATCATCTCCATCAGTCTTTTCTTACTCTTCAATTCATTAATCAGGGCTTTTCCATGCCTCATTGAGCTGCTCCAGGACCATAGCATTTGTCTGAACAGAGAGGACACGAAGACATCCCAGCACAACCCACAAGGGAGGAGGAAGATGTAAGCAAAGGAATGAGGCAGAATGACAGTGTTTTGGTGAGCAGACTGAGTATAGTACACATTTTGTCCTTAAAACACACAGATTATGTACGAAAATTCAAAGGAATAACATGTGCATTGTGAAAACATCCTACAAGGCCATAGTAAAAGGTTGCCACCACACGGAACGTCGCTAACAATGAGATTTCCTGACGTGTGGAATGTCATACGCAGGAAATAACATTTGGCAACGTGTGAACAACGCCAGATATTTAGCACATCCCATTCTCGTTGTGTACATCATCAGGTTTTGTTGAGAGGTTGGCCTTGACATTCTTAGAGGCAAAGTCTACATTTCACCCCACATGTAACAAAGCTAAAAGAAGGAAGTTCTCCCCAGCTGTTGGTTTTTACAGTAAGTGGGTGGCCAGCCAGCCGTCAAGCCAGAACAAACACGTTTGGT
The DNA here is from genome assembly GCF_029448725.1 of Salvelinus fontinalis. Lineage (NCBI taxonomy): Eukaryota > Metazoa > Chordata > Actinopteri > Salmoniformes > Salmonidae > Salvelinus > Salvelinus fontinalis. The sequence goes on along the minus strand of NC_074678.1, from coordinate 49,219,087 downwards.
CAAAATAGCACACATCTTTTCAACCAATCAGCTAAATGGAAACACGTGGTAGGTGAGATTCAAGTCCCACCTGTAACATGATGCTACATTTGTGAAACCTATGCCAAATGGTTTGCTTTAAAATGTGTTTTTTTAAATCACTTTAAAATGCACTTATGAACTTGAACTATGTGTTTCCAGATCTACCACCCCTAGCTGCATAGATGTACTACAGTTTAAAAGCCAGCAGTGGAGTAAGTACAGAGGTGGACAACTTTTTCTTCACATCCAGAGAGGAAAAACACATTTCCAGATGGCACGGGATAAAAAAAAAAAGAAAACACCAACAACAGTGAGAGACGGAGCAAGGAAAATCCATAAATCCATAAATGAGGATGAGACTAGCGGGCTGGCAAAGTTGTTCGGCCCCAACATGTTTCCTGTGTGGCGATCGATCGGTGTAGTGATTAATGAAGTTGTCGCAGAGAGGAAAGAGTTGCTCTCTCTCTTCTCTTATCAGGCAGGCTCTCAGTGAGTACACTGCATCTGTTTCCCAACGGAAGAACCCCTGACACACAGAGGAGCTGAAACATCCGTATGTGAGGAGGAACAGGGGTGGTCTTCCCAGTAAGAGCTACAAAGGACTTCGAAGAGGTGCAAGTTCAGCTAGCTGTAGTTGACAGGTATGGACCCCCGGTTCATAGACGCCCATTGTACAGCTAGACTGGAAAGCTAAATAATGAGTTATTGGGCTTGTCTTCAGGTGGGTTTTACCAATGCAAGTGTTTGACAAAAATAATGTGTGTTTTTATTGTGTTTTTTAGTATTAAGTGTTTTTATTCGTTCATAATCAGTGATGAACAAAGCATGTTTTTCTCTGGCCTTAAATGATCATTTGTTAAATGTTTATTTAACCCTTATTTTACCAGGTAAGTTGACTGAGAACACATTCTCATTTCTGGCAACGACCTGGGGAATAGTTACAAGGGAGAGAAGGGGGGGTGAATGAGCCAATTGTAAGCTGAGGATGATCAGGTGACCGTGATGGTATGAGGGGCAGCTGGGAATTTAGCCAGGATACCGGGGTTAACACCCCTACTCTTACGATAAGTGCCATGGGATCTTTATTGACCACAGAGAGTCAGGACACCCGTTTAACATCCCATCCAAAAGACAGCACCCTACACCTGGCAATGTCCCTAATCCCTGCCCTGGGGACATTTTATTTATTTTTTACCAGTCTCCTACTGGCCCTCCAACACCACTTCCAGTAGAATCTGGTCTCCCATCCAGGACCAACCCTGCTTAGCTTCAGAAGCAAGCCAGCAGTGGGATGCAGCGTGGTATGCTGGATAAGGAATAGCCTACCCTGTATCATTCTGTATTCGTTTCTTACAGGGAGGTACCACTTGGGCGTGTGTTGGAAACTATTCATGTTTTTCAAACCACATGGTGCACTGTAACATTATTATACTCAGCAAGTGTGACACCATTGCCGGTGTCTGAGACAGACACCCTGGTGGGATATTTTCCCAGCACAGGGTTGCTGTTCATCTTCAACTTCACTAAAACATGCTCATCTGTAGTTCTCGAACGGTTCCCCAAAACTTTGCCAAACTCTTAAACCACCGTCATTCCACTCCCCGAGGATTGCCAGCTAACGAAAAACACGGAGTCAAATCCAGAGACAGCAAAAGAGTTGCAGCAAAAAGGCAATGGGAGTCGGCCCTAAAAATAGACAACAAGAACCACCAACCTTCACCCGAATCGAGGGAGAAAAGGAAGAATAAAGGAGCAGAAATCCATTCAGCGGGATTGGACATGAAAAAGTGAAAAAGTGGCAGTAGGTCTGAGCGTGTGCAGGAATTGAAAGGGAGGCTGTCTGTGAAGCAGGAGGCTGAGGCTCCTCTCCAGAGACACACTGCTGCGCATGTTTGGGGTTTTCATCGGGAACCGCTGCCTGCTCTTTAATGAAAACTATATTTCACACCAAAAGCGATGAAACCGCTCACACAGACACTCATACGCCTTCTCACACGCTAGGCGTCTGCTTTTTTTTTTGTCTCCCGAAGCACCCACCCTCTACCCACGTTGGCACGCGTGAGAGTGGCAGCCTTTGATTAGGCGCAGGCAGAGAACTTGTTTGTTCGAGAAGGATGCATGATCGCTTGGTGCTTTGCTTCATTTGTCTGAGGACTTGGAATGTCACTCAAGATATGGGATGTAGACCCAACACTGGTTCATTCATTGTCTCTTGTCTTGTTAATGGAGTGGTCATAAAAGATCTCCATAATTTACGTCAAATGTAACATCAGGTAATTGTCTATCTATGACAACCGAACCCTACACTTATGATCACAGCCTTTTTTCAAGGTTGACATGGGGAATTCTTAAAGCTTTGACTGAATCAGTTCATGCTTGTTAATTCACCCCAGAAGTAGGGACGGAAGCAAGAGTTACAGTAGCTCCGCTATGCCATGCTCTGAGCTCACCGCCTCCCCTTACTTGCGTTGGGGGATAACTGTCCTCTCTTGTTTTCAAACATCAAGAACAGATCGGACCAGAGGCCTAAAACCCATCGCATCCGTTGTCACGGTGATGGGTACTCTTAAACGGTGGAGCTGCGATGTCCCACTGAAATCAGATCACAGCCTGACATCCCAAAGTGGCTCGTCGTCCCACTTGACATCGAAGATCAAAGGGGAATACAATGTAAAAGTATCTCTCTATATATTGCATATCCCAAGCTATTGCAATGTGCAAGCGCTCTGACACGGCCTATCTAGCGCAGATTATCCACTCAAGCAGAGGTGAGCATGTTTAGCAGGTCACTAATCCATCAAGAACATTGTGACAACCCATCCGAAGCCAAAACAGAGCTACTTCACAAACCTGCCTGTATGTTTGTTCGTTTTCAGACTTAGAGAGAGAGAGAGAGAGAACCTTGGGAGTCTCTTGCAAAGGGAAGAAGACAGACACACACTAGTCAAAAGCTCACAATTAGGTTGAGGGAATATTTTGAATCTGCACCACTAGTTCAATGGTGAGGCAACTCGCCACGGCATCACAATGCCTCGCTCTAGCAGGGCTGTCGGAGACAAAGCCTATAACTCGTCTGACACAACGAGGTCCTTTGAACTTGGCATGTCTTCATTCAACCTAATATGCAACAGAAACCTTGCTGAGAAAATCTAATTGTAAGGGGGAAATGAGACGGGGTGAGAACTGTGACAACAAGACCTAGTCTGCCGCTACAACACTTGCGTGAGGTTTCAAAGACTTTCCCCCGGTGTCCTGCGGCAGCTGTCCGTAAACGCCTCGTTTGTTCCTCAGATATATTTTTCACTACCACCGGAGAGCTTGTGCAAGAAATGAAAGGGAGGCTTTCTGTGCATCAGGAGGCTGAGGCTCCTCTCCAGAGACACACTGCTGCGCATGTTTGGGGTTTTCATCGGGAACCGCTGCCTGCTCTTTAATGAAAACAATATTTCACAACACAGGCGATGAACCCACTCACACAGAGACACCTACGCCCTCTCTCACGCTAGGCATCTGCTTTTGTTCTCCCCCTGAAGCACCCACCCTCTACCCACGTTGGCACGCGTGAGAGTGGCAGCCTTTGATTAGGCGCAGGCAGAGAACTTGTTTGTTCGAGAAGGATGCATGATCGCTTGGTGCTTTGCTTCATTTGTCTGAGGACTTGGAATGTCACTCAAGATATGGGATGTAGACCCAACACTGGTTCATTCATTGTCTCTTGTCTTGTTAATGGAGTGGTCATAAAATATCTCCATAATTGATGTCAAATGTAACATCAGGTAATTGTCTATCTATGACAACCGAACCCTACACTTATGATCACGGCCTTTTTTCAAGGTTGACATGGGGAATTTTTAAAGCTTTGACTGAATCAGTTCATGCTTGTTAATTCACCCCAGAAGTAGGGACGGAAGCAAGAGTTACAGTAGCTCCGCTATGCCATGCTCTGAGCTCACCGCCTCCCCTTACTTGCGTTGGGGGATAACTGTCCTCTCTTGTTTTCAAACATCAAGAACAGATCGGACCAGAGGCCTAAAACCCATCGCATCCGTTGTCACGGTGATGGGTACTCTTAAACGGTGGAGCTGCGATGTCCCACTGAAATCAGATCACAGCCTGACATCCCAAAGTGGCTCGTCGTCCCACTTGACATCGAAGATCAAAAGGGAACACAATGTAAAAGTATCTCTCTATATATTGCATATCCCAAGCTATTGCAATGTGCAAGTGCTCTGACACGACTTATCTAGCGCAGATTATCCACTCAAGCAGAGGTGAGCATGTTTAGCAGGTCACTAATCCATCAGGAACATTGTGACAACCCATCTGAATCAAAAAACAGAGCTACTTCACAAACCCGCCTGTGTGTTTGTTCGTTTGCAGACTTGGTGAGAGAAAGAGAGCATGAGTGAAGCTTGGGAGTCTCTTGCAAAGGGAAGAAGACAGACACACACTCGTCAAAAGCTCCAAAGTAGGTTAAGGGGAATAATACGAATCTGCACCACTAGTTCAATGGCGAGGCAACTCGTCACGGCACCACAATGCCTCGCTCTAGCAGGGCTGTCGGAGATAAAGCCTATAACTCGTCTGACACAACGAGGTCCTTTGAACTTGACATATCCTCCTTCAACCTAATGTGTGACAGAAACCTTGCTGAGGAAGTCTAATTGAAGGGGGAAATGAGACGGGGTGAGAAGTGTGACAAAAACACCTAGTCTGCCGCTATAACACTCGCTTGAGGTTTGAAAGACTTTCCCGGGTTTCCCGCGGCAGGTGTCCGTAAACGCCTCATTTGTTCCTCAGATGGATTCTTGACTTCAACCGGATTGAGAAGGATTGGTCGTGTGGGTGTGGATCCTGTGTCTTTCTCCCGCTTTGTCGTTCTGTTCAACCAAGGCCATTGTCGGTTTATGTTTCGCCTACATGGCATCCCGTTGAAAACGTTTACCACACAAGCAAAACCCTGTCAGGGTAACTCCATAACACAGTTTGCCGGTTCTTCCTCGACTTATTTAAATGAAGCGAGATAATCTGCCATCATGCTCATTTTCTCAGTTTGAAATTCTAAGCATGAGAGGACAAAGGGCTCTTTGGTGAGGCTGGATTCTTCTTTAGCCGGCACACTGGCACTGATGCTGTGGTGTTCTCCCATCGGAATCGGAGGTTAATTTAGAGTTCATTCCAAACTCATAGAGAACTTTTTACCAAATAACCAAGGTGCAAGGACTTGGAAATGCTTTTAATTAGAGTTAGAGGTCCATTGTTTTCATAGGTAATACCTTGGCTCCTGAAGAGAAGTGTGACACTGTGCACATTAATACAGTCCATTACTTTTGTTTCCACATTATTCCAATGTTGAAGGCTGTAACTTTAGATCAAATTTTTAAAAAGCTTATTCACTACTTCGAGACTATTCAAATTCACTATTTACACATTCAGTTACTAAAATCACTGCATCGCATGCCTTTTAGATAAATGGTGATGAACATATATACATATTTTTATCCTCTCCACACAGAGAGAGTTGTGGTGAATCTTGATTTGGAGGTGGTGGAGGGTCATGCTATTTTCAGTAAATCTAGGACACGTGCTGCTTTCTTGATTCTTGCTATGGTTACTGAGTCTGACTGTAGTACAGGCTCTCTCTCCCTCTCTAGGTCTCTCGCCTCCCGGTCTGTTGAGTCCCAGTGCTGACCGTCTGAAAGCAGAGGCCATTCATCCTCCCCGCCCTGTGTTGTTAACCTTGCTAAAACGCATGCACATCACTCACTAAGCACATCCAACTTGTACAGTTTAGAGAGTGCCCTGACAGATCACAACATGCATAGGGGCCTTCTGCTCATCCCCCACGGCTGTGTATTGTGTTGGTGTTTTCTTTCCCCCATCTGTCTCTTTATGTACCTCAGTTGCTTTCTCACAGCCTACAAGGTGGTGTGTGTGTGTGTGTGTGTGTGTGTGTGTGTGCGTGTGCGTGTGCGTGTGCGTGCGTGTGTACGTGCGTGCGTGTGTGTGTGTAACCTCTTGTCTTCACATTGTACCCACACATGGAATTGAAAGTAGATCCATATACAGTAGCGCGTACCGGAAGGGCCAACAGTGAAAAGTACACTAGTCTACTCAACGCAATGTTCTGTGAGAAAATAATAAACGGAGGCAACGAGAAATTATTTTACAGGAGAATCGGCATGCCTTGAAAATACCTGGGTTAAACTCAAGTTTCCCCCGTCTGTTTGAAGGCAATGCATTACGGCCACTGAACTGAGAGAGAACCATTCCCCAAATACATCCATGCACAGCGGAGATAATACCTGATCTGGATCTGGTCCCATTGGGCAGCAAATTAATACTCTTAAATCAATTTAGTCTGAAACCAAATTAATGACAATTAAATCAGCGGTGAGGGCCTGTGTTTTGTTTTATAGCTATTCTGAACAAGCCAAGTGTTCTGGATAGTCTCCAGACAGAAAAGTATTCCATTAGGAGTCAAAATAAGTGGTTTGTCATGACTAAGTGAAAATATGGATGAAATGTTTTCCATATACATCATTTATAAACAAACAAGGCCATGAGATAAAACGATGTGTTTTAAGCAAGGTTGAGTTGAATGCAAGTGTCATAACATCAGCAACGAAAAGCATCATTTACTTGGCCTCTGCTTCTACTAAAGTTAAATTACTTGTTTTGCACAATAAGGAGGATAACCTTTTACAACTATAATGAAACCATGCCAAGCTCCCCGCAAAAGCACCATGGTGACTGTTTCCTAGCTGGTTACTGGAAAACAACAGAAAAGAAAACAATTCAACTATTTTATTTTCTTCAATAAAATAACGAGCTCAGTCACGGCGTCGGAAAGGGTCACGCCTTTATCTAAGCCTCCAAAGTGAAGCGCGTTGAGGACAAGTGAAAGGGATCCAAATGAACAAGTCAAATGAGTCCCTCAACACTACTCTTTATATCGAAAATGGCACAAATTAGCCTTCACCTGTAGGCTATGTCTACTTTCATCAACAGCTCAGAATAAGAATCCTCTGTTGTGCTTCAGTAATCAGATCTACTGTATACTGGATGACATCCATATCTCCACGAGATCCCAAGTGTGTCTATACCCACAGGTAAGATGAAAGAACAGCTGTTTCCCCTTTGCAACAAAAAAAGGAGAGAAAAAAAAAACACCAGCTGCCACTAGGAGGAGGAAGTGTCGGCTGTAGAGACAAGGGTTGAAGCATTGCTGCTGCTGGGTGGCTATCTCGCGGTGCCATCACTCTGAATAAACACTGCACGCTTCGATTAAACATGATCAAAGCCTTGGGAGGCTGATTGTGATTCCGCTATTGGGGTTGCCTCGACTGGAAGATTGGGAGCTATCCATGTCATGGGGGATTCGGTTGAGGGAGCAAAGAAACATGGCTGACAATACAACCGAGAGTATTCAACGGACATCCGGCTAATCCGAGGACAGAAACAACAGCCAACCGTTATGGTGGTCAACCTTGAGGTCGCCTTTCAAGGTGACGTGGGAGTGCGTTGTTAATGAACAGAAATCCTGTCGCGTCTAAGCCCTTTGTGCTTCTCAGAGGCCTGTGAAGCTTCACCCCTGGCCTTCCTGAAGGGTAAGCTCGCTAAAGGTGGGATGTACCAAAGACTAACGATACAGGGGGTGGCCTGGCCAGAAGCAGAGTGAAGGATCTGCTCTTCCTGAAGGGAATGGTAATGCATATAGCTGAAGGATGCTGAGGTGTAACGGACAGCGTTATGCAACATATAGCCACCATGTATCTGTGTGTCTGATTGTGTGTCTGTGTAACTGGGTGTTTGTACGTGTGTTTGTGTGTCTGTGTAATTGTGTGTCTGTGCGTGTGTGCGTGTGTTTGTGTAACTGGGTGTCTGGTTAACTGTGTCTGAGCAACTGTGTCTGAGCGTGTGTCTGTAACTGTGTGTCTGTGCGAATTTCTGTGAACTGTGTGTCTGTGCATGTGTCTATGTAACTGTGTGTCTTTGTGTGTGTCTGTGTAACTGTGTGTCTGTGCGTGTCTCTGTGTAACTGTGTGTCTGTGCGTGTGTCTGTAACTTTGTGCCTGTGCGTGTGTCTGTGTAACTAATTGTCTGTGGTGTGTCTGTGTAACCATGGGTCTGTGCGTGTGCCTGTTTAACCGTCTGTGTGCCTGTGCGTGCGTCTGTGTAACCATGTGTCTGTGTCACTCTGTGTCTGTACATGTGTCTGTGTCACTGTGTGTCTGTGTGTGTGTCTGTGTAACTGTGTGTCTGAGCGTGTGTCTGTGTAACTATTTGTCGGTGGTGTGTCTGTGTAACCGGGTGTCTGTGAGTGTAACTGTGAGTCTATGCGTGTGTCTGTGTAACTGTGTGTATGTGTGAATGTGTGTCTGTGCGTGTGCCTGTGTAACTGTGTATCTATACGTGTGTCTGTGTGTCTGTGTGTCTGTGCGTGCGTATGTGTAACTGTGTGTCTGTGTGGGTGTCTGTGTAACTGTGTGTCTGAGCATGTGTCTGTGTAACTGTGTAACTATGTGTCTGTGCGTATTTCTGTGTAACTGTGTGTCTGTGTAACTGTGTGACTGTGTCTCTGTGTAACTGTGTGTCTGTGTGTCTGTGCGGGTGTTTGTGTATCTGTGCAGGTGTCTATGTAACTGTGTGTCTGAGCGTGTGTCTATCTAACTGTGTGTCTGTGTAACTGTGTGTCTGTGCGTGTGTCTGTGTAACTGTGTGTGTGTGTCTGTGTAACTGTGTGCGTGTGTCTGTGCGTGTTTCTGTGTGTCTGTGTAACGGTGTGTCTGTGTGACTGTGTGTCTGTGCATATTTCTGTGTAACTGTGTGTTTGTGTAACTGTGTGTCTGTGTAACTGTGTGCATGTGTTTGTGTGTCTGACTGTGTGTCTGTGTAACAGTGTGTCTGTGTAACTATGTGTATGGCATGTGTCTGTGTAACTGTGTGCGTGTGTTTGTGTAACTGTGTGTCTGTGTAACTATGTGTATGGTGTGTGTCTGTGTAACTGTGTGCGTGTGTTTGTGTAACTGTGTGTCTGTGCGTATTTCTGTGTAACTGTTTGTCTGTGCATGTGTCTGTGTAACTTTGTGTCTGTGCGTGGGTCTGTGTAACTGTGTGTCTGTGCGTGTGTCTGTGTAACTTTGTGTGTGTGTGTGTGTCTGTGTAACGGTGTGTCTGTGTACCTGTGTGTCTGACCGTGTGTCTGAGTGTCTGTGTAACAGTGTGTCTGTGTAACTATGTGTATGGCATGTGTCTGTGTAACTGTGTGCGTGTGTTTGTGTAACTGTGTGTCTGTGTAACTATGTGTATGGCGTGTGTCTGTGTAACTGTGTGCGTGTGTTTGTGTAACTGTGTGTCTGTGCGTATTTCTGTATAACTGTTTGTCTGTGCATGTGTCTGTGTAACTTTGTGTCTGTGCGTGGGTCTGTGTAACTGTGTGTCTGTGCGTGTGTCTGTGTAACTTTGTGTGTGTGTGTGTGTCTGTGTAACGGTGTGTCTGTGTACCTGTGTGTCTGACCGTGTGTCTGTGTAACTGTGTGTCTGTGTAACAGTGTGTCTGTGCGTGTGAGTTATTTCTCAGATGCGGGGTCAGATGCAATCTTTTAATGACACAAGCACCAGCCCCCCTTTATTTATAGCCATCCACAGGCTGCAGGCAACAGATTCAGCAAGGACTGGCACTGCTGCAAGTGACCTTGTAACATGACAATAACATGACCATCACACACCATGACAATGTCACCTTTAAGCCTCAGTCTATCTCTCCCTCACACACTTAAGATATACCACTGAACCCCGCGACCCCCCCCCCCCCATCTCACACACACAGCACCTGACACATGACACATGGCACATGACAGCAAATGGTGCTGGAGAGGATGGCTGCCGTTTTACGGGCTCCAAACCAACTGTGCTATTTTGTTAGGTTTCTTGCCTTGTTGGTAACTTATTTTGTACAGAATGTTGCTGCTACCGTCTCTTATGACCCGAAAATCGATTTTTGACATCAGAACAACAATTACTCACCTCGATCTGAACAAATATTTTTTAATGAGTCCGAAGCGAAGGATATACTGCTTTGGCGAGACAAGGCCCAAATCCCTGTCATCGCATACCGCCCCAACAGATCCACAGATGACGCAATCTCAATCGCACTCCACACTGCCCTTTCCCACCTATTTTTTAAATGTATTTTTCATTTCACCTTTATTTAACCAGGAAGGCCAGTTGAGAACAACTTCTCATTTATAACTGCGACCTTGCCAAGATAAAGCAAAGCAGTGCTACAAAAACAGCAACACAGAGTTACACATGGGATAAACAAACGTACAGTCAATAACACAATAGAAAAATATATATACAGTGTGTGCAAATGTAGTAAGATTAGGGAGGTAAGGCAATAAGTAGACCATAATGGCAAAATAATTATAATTTAGCATTAACACTGGAGTGATAGATGTGCAGATGATGATGTGCAAGTAGAGATACTGGGGTGCAAAAGAGCAAAAATAAATAACAATATGGGGATGAGGTAGTTGGGTGGGCTATTTACAGATGGGCTGTGTACAGGTGCAGTGATCGGTAAGCTGCTCTGACAGCTGATGCTTAAAGTTAGTGAGGGAGATATAAGTCTCCAGCTTCAGTGATTTTTGCAATTTGTTAGTCATTGGCAGCAGAAAACTGGAAGGAAAGGCGGCCAAAGGAGATGTTGGCTTTGGGGATGACCAGTGAAATATACCTGCTGGAGAGCGTGCTACAGGTGGGTGCTGCTATGGTGACCAGTGAGATGAGATAAGGCAGGGTTTTACCTAGCAAAGATTTATACGTGACCTGGAGCCAGTGGGTTTGGCGACGAATATGAAGCGAGGACCAGCCAACGAGGGCATACAGGTTGCAGTGGTGGGTAGTATATGGGGCTTTGGTTACAAAACGGATGGCACTGTGATTTACTACATCCAATTTGCTGAGTAGAGTGTTGGGGGCTAGTTTGCAAATGGCATCGACGAAGTCAAGGATCGGTAGGATAGTCCGTTTTACGAGGGTATGTTTAGCAGCATGAGTGAAGGAGGCTTTGTTGCGAAATAGGAAGCCGATTCTACATTTAATTTCAGACTGATGTAAGTCTGGAAGGAGAGTTTATAGTCTAACCAGACACCTAGGTATTTGTAGTTGTCCACATATTCTAAGCCAGAACTGTCCAGAGTAGTGATGATAGTCGGGCGGGCGGGTGCGGGCAGCGATCGGTTGAGGAGCATGCATTTAGTTTTACTTGCATTTAAGAGCAGTTGGAGGCCACAAAAGGAGTGTTGTATGGCATTGAAGCTTGGCTGGAGGTTTGTTAACACAGTGTCCAAAGATGGGCCAGATGTATACAGAATGGTGTCGTCTGCGTAGAGGTGGATTGGAAAATCACCAGCAGCAAGAGCAACATCATTGATATATCAGAGAAAAGAGTCGGCCCGAGAATTGAACCCTGTGGCACCTCCATAGAGACTGCCAGAGGTCCGGACAACAGGCCCTCCGATTTGACATACTAAACTCTATCTGAGAAATAGTTGGTGAACCAGCCGATGCAGTCATTTGAGAAACCAAGGCTGTTGAGTCTGCCGTTAAGAATGAGGTGATTGATAGAAAGATTTGGACAGGTCGATGAAGATGGCTGCACAGTACTGTATTTTATCGATGGCGGTTAAGATATCGTTTAGGACCTTAAGCGTGGCTGAGGTGCACCCATGACCAGCTCGGAAACCATATTGCATAGCGGAGAAGGTACGGTGGGATTCGAAATGGTCGGTCATCTGTTTGTTAACTTGGCTTTCGAAGACTTTAGCCTTTCTAGGCCAGGGGTGCCGCTAGCGGCACTCCTCCCACATTCCACTGAAAAGGCAGGGCGCGAAATTCAAAAAAAGATATATTTTTAAAATATTTAACTTTCACACATTAACAAGTCCAATACAGCTAATGAAAGATACAGATCGTGTGAATCCAGCCAACATGTCCGATTTTTTTAATGTTTTACAGGAAAGACACAATATGTAAATCTATTAGCTAAACACCTTAGCAAAAGAAACCATTTTTTCTTTGTCCACCAACACCAGTAGCTATCACCAATTCGGCTAAACTAAGATATTGATAGCCACTAACCAAGAAAAAACCTCATCAGATGACAGTCTGATAATATATGTATGGTATAGGATAGGTTTTGTTAGAAAAATGTGCATATTTCAGGTAGAAATCATAGTTTACAATTGCACCCACCGTCACAACTAGACTAGAATAAATACATAGAGCAACGTGTATTACCTAATTACTAATCATCAAACATTTCGTAAAAATACACAGCATACACTAATCGAAAGACACAGATCCTGTGAATACAGACAATATTTCAGATTTTCTAAGTGTCTTACAGCGAAAACACAATAAATCGTTATATTAGCATACCACATGTGCAAACATTACCAGAGCATTGATTCTAGCCAAAGAGAGCGATAACGTCAACATCGCCAAAATATATTAATTCTTTCACTAACCTTCTCAGAATTCTTCAGATGACACTCCTGTAACATCATATTACAACATACATATAGAGTTTGTTCGAAAATGTGCATATTTAGCCACCAAAATCATGGTTAGACAATGACAAAAGTTGCCCAGCTGGTCAGAAAGTGTCGTGCGCCATATTAGACAGTGATCTAGTCGTATACATAAATACTCATAAACGTGACTAAAAAATATAGGGTGGACAGCGATTGATAGACAATTTAATTCTTAATACAATCGCTGATTTACATTTTTTAAATTATCCTTACTTTTCAATACAGTTTGCGCCAAGCGAAGCTACGTCTAACAAAATGGCGTCATAAGCGATTAACATTTTTAGACAGAAACACGATTTATCATAATAAATTGTTCTTACTTTGAGCTGTTCTTCCATCAGAATCTTGGGCAAAGAATCCTTTCTTGGGTCTAATCGTCTTTTGGTCGAAAGCTGTCCTCTTGCCATGTGGAAATGCCCACTGCGTTCGGCATGAACTGGAAACGTGCCCAGAGATTCAAAGTGTCTCAGAAATAAATGTCCCAAAATCGCACTAAATGGATATAAATTGCTATAAAACGGTTTAAATTAACTACCTTATGATGTCTTTAACACCTATTACAAGTAAAAACATGACCGGAGAAATATTACTGGCTACACTAATGCTTGGAAAAAGAGCAGGTCGGTGTCCACCGCGCGTCCGGCGCAGCTGGAAAAGAGTTACTACCTACACGTTGATCTGTTTTATAGAGGCTGTGATTGCGCAATCGACACCATTCAAAGCGTCATCACGTAAAGACATCCAGGGGAAGACGTAAGCAGTGTCTGTATCCTCATAGCATTCACGGGGACCTTTAAACTGACTCCAGATCAGGGGCCAAGATGTGTGAAATCTGACTCCATGTCAGGGAAATTGCTGTAGAATGAGTTCTGTTCCACTCAGAGACAAAATTTCAACGGCTATAGAAACTAGAGACTGTTTTCTATCCAATAATAATAATAATATGCATATTGTACGAGCAAGAATTGAGTAGGAGGCCTTTTTGAAATGGGCACCTTTTTCTCTGGCTACTCAATACTGCCCCTTGAGCCCAAAGAGGTTTTAAAGGCAGGGCAGGATAGATATACTGTAGGTCTGTAACAATTTGGGTCTAGAGTGTCTCCCTCTTTGAAGAGGGGGATGACCGTGGCAGCTTTCCAATCTTTGGGGATCTCAAACAATACAAAAGAGAGGTTGAACAAGCTGGCAATAGGCAATATGGGTTGCAACAATTGCGGCGGATAATTTTAGAAAGAGAGGGTCCAGATTGTCTAGCCCAGCTGATTTGTAGGGGTCCAGATTTTGCCGCTCTTTCAGAACATCAGCTATCTGGATTTGGGTGAAGGAGAAGCTGGGGGGCTTGGGCAAGTTGCTGCGGGGGGTGCAGAGCTGTTGGCCGGGGTAGGGGTATCCAGGTGGAAAGCATGGCCAGCCGTAGAAAAATGCTTATTCAAATTCTCGATTATCGTAGATTTATCGGTGGCGACAGTGTTTCCTAGCCTCAGTGCAGTGGGAAGCTGGGAGGAGGTGTCTTATTCTTCATGGACTTTACAGTCTCCCAAAACTTTTGGGAATTTGTGCTACAAAATGCAAATTTCTGTTTGAAAAAGCTAGCCTTTGCTTTTCTACCTGACTGTGTACTGTATGTTGGTTCCTAACTTCCCTGAAAAGTTGCATATCGTGGGGGCTACTCAATGCTAACGCAGTACGCCACAGGATGTTTTTGTGCTGGTCAAGGGCAGTCAAGTCTTGGGTGAACCAAGGGCTATATCTGTTGTTAATTCAATTTATTTAAGATGGTGAGGAAAGCACTTTTAACGAATAACCAGGCATCCTCTACTGACGGGATGAGGTCAATATCCTTCCAGGATACCCGGGTCAGGTCGATTAGAAAGGCCTGCTCGCTGAAGTGTTTTAGGGAGTGTTTGACAGTGATGAGGGGTGGTGACCGCGGACCCATTACGGAAGCAGGCAATGAGGCAGTGATTGCTGAGATCCTGGTTGAAGACAGCAGAGGTGTATTTAGAGGGCAGGTTGGTCAGGATGATATCTATGAGGTTACCTGTGTTTTACAGATTTAGGGTTATACCTGGTAGGTTCCTTGATAATTTGTGTGAGATTGAGGGCATCTAGCTTAGATTGTAGGACGGCCAGGGTGTTAAGCATGTCCCAGATTAGGTCACCTAACAGTACGAACTCTGAAGATAAATGGGGGGTAATCAATTCACATATGGTGTCAAGGGCACAGCTGGGGGCTGAGGGGGGTCTATTACAAGTGGCAACAGTGAGAGACTTATTTCTGGAAAGGTGGCTTTTTAAAAGTAGAAGCTCGAACTGTTTGGGCACAGACCTGGATAACCTGACAGAACTCTGCAGGCTATCGCTGCAGTAGATTGCAACTCTGCCCCCTTTGGCAGATCTATCTTGGCAGAAAATGTTGTAGTTGGGGATGGAAATTTCAGAATTTTTGGTGGCCTTCCTAAGCCAGGATTCAGACACGGCTAGGACATCAGGGTTGGCAGAGTGTGCTAAAGCAGTGAATAAAACAAACTTGGGAGGAGGCCTCTGATGTTAACATGCATGAAACCAAGGCTTTTACAGTTACAGAAGTCAACAAATGATAGCACCTGGGGAATAGGTGTGGAACTAGGGGCTACAGGGCCTGGATTAACCTCTACACCACCAGAGGAACAGAGGAGGAGTAGGATAAGGGTACGGCTAAAGGCTATAAGAACTGGTCATCTAGTGCGTTGGGAACAGAGAATAAAAGGAGCAGATTTCTGGGCGTGGTAGTGGAGGTAAACCTAGGCACTGTGTGATGATGAGAGAGGTTTCGATTCTGGAGGCACCAGTTAAGCCAGGTGAAGTTACAAAAGAGCTATCTAAAGCATGTTGAGTGGGACTGAGAGCTCTACAGTGAAAGAAAACAATAATAACTAGCCAAGACAGCAGTAGACAAATTGACATATTGACATTAGAGAGAGGCATAAAGCAATCCGTGTCGACAATAAAGGGTCCAGGCTAATTGGCAAAAGAGGTATTGTAGCCCTAGAATTAGCTGGCATATGGGCCTAGCTCAAGGCTAGCGCAAGGCTGACCGGTGCTCCGTTCGGGACAGAGGCATTAGCTAACAGTAGCCACTCGTTTGCAGCTAGCTAGCTGTGATGATCCGGTGTAATGATCCAGAGAGGCAGTAATCCGGGGATGTGGTAGATAGAAGCAGTCCGATATGCTCTGGGTTGATATCATGCTGTGGAGACTGGCAGGTATTGTCCGAGCTTAGGCTGGAGGAGACAACAAGTAACACCAATGTGAGAATGCTGTTCATTGACTACAGCTCAGCGTTCAACACCATCGTACCCACAAAGCTCATCACCAAGCTAAGGATCCTGGGACTAAACACCTCCCTCTGCAACTGGTTCCTGGATTTCCTGACGACCACCCCCCAGGTGGTAAGGGTAGGCAACAACACATCTGCCATGCTGATCCTCAACACTGGGACCCCCCAGAGTTGCGTGCTTAGTCCCCTCCTGTACTCCCTGTTCACCCATGACTGCTTGGCCAAGCACGACTCCAACACCATCAATAAGTTTGCTGATGACACAGTGGTAGGCCTGATCAATGTGAGCAAGACAAAGAGCTGATCGTGAACTATAGGAAAAGGAGGGCCGAACAGGCCACCATTAACATCAACGGGGCTGAAGTAGAGCGGGTCGAGAGTTTCAAGTTCCTTGGTGTCCACATCACCAACAAACTATCATGGTCCAAACACACCAAGACAGTTGTGAAGAGGGCACGACAAAACCTTTTCCCCCTCAGGGGACGGAAAAGATGGGTCCCCAGATCCTCAAAAAGTTCTACACCTGCACCATTGAGGGCATCCTGACCGGTTGCATCACCGCCTGGTATGGAAACTGCTCGGCATCTGACTGTAAGGCACTACAGAGGGTAGTGCAAACAGCCCAGTACATCACTCGGGCCAAGCTTCCTGACATGCAGGACATATTTTTTATTTAACCTTTATTTAACTAGGCAAGTCAGTTAAGAACAGATTCTTATTTACAATGACGGCCTAGGAAACGTGGGTTAACTGCCTTGTTCAGGGGTAGAACGACAGATTTTTACCTTGTCAGCTCAGTGATTTGATCTAGCAACTTTTTGACTCCAGTCACCCAAGTCATAGATTGTTTTCTCTGCTACTGCGCGACAAGCGGCGGTACTAGACCATAAGGCTCGTTAGGCTTCTACCCCCAAGCCATAAAACCGCTGAACAGTGAATCAAATGGCCACCCGGACTATTTACATTGACACCTCCGTTGTTTTTACACTGCTGCTACTCGCTGTTTATTAACTAGTAACTTTACAAATTACCTCAACTAACCTGTACCCCCGCACATTGACTCGGTACCGGTATATAGCCTCGTTATTGTTATGTCATTTTCTTGTGTTACTTTTTTATTTAATAAAATTGTTTAACTTTTATTTTGTCAATATTTTCTGCACTGCATTGTGGGTTAAGGGCTTGTAAGTAAGCATTTCACGGTAAGGTCTACACCGTTGTTTTAAGGCGCATGTGACAGCGACAATTTGATACATACAGACACACACAGCAAGTCACTACTCGTACCATTTACATTTACATTTAAGTCATTTAGCAGACGCTAAGAGCGACTTACAAATTGGAAAGTTAATACATATTCATCCTGGTCCCCCCGTGGGAATTGAACCCACAACCCTGGCGTTGCAAGCGCCATGCTCTACCAACTGAGCCACACGGGACCACATAGTGCTATATTGACAAACCCAGTAATTCCACTGGTGATTAGTCTAAATTATAGTCAAAGTCATGACAGTGGTGAGACATGAGCCAAGCTCTGTATTTTAGGACACCAGTGGATGGGATGTTCAGCTGTGGATGCTGAATTTAGTTCAGTACGCTTTTTCTGACTACTTGGCATGCTCACCTTGGCCGTGCACGTTGCTCATACTGCGTTTTATCCTTGCAAAGTAAAACATTGCTTTAGTGATCAGAAGTGCACACCTCGCTTACTCTGCCTCTCAGACTGGCTATGCCCATCGTCAAAGACACAGAGGAGAGATAGGGGGGGAGAAGAAAGAAGAAAATATATTATTTTTGAGTTTCCATGGAAACTGTGTGGGTATCTCTATCAAACAAGACTGCAAGATAAAAAAATATATATATATTGTGTGTGTGTGTGTGTGTTAGAGCTGGGCAATATGGACATAACTCAGTCAATTTATCGGGATATGGATTTATCACAATAACGATCAATTGAACAATCACTTATAACATTAATGTTATTTTTATATTAACCTTAAAGCCCCTACCACTATTACTTTGAATGCTGTAGCTATCAATTGGCCCATTAATAATCACCCATATTAGCAAACATATCATTTCAAACTTTCTCTAGCAGGGCCCTATAGGTTATTTATTGTAATGAACAATAACAACAAAATGTCCACGATAAGCTGTCGGTTTGGTTGGTGTCGATAATTTTCAGTTTATCGTCCCAGCGTCAGTGTGTGTGCGTGTGTGAGAGGGTGTGTACATAACAGAGAGGGAGAGAAAAATGGAGGCTTTGGTGGGGTAGAAGTGAGAGAGCATGTTGTTTGAAGAAATTGAGCCCGAGCTCTTGTGTAAGCGCTTCTGAGACGCGAGATAGCAAAGGGGACGTTTTGAAAGTCAGGCGTCTGTAACAAATGCAATAAATGTCACTTGTCTGATACTTTCATGCGGAACACCATTTAATTTGTGTTCCTCTTACCTGTCAGTCTGTGCAGAGCGGCAGACGGGATGTCTCTTAAATGTGCAAAGGAGGAAGGCTGGAAGGGTGCGTCCCAAAAAGATCTTCTTTCTCCCGAAGTGTGCACTTATTCACCTCCCTTCGTGGATTTCAAAGGAAATGACTTGCATTGGAAACTTCCTCTAGCTCATCCCTACACCAATCCAATTCTTTAACATGTGTGGGGAGTAGTGAAGGAGTGTACACTTCTGGGAGGAAGGAGAGGTAATTGGGACATAGCCTCAATCCTTCACTGGGAGCTTTAGCAGCAAGCCCAGCTAACCAGCAGATTAAGGAGCAGCAGATGTTTTGGGGGCCCCGACAGTCAAATTCTGTAGTATCAAATCTAGTCAGGCAAACAGCATTTGTCACCGGGGGGCTTGTGATTAGACATTGGCGTGGACGTGGCGTCGATGGCGCAGAGCTGATTTGGGATCAGCAGGGGGGGCCTGCTGTAGAGCAGTAATACATGCTCAGAGGCTGTACAGACGACAGGTTGGTAGAAAACCTAAAGTAAAGCCCCCTTCTCGTATTATTTTCCCATTTCTGCAACATGAGTGATTAGTCGTTGACTGCGGAGCAGCCGGTGGGGGGAAAAGTGCTGTGAAGGGGGTATTTGATCAACACTAAGGGGCGCGCACGGCGGCAAACTTGCCATTTCAACACTGCTCTCACCCTCATCATCATTAGCAGAAGCCAAATGAACCTCGCCACTGGGCACAGACGTCGATTCAACTTCCATTCCACGTCGGTTCAACGTCATTTCATTGATATGACGTGGAAACAACATAGATTCAACCAGTGTGTGCCCAGTGGGTCTGTTTGAATTGAGTGAGGGGAATGGGAAAGTGCTACGACGTGTTTTTTGGTGTAATAGCTTTCTTTGTGGGCTATATTTCAGCTGCTATCTTGTTTTTATTCTATTAAGCTCCCATTTTTGTTTTGATCCTCTCACTGCAGTAGACTTGTGGGACTGGGAGGAAGAGAGGGACATGTTGGCCAGCTCTACCTTTCAAGGTCATGGTTGGACCACGTTTGGGAAACCCTGGTTCAGCAGACTCTCTTACAGGAGCAATTAGGGTTAAGTGCCTTGCTCAAAAGCACAGACAGATTTTTCATATAGTCGGCTCCGAGATTCAAACCAACATTTCGGTCATAATTCGGTCATCAACACTCTTGACCGCTAGGCTACCGGCCACCCCACTGTGACTCACACACCTGAAAAACACTGGATGATGTCATAACCATCCCAGGATCCAATCACTGAAGAGTTGGCTAAAACCTCTTAACCAAAACAGGGGGACAAAACCTTGACAGACCTAATCCTTCTTGTGCGCGGCTAATGCTACTGTCCACACTGCTATCCATCCTGGGCCACACATTAAACACAGAATGGGGATCTATCCCAATTCACATGCCATCCTAGATGTTATGGGCAGACTCAAACCAAAGAAGAGCATCGTTGGCTGGCTGGATGTTAGGCTTCAGAGGGCTGTCCCGGGTCAGCTGTTATTCAAGGTTATCTCCAGTCCTACCGCCTCGTCCTTCCTCTCCGCTGGTTCTGGATCAGCAGTAATAGGAGGGTGGAGTGGGCCCCGCTTATTTATCATTTATCTCGTCATCCATGAAAAGTGCTGAAAACGTGGGCAGAAAATGGCATCTGGAATCCCGGGGCCCGGTAGCATTATGCCAGAGACCCATCCATCACCCTGGCCCTATCGCTGGATCTTAATAACTACTGGCAAGGAGAGTGCCTCCTCTTTGCCGGGGAGACGATGATGGATGGAAGATATAGGCAATATCAGTGAGAGAGTGTGTGCGTGTGGAGGGTGGTGTGTGTATGACTTTAACGTTTAATTGAGTGAGTCAAATTGTACATGAGCAAACGCAAATGGCACTGTAGCAATAGGGTACTCGTAAGAACTTAGTATGCAGTACTATAAATGCAATATTTGTATTGTAAACTCTAATAGGCAGCATATTGAGCGTTATTCTCGTATTCTCTCTGTTGCTGTGTGTGCACGTGCGTATGAATGTGCCTGTGTGTGAAAGGCTGCTTGGTGGAAGTAACGTTTTTATCTCCGGGGGCAATGAAATCAGTATACTACAAGATGTCTGAACCCAACACATAATCTTTGCAGTGGAAAATCATCCCCAACTCTTATCCTTCTCAGAAACTGCACACTGTGCCTCCCACGGCTAAATATAGGATGTCTACACCAGGTCTCTGATACATGCTTCGCTACAGGTGCACCAACAGAGCTAACCGAGCTGCCACTCAGAGCAAATTCTATCTGAGAGTCCAAAGAGAGAAAGATAATGAGTGAAAATGGTGAGAACACAGAGGGAGAGAAAGAAGAAACGGGGGGATAGACACAGAGAGAGAAAAAAATGTTGAGAACACAGAGAGACAGAGGGAGAGAGACGGTGGAGGGACAGGGGGAAAGAGAAAGCGAGAAAGCAGCACACACTGGTAACCAGGGACATGGTGATAACCCCCTTAAGCATAACAGGATCCTTTACAATGGCCGATAATTTGGCTGCTTTTGTCTCATATCCATTCATCCACTCTCCGTCTCTGGTGCCGTCGAGCTGCTGCCGAGCTCCCTGCAGCCCTTAATTGTGTGTGTATTTCATTCTGTGAGGCGTCGGACGTGGTGTGTGTGTATAGAGAATGAAAGGGATAGAGAGAGAGAGAGAGAGAGAGAGAGAGAGAGAGAGAGAGAGAGAGAGAGAGAGAGAGAGAGAGAGAGAGAGAGAGAGAGAGAGAGAGAGAGAGAGAGAGAGAGAGAGAGAGAGAGAGAGAGAGAGGAGAGAGAGAGAGAGAGAGAGAGAGAGAGAGAGAGAGAGAGAGAGAGAGAGAGAGAGGAGAGAGAGAGAAGAGAGAGAGAGAGAGAGAGAGAGAGAGAGAGAGAGAGAGAGAGAGAGAGAGAGAGAGAGAGAGAGAGAGAGAGAGAGAGAGAGAGAGAGAGAGAGAGACTGGCCGAGTACATCCCTCACCAACTGGGCTAAACTTTTAAAATTGGACTCATATTAGAGCTGGAGATGGAGGAAGAGAGGAGGGATGGGGTTGGAGAAGTTGAATTGGTTAAGCCTTCATTAAGCCAAACAGGTAATGAAGCATCCAATGTATTCCCCCATGCCCCCCACACCGTAAAATTGAATCTATGCCATAGAGGAGGACATTAAGCAATGAAAGGATGGTTAGCTGCTCTGGAGAGTGGGGACTGGGTGTGGTGGCGGAGTGAAGCTGGGGAGGAGGGAGGGGAGAAAATGATTTATCAAGAGCCGCTCCGCCATGACCAGCTAATAAATGAAACAAAAACTGTGTTACATCGACTCCTCTGATTACAGAGCTCGCCAGCAAGAGAGGAGAGATGAATTAATCTCTGCTGTCGGGGCCCCACATTTACATTGTAGAAGACGCTCTTATTCAGAGCGACTTACAGTAAGTAGCGGAGTGCATACATCTTCATCATTTTTTCTTCTCCCATGCTGGTTCCAATCAAACCCACAACTCTGGCGTTGAAAGCATCATACTCTACCAACTGAGCCACATGGGACCTGTAGCAGGTTCTGTATGTTTCAAATGTGTTCCAGACAGGGGAACATTTTGGAAATGCTACCAGAACGTCAAGCCAACGTGGCCCCAACATCAAAGTGGGGACACACACACATACACACTCCCTAGTATGACACCAGTCAGGCCCCCGAGGACTGGAGTTGCTCATACCTGTTATAAATCAATGGAGCTCGACTCTGACTTTCTGAGAGTCTATCTGAACAGAGGGAGAAGCCTGAAGGGGCCCGTCTGACCTCGGTGGCCTCGTATTCATCCACCACATCAGGGTCAGAGCACGACTGAGGGATGGTAACGGGGAAGAGGGTGCTTCACTCAATGTCATAGCGGTCTATGTCAGGGCTCTCCAACCCTGTTCCTGGAGAGCTACCCGTCCGTAGAGCTACCCTCCTGTAGGTGAAAAGCTTCAAGTTCCTCGGCGTACACATCGCTGACAATCTGAAATGGTCCACCCACACAGTCCACCCACACAGTCGCCTCATCAACCTCAGGAGGATAAAGAACTTTGGCTTGGCACCTAAAGCCCTCACAATTTTTTACAGATGCACAATTGAGAGCATCCAGTCAGGCTGTATCCCCGCCTGGTGTGGCAACTGCTCCGCCCGCAACCACAGGGCTCTCCAGATGGTGAGGTCTGCCCGACACATCACTGGCGGCACACTGCCTGCCCTCCAGGACACCTACAGCACCCGATGTCACATTAAGGCTAAAAAGATAATCAAGGACATCAACCACCTGAGCCACGGCCTGTTCACCCAGGTATCATCCAGAAGGTGAGGTGTGTACAGGTTCATCAAAGATGAGACCGAGAGACTGAAAAACAGCCAAAGGCCATCAGACTGTTAAATAGCCATCACTATCCGGTTACCACCAGGGTACTCATCCCATCACCTTATAGGCTGCTGCCCTACATACATATAGACATGGAATCACGGGTCACTTTAATAATGGAACACTAGTCACTTTAATAATGGTTACATACTGCTTTGCTCATTTCATATGTATACTGTATTTTATATTTTTGTCAATGCCACTCCGACATTGCTCATCCTAATATTTACATATTTCCAGTGGTGTAAGTACTTAAAAACTTATTTGGGCTGCAAGCCCGAAGCCGGGCACAATATGACAACAGCCACTTCAAGTGCAGGGCGCAAAATTCAAAATATATTTTTTAGAAATATTTAACTTTCACACATTAACAAGTCCAATACAGCATATGAAAGATAAACATCTTGTGAATCCAGCCAACATGTCCGATTTTTAAAATGTTTTACAGCGAAAACACCACATATATTTATGTTAGCTCACCACCAAATACAAAAAAGGACAGACCTTTTTCACAGCACAGGTAGCATGCACAAAGCCAACCTAACTAACCAAGAACCAACCAAACTAACCAAGAAACAACTTCATCAGATGACAGTCTTATAAAATGTGCATATTTGAGGTATAAATCAGTTTTACATTGCAGCTACCATCACAGCTACCGTCACAAATAGGACCGAAGCAGCCAGAGTAATTACAGACACCAACGTCAAATACCTAAATATTCATCATAAAACATTTCTGAAAATTCGATGGTGTATAGCAAATTAAAGACAAACATCTTGTGAATCCAGCCAATATTTCCGATTTTTTAAGTGTTTTACAGCGAAAATACAATATAGCATTATATTAGCTTACTACAATAGCCTACCACACTACCGCATTCATTCATCAAGGCACGTTAGCGATAGCAATAGGCACGTTAGCGATGGCGAATAAACCAGCAAAAGATATATAATTTTTGACAAACCTTGATAAGCTTCATCAGATGACAGTCCTATAACATCAGGTTATATATACACTTCTGTTTTGTTCAAAAATGTGCATATTTAGAGCTGAAATCAGTGGTTATACATTGTGCTAACGTAGTAGCTTTTTCCCAGAATGTGCGGATATTTTTATGGCACACAACTATTCTGACCAAATAACTATACATAAACGTTACTAAAAAATACATGTTGTATAGGAAATGATAGATACTCGAGTTCTTAATGCAATCGCTGTGTTAGAATTCTAAAAATAACTTCATTACGACATCCAGCTTAGGTATAGCGAGAGAGTACCCAAAATCTGGGCGCAAACGACTATTTCACATGTTCGACAGATATATGAAATAGCATCATAAAATGGGTCCTACTTTTGACGATCTTTCATCAGAATGTTGTACAAGGGGTCCTTTGTCGGGAACAATCATTGTTTGGATTTAGAATGTCCTCTTCTCCAGTCAATTAGCATGGAAAGCTAGCAAGTGGCTCGAAGCGCTCCTTCCTGAACAAAGGCACACAACGCAACACGCCTAACGTCCCGAAAAAATGTCAATGATCTAATAAAACTATATTGAAAAAACATACTTTACGATGATATTGTCACATGTATCAAATAAAATCAAAGCCGGAGATATTAGTCGTCTATAACGACAGCTGTACAGAAGGCAAAACCAGGTCCCTTCACGCGCTCTCCAGAAAACAGGAAACTGGTGACACGTCATACAAAGAGCTTTTGTTCAAACCAAGATCAAGTTACACACTCCATTTCTTCTCTCACAGCCTGTCGACATCTAATGGAAGACGTATGAAGTGCATCTATACTAATAAATATCAAGGACATTAATAGGCAGGCCCTAGAACAGAGCATCGATTTCAGATTTTCCAATTCCTGTCAGGAAGTTTGCTGCAAAATGAGTTCTGTTTTACTCACAGATATAATTCAAACGGTTTTAGAAACTAGAGAGTATTTTCTATCCAATAGTAATAATAATATGCATATTGTACGAGCAAGAATTGAGTACGAGGCAGGTTGAAATGGGTATCCGGCTACTCAATTCTGCCCCTGCAGCCCAAACAGGTTAATTTCGGTGCGGTCTCGCTTTAACGCACGCTGTATGTCATAGTAACGTTAATTTTACAAATCTAACCCAGCGGTTGCATTAAGAACTAATGTATCTTTCATTTGCTGTCCAACCTGTATTTTTTAGTGAAGTTTATGATTAGTTATTGATTAGATTAGGTGCCTCTCCCAAGATTTCTCCCGACATTTTGTTTGCAGTTTGGCCACTATTCTCATTGTATAACCACGATTTGTGCCGCTAAATATGCACATTCTCGAACAAACCATATATGTATTGTGTAATATGATATTATAGGACTGTCATCTGATGAAGTTTTGAAAAGGTTAGTGAAAAATGTAATATCTTTTGCTGGTTTATTCGCTATCGCTAACGTGCATGAATCAATGCTGCTGTGTGGTTGGCTATTGTAGTAAGCTAATATAATGCTATATTGTGTTTTCGCTGTAAAACACTTAAAAAATCTGAAATATTGGCTGGATTCATAAGATGTTTGTCTTTCATTTGCTGTACTCTGTGTATTTTTCATAAATGTTTTATGATGAGTATTTAAGTAATGCATGTTGCTCTCTGTAGTTATTCTAGCTGCTTTGGTGAGATTTTGTGATGGTGGCTGCAATGTAAAACTATGATTTATACTTGAAATATGCAAATTTTTCGAACAAAACATATGCTATACAATAAATATGTTATCAGACTGTCATCTGATGAAGTTGTTTCTTGGTTAGTGACTATTTATATCTTTATTTGGTCGAATTTGTGATAGCTACCTATGCAGTAAAAAAATGGTGGAGAAAAAAAGTTGGGTCTTTTGCTATCGTGGTTAGCTAATAGAAATACATATTGTGTCTTCCCTGTAAAACATTTTAAAAGTCAGAAATGATGGCTGGATTCACAAGATGTGTATCTTTCATCTGGTGTCTTGGACTTGTGATTTCATGATATTTAGATGCTAGTATTTACTTGTGGCGCTATGCTAGGCTATGCTAGTCAGCTTTTTTACTGATGAGGGTGCTCCCAGATCCGGGATGAGTACCAAGTAAAAGTTAACAATATACACTGCTCAAAAAATAAAGGGAACACTAAAACAACACAATGTAACTTCAAGTCAATCACACTTCTGTGAAATCAAACTGTCCACTTAGGAAGCAACACTGATTGATAATAAATTTCACATGCTGTTGTGCAAATGGAATAGACAAAAGGTGGAAATTATAGGCAATTAGCCAGACACCCCCAATAAAGGAGTGATTCTGCAGGTGGTGACCACAGACCACTTCTCAGTTCCTATGCTTCCTGGCTGATGTTTTGGTCACTTTTGAATACTGGCGGTGCTCTCACTCTAGTGGTAGCACGAGACGGAGTCTACAACCCACACAAGTGGCTCAGGTAGTGCAGCTCATCCAGGATGGCACATCAATGCGAGCTGTGGCAAGAAGGTTTGCTGTGTCTGTCAGCGTAGTGTCCAGAGCATGGAGGCGCTACCAGGAGACAGGCCAGTACATCAGGAGACGTGGAGGAGGCCGTAGGAGGGCAACAACCCAGCAGCAGGACCGCTACCTCCGCCTTTGAGCAGGAGGAGCACTGCCAGAGCCCTGCAAAATGACCTCCAGCAGGCCACAAATGTGAATGTGTCTGCTCAAACGGTCAGAAAGAGACTCCATGAGTCTCCATGAGTCTCCATGTATGAGGGCCTGACGTCAATCACAGAAGTGTGATTGACTTGGAGTTACATTGTGTTGTTTAAGTGTTCCCTTTATTTTTTTGAGCAGTGTATTTCCATCTTGAAGCCATGCAATTACTTACAACAATATGTACTGCCAACATGTTCAACATATTTAGCAAAGATGGGATAGGCCTACATTGAAATTATTGGCACTATCGAAAGGTTTTGTTATAAATGACCTATCAACTTCAATGAACGATGGCGATTAATTGGCTTTTGATATCACTTAAGGTACTCCAAAGTCTTTTTCCATTGTGTTTTATGTAGTTTAAGTAAAAATACTTTAAAGTACTACTTAAGTCGTTTTTTGTGGTATCTGTACTTTACTATTAATATTTTTGACAACTTTTACTTTACTACATTCCCAAAGAAAATAATGTACTTTTTACTCCATACATTTTACCTGACACCCAAAAGTACTCGTTACATTTTGAATGCTTAGCAGGACAGGAAAATAATCAAATTCACGCACCTACAGTATCAAAGAGAACATCCATGGTCGTCCCTATTGCCTCTGATCTGGCAGACTCACTAAAAACAAATGCTTTGTTTGTAAATGATGTCTGAGCGTTGGAGTGTGACCCTGGCTATCCGTAATTCTTTTATACATTTTTAACCTCTATGGGATCGGTATCCCCCCGCGGGACGGTTGAGCTAAATTAGGCTAATGTGATTAGCATGAGATTGGAAATAACAAAAAAATGTCCAAGGACATAGACATATCTGATATGGGTAGAAAGTTTAAATTCTTGTTAATCTAACTGCACTATCCAATTTACAGTATCTTTGACCAGATCTGTAATGAACACGATGGGAGACAGAGAGCTGGTTTCAAGCGCAGGGCGCAGTAGGTGTTTATTGGTGAAGGAATACAGGAGGAGGCAGGTAGCTGGGTCCAGGGGCAGGCAGAAGGTCATACACAGGGGGTCCAAAAAGGCAACAATACAGGCAGGGAAAAGGCTAGTAACCCTGTGCAGGAGATCAGGCAATAGGTTTATAACAGGAAATCTGATAGGCTAAAGTACATGCAGGGAATAGGCAAAAAGCATCGTTAGTGAGGCAGGCCAAAACTATCATACACGGGAGGATTAAATTACAGGCACACCAGCGCTCCAAATAGAAGTGTGTCACAAACAAACAATACCTCACAATGATGGGGTGCAAAGAACTGAACTAAATAGTGTGTGATAATGACATACAGGTGTGTGAACAGGTGATTAGAATTCAGGTGATTGGGATCTGGAGAGTGAGCTGCATTCAGGGGATCTAGGTGTTTGAGAGTGTGAGCTGGAAAGTGGGCTGGAAAGTGAGCTGCGTTCAGGGGATCTATGTGTTTGAGAGTGTGACTTGGAAGCAGACGTTACAAGATCTAATGTGTTATATTCTCCTACATTAATTTCACATTTCCACAAACTTCAAAGTGTTTCCTTTCAAATGGTATCAAGAATATGCATATTCTTTCTTCAGGTTCTGAGCTACAGGCAGTTAGATTTGGGTATGTCATTTTAGGCGAAAATGTAAAAAAAGGGTCCGATCCTTATGGTGCCGTCTGGTTTGCTTAATATAAGGAATTTGAAATGATTTATACTTTTACTTTGACTTTTGATACTTAAGTATATTTTAGCAATTAAATGTACTTTTGATGCCTAAGTATATTTAAAACCAAATACTTTTAGACTTTATCTCAAGTAGTATTTTACTGGGGGAGTTTCACTTTTACTTGAGTCATTTTCTATTAAAGGTATCTTTACTTTTACTCAAGTATGACAATTGGGTACTTTTTCCACCTCTGTATATTTCTTAATTCCATTCTTCTACTTTTAGATTTGTGTGAATTGTTAGATACTACTGCACTGTTGTAGCTAGGAACACAAGTATTTAGCTACACCCGCAATAACATCTGCTAAATATGTGTATGTGACCATAACTCCAACCCCTGTTGTAACTAACCTGATTCAGTTTATCAACCAACTAATTATTAGAATCAAGTACACTAGAATGGGCTTGGAGTGCAAACCTACAGGACGGTATCTCTCCAGGAACAGGATTGGAGAGCCCTGGTCTATGTCATATCACGTCTGCCTCTTTTAGGTAGGTCATTAGCCCCTGCGTCGCACCTCCCGCACAGGGTTGTCTCGTAGCGTAGTGCCATAGCCTTGTCCTTACACCTCCGGCACCTGCCAAAAATACCCCCATTGTCAGTGAATGATGATGATATGAATAATGGGCCATCCCCTGTAAATATGACAAGCGTTCTCCCTAAACAAATGGCTCTTTGCTCTCTCTGGAGAGACTGGAGAGAGAGCGAGAGGTCGGTAGCCAGCGGTCAGAGCCCAATGTTCTGGGACTATGGTTGTGTCTCTGCACTCTGGATGTAGAGTGTCACCTAGAGGGAGCTGCAATATGGCAGCCTCCCAATGTCCCAAGGCTGGATGGAAATCTAGGGTCATACGTGTCAAGCATCTCAGAATACAAGTGCTGATCTAGGATCAGGTCTTCTCTGACAATGGAACCTTTTTTCAATGAGATCTAAACGGCAAAACTGATCTTAAATCATCACTCCTACCCTGCGACACTTGATCCATGCTGACTCGGATCATTTCTGCCACCAGGGTGAAGTGGAAATCGGGTCGAAAAACATCCAACACCTTTTTGTACTGAATGGCGATTTCCCAAAGAGAAGTTGAGGATTAAACATCTTGGGTGTGTTTGCCGGAGCATAGAGACTTCATAGAGAGTTCTGGAATATACAGATTGGTATGACGACGGTTAATATGATTTATTCTCATTCATGGTAACCATTTTGTTGAGCTGCCCCTGGTCATGCCAGCTTCGTTCAGCTGTCAATTATTTCCCCAAACAAATCTGTTGAGCCCCCAATCTAAATGAATGGTATGTTGCTAGGCAACAAGACACAGATAACTAGCCTGGCTCATGTAGCGGTATGCTCGCCAACTATCCCTGGCGCATCAGCTGTACTGTAGCTAATTAGGTAAGCTGTATCGCTGCGGGTTTCATGGCTGTATTTGTTTGGAAGTGACATGGCTTGTAAGCATTGCTTAGACCATGGAGCATGTCGACCCTGTCACGGCTGCATATACATGTTGCCGCTCCTCGGTAATGACGGTACAAAGAGGATGGTAAATAATGATGATTTACATGATTTACAAATAATGACGGTAAAGTGTCATCCCGTCACCCAGTCTTCGACGCGGCGTTGAAATCCAAAGCGGTGTAAACCACTCCTTGGGAGAGTGAGAAAAATGTGGGAAAGATAATGGCTTGTCTAAATCAGCAACCGTGACAGGTGCAACATTATGCATGCTGAAATGTACAGTAATGAACACGTCAAAAAGCACATTAAAGGAACTGTGGGGAGATGGTGCTATACACTAATAAAGCTCTGTTCTCTCTGTGCTTGAGTGAAGCCATTGAGCAGTAGAGAAAAGGGGAGATGTCTACAGTGGTGTGATATGCAATAAAATCTGGAAGAGTGCCGTGGCCCATTAACAAGGAAAGGGAACCGGGCAAATGATAGGCACACTAATGCGTATTAAGCACAACTGCACTGTGCGTAGCTGGTCTCTAGTCTTTGAGCAATACCTTAATGGATAATTGATTAAGCCATAAATTATCACACTACAAAACAGGCACATCAAAAGTGTGAGGACGTGCAATTTCTCATCTGCAGATAGATGGGGGTTGTCTTCGTCCCTCGGGGACCCTGGGTTTGATTGGCGTTGTGCTCAGAGAGTGGGAGTTTTTCTGCGCATGTGTGTGTGTGTGTATGCGCGCGTGTGTGTTCACTGCCGAGAGCCCAGCTGTGTTTCCTCAGCGGACCATTCCATTTTAAGGAGTTCATAATCACGCTCTCCTAACAGACAAGTCTCTGTGGCACAATTGCTGTGGAAGAACAAGGTCGGAAGACTGGCTTCAGCCGTGCCCCTCTAAACCAGTCATTCTCTGCCTCACAATAGGGATTATGACACACTCATCTACATGTATGGTAGCCAACCTACACCCATCATACAATGTTCAAACAATGGAGCCAATATAATTAACAGCAGACACTACTGAATTCCCTTCTAATTACTGACTCTTAACATGCATTCATTGAACCATGTGGGTCACCCAGATCAGGTGATGGTCAATACGACACAAAATGGACCTTTGTGTGTTTTTTTGACACCTGGGGTGCTGCTTCCTGCACCTCTACTGACCTGTGCAGGACCCCTCTTTCCGGCAAGTCCATCGTAGCAAAAGGGAGAGCGGAATGGATAAAGCCAGTAGACATTTGACATTTCTCTGACATTTCCTTTCTACTCACTCTATTCTTTTGGACATTCACCCACTTGTAAACAGTATGATGGCTTTGTACAAAAGCTACGACTTCACAATAGAGACTGGAAAGCACTAACCTTTCACAGTGCATACGGAACAAATGGTACCACTCCGAATCACTCACCCTTTGGTCCCCTCCCCCGTACTAAAGTTTGTGCCTTTGTCACAATGAGCAAGATTATTATGGTCAGGCACCATAAAACTATGAAGCTCTTTTGAATTAAAACCAAGGGAAAGACAACTTTGTTTCTATGGTTGCGACAGCACGCTGTATATATTTGATTGGAAGTAAATACCAGTGTATCAATTCATCATAACACTGGCCGAGGGGAGGGAATGATTGGATGCCTCCCTCATATGCTTTGTAGCAGATGTGGGTGCTACTAAACGCACGCACACAAACCATTAATTAGTCATCAACTGCCGCTGCTACCATGATTATGCCATCACATCAAAACCTGGGAAGTGGCTTGGCGTAAATGTAAATGAAGCATAAGCGCTGGCTTTGTCTTTGCCGCTTTCACAGTCTTACATCAGTCAAAAGGTCACCATTTCCTTGGCAGTATGTGCAACATGGAATGCAACATGCATATTTTAATCCTCCAAATATAACATCTAAAGATGCTCTTTGTTTCTCTTACATGGTGGTACAGTATCTTTGTTTCTCTTACATGGTGGTACAGTATCTTTGTTTCTCTTACATGGTGGTACAGTATCTTTGTTTCTCTTACATGGTGGTACAGTATCTTTGTTTCTCTTACATGGTGGTACAGTAACTTTGTTTCTCTTACATGGTGGTACAGTATCTTTGTTTCTCTTACATGGTGGTACAGTATCTTTGTTTCTCTTACATGGTGGTACAGTAACTTTGTTTCTCTTACATGGTGGTACAGTATCTTTGTTTCTCTTACATGGTGGTACAGTATCTTTGTTTCTCTTACATGGTGGTACAGTATCTTTGTTTCTCTTACATGGTGGTACAGTATCTTTGTTTCTCTTACATGGTGGTACAGTAACTTTGTTTCTCTTACATGGTGGTACAGTATCTTTGTTTCTCTTACATGGTGGTACAGTATCTTTGTTTCTCTTACATGGTGGTACAGTATCTTTGTTTCTCTTACATGGTGGTACAGTATCTTTGTTTCTCTTACATGGTGGTACAGTAACTTTGTTTCTCTTACATGGTGGTACAGTATCTTTGTTTCTCTTACATGGTGGTACAGTATCTTTGTTTCTCTTACATGGTGGTACAGTATCTTTGTTTCTCTTACATGGTGGTACAGTATCTTTGTTTCTCTTACATGGTGGTACAGTAACTTTGTTTCTCTTACATGGTGGTACAGTAACTTTGTTTCTCTTACATGGTGGTACAGTATCTTTGTTTCTCTTGCATGGTGGTACAGTATCTTTGTTTCTCTTACATGGTGGTACAGTATCTTTGTCTGAACTTTGTTCATACATTTGGAGTGTGTGTATTTTACTGTAAGATCAAATGGCACAAATCATTTAAGACAACAAAATCTGTTTC
This sequence comes from Salvelinus fontinalis, assembly GCF_029448725.1. Classification (NCBI taxonomy): domain Eukaryota; kingdom Metazoa; phylum Chordata; class Actinopteri; order Salmoniformes; family Salmonidae; genus Salvelinus; species Salvelinus fontinalis. Next base: position 49,186,610 of record NC_074678.1, on the reverse strand, counting down.
ATAGAGGAAACGAGCGAGCTCAGGTTGCTGCCCGATGCGATTTATTGCCCTGCGCTCAACAGCCTAATGGTCCATTGGCTGCAAACAGGGAGAAAAACAAGAGGCTCAGTAATGAACACTGTCTGAGGGAGAAACGGGTAGAGAGAGGGGCTCTCTAAGCCTGTCTGCGCTCCTGACCAGACCCACCCTGGAACCACTTAAATCCCCCAGCCCTCTATCTATGAGATCAACACAGTTAGGCACACAAACACACACACAGGCAGCCACACACACATGCACACAAGGATGTGAACACGCACACACTCTGGGGGCAGTTGCCATGCACACTTCACCTCTGGTGTTGCTGCTTAAATGTGTCAAAACTCACCCAGTCAGGTGGAGAATAGCTTCAGCTCTTCTTACTGTACTTAAAGCCCACCTACCATTTGTCACAATTATGGCTCAAAATTGTCGTACAGCTTTCTCATCAAATCAAATCAGATTTGATTGGTCACAGACACATATTTAGCAGATGGTATTGCGGGCGTGGCAAAATGTTTGTGTTCCTACAGCTCCAACAGTGCAGTAGTATCTAGCAATTCACAACAATACACACATCTAAAAGTAAAAGAATGGGATTAAGAAATATATTAATATTAGGACGAGCAATGTCGGAGTGCAAATAACTGAAGCAGCACTCCATCACTCTCCTTCTTGGGCAAATAGCCCTTACACAGCCTGGAGGTGTGTTTTGGATCATTGTCCTGTTGAAAAACAAATGATAGTCCCACTAAGCGCAAACCAGATGGGATGGCGTATCGCTGCAGAATGCTGTGGTAGCCATGCTGGTTAAGTGTGCCTTGAATTATAAATAAATCACAGGCAGTGTCACCAGCAAAGCACCCCTACACATGCTTCACAGTGGGAACCACACATGCAGAGATCATCCGTTCACCTACTATGCATCTCACAAAGACACGGCGGTTGGAGCCAAAAATCTCAAATTTGGACTCATCAGACCAAAGAACAGATTTCCACTGGTCTAATATCCATTGCTCGTGTTTCTTGGCCCAAGCAAATATCTTCTTCTTATTGGTGTCCTTTAGTAGTGGTTTCTTTGCAGCAATTCGACCATCAAGGCCTTATTCACGCATTCTCCTCTGAACAGTTGATGTTGAGATGTGTCTGTTACTTGAACTCTGTGAAGCATTTATTTGGGCTGCAATCTGAGGTGCAGTTAATTACCGATATCTGAGGCTGGTAAATCTAATGAACTTATCCTCTGCAGCAGAGGTCACTCTGGGTCTTCCTTTTTTGTGGCGGTCCTCATGAGATCTAGTTTCATCTTAGCTCTTGATGGATTTTGCAACTGTACTTAAAGAAACTTTAAAAGTTCTTGACACTTTCCGGATTGACTGACCTACATGTCTTAAAGTAATAATGGACTGTTTCTCTTTGCTTATTTGGGCTGTTCTTGCCATAATATGGACTTGGTCTTTTACCAAATAGGGCTATCTTCTATATACCAATCCTACCTTGTCACAACACACCTGATTGGCTCAAATGCATTAACTTTGAATAATGCATTCCAAGGGACAACCTCATGAAGCTGGTTGAGAGAATGCCAAGAGTGTGCAAGGCTGTCATCAAAGCACAGGGTGGCTACTTTGAAGAATCTCAAATATAAAGTATATTTTGATTTGTTTAACACTTTTTTTGGTTACTTTGGTTACTACATGATTCAATATGTGTTATTTAGTAGTGTTGATGTCGTCACTATTATTCTACAATGTATAAAATAATCAAAATAAAGAAAAACCCTTGAATGAGTAGGTGTGTCCAAACTTTTGACTGGTACTATATATAGGGCAGCAGCCTCTAAGGTGCAGGGTTGAGTAGCCGGGTGGTAGCTGGCTAGTGATGGCTAATTAACAGTCTGATGGCCTTGAGATAGAAGCTGTTTTTCAGTCTCTCAGTCCCAGCTTTGATGCACCTGTACTGACCTCACCTCCTGGGTGATACCTGGGTGAACAGGCCGTGGCTCGGGTGGTTGATGTCCTTGATTATCTTGTTGGCCTTAATAATGTGACATCAGGTGTTGTAGGTGTCCTGGAGGGCAGGTAGTGTGCCCCCGGTGATGCGTTGGGCAGACCGTACCACCTTCTGGAGAGCCCTGTGGTTGCGGGCGGTGCAGTTGCAGTACCAGGCGGTGATACAGCCCGACAGGATACTCTCAATTGTGCATCTGTAAAAGTTTCTGAGGGTCTTAGGGCCCAGTCACATTTCTTCAGCCTCCTGAGGTTGATGAGGCGCTGTTGATCCTTCTTCACCACACTGTCTGTGTGGGTGGACTATTTCAGATAGTCAATGATGTGTACGCAGAGGAACTTGAAGCTTTTGATCTTCTCCACTGCGGTCCCGTCAATGTGGATCGGGGTATGACTTTATTTGACGTAAAGATAAAAATGTAATCAGAATAGATAATGGTGAAGGTGCATAAAGATGAACTTACCACAAATGTCTTATTTGCTAAGTTTGCCATATTGAACATTGCTCTCTGTTACTTTTTGTTTCTATGGGCATTAGCGCATGATCCCAATTTTAGCTGCAAGACGGCAGCATTTAACGAAAAAGTAGATTGTGCTGATTTACTGGCCCACTGAACCAAGTTGCGCACCGTAGTTTAAGAACTCTGTGGGTAGTGCTAAAAACAATGACGCAATATCTGAATTCCTCCATCGTTTTGCACCTTCGCCATTGCACGACCAAGAGAAATAGAACACTGCATGAACAAAAATGGTCTGGGACATAAATTCACCCCTGGCATTTCAGCCGCACCGCACGCACTGTTCCAGTGACCAGTGAAACATGGTCCCAATCCTTTTTGAACTAGCTCTTTTGAACCAGCTCACGTTTAAGACAAATACAACATGTAAAAACACCGCTGGAGATACAAATGATCACTACAACTGTGACTCTGTTGCCTCCCTGTTGTGCAGTCTGTCCTTGCATCTTCTCTGCTATCACTCTGTCGCTGTCTGTCTGTCCAACTGTCTGTCTGTCACTTTGTCTGCCTGTCTGTGATTCCCTTTGTTCTCCTTTGTTGTCACTCTGTCTGTCTGTGCTTCTCCCTGCTCCCTTCTCACTGTTATGTTATCTGTCTGTCACAGTCTGTTACTTCTGCAAATATAAAAATATGTAAAAAATATCAATTTAAAAAATGTCAATAAACTGGCAGTACATGTGTCAGTGTCTCTCTCTCTCTCTCTCTTTCTGTTTTCTCCCTACGTTCACTACACTGGACTGCAGATGTCTGCGCTGCTAAACCTAGCATCACTGGGACCAGAAGACCAGGGGACCACACTGTCTGTGCTGGGCCCAGCAGCCCTCTAGGGTAACACTCTATTTTAAGGGTCCATAATAAACCATTTATAAGGCATTTATTAATCATTACTTCCACATCTGTAAATGTTAGTAAGCTAGTTATTCACACATGTACATATATTCCCTTAAACATCCTGTGTTGTGTGCTTGTTGTGGCATGCCCGTCTTTTTGTGAGAAATTACACTGGTCGCTCAAAACATCTATAAAGTATTTATAAAGTTTAAATAGCACTCACTTTAGATTAGGGACTCCAAAAATAATTGACTAGTAAATGGTTTATTAATGTGGAAGTAGTGATTAATAAATGGTGAATCCACAATTTTTAAATGCCTTATAAATGGTTTATTACAGACCATTAATAGACACTTGAAATGCACTGATTTGAAATATGTAGTTAGACTGTATGTATTATAATGTATTATATAAGCCAATGGTCATCTATAAGGCATTTATTCGGTGATTTTCTTTGTCTAATGTACATGTTTATTCATTCACCATTAGGACGCAAAACAGAGAGAGAGAGAGGAGCGAGAGAGACTGCCAGTTCCTGAATGTTTTGGGTGTAGCCAATGGCTACAATAAGGAACTGGCGTCTCTCTCTCCCTCTTTCTCCGTTTTCTTCTATTGAATTCAACCTACAACCTTCTGTGTTTTTCAAAGAACGATGCCGGGACTCGTTTAAAGTGGATGTTAATAGATTTCCAGCTCTGTGCTTCGCCCGACAGTGCCGCGTTCGTATGCGTGTCTTTCTTTCATGGAATGAAATAAACGGGAGATAGGCGGGACTTTCCAGCCTTCAGTGCTGTGGCTATGTAATGTAATCCGACACCAGAGTCACTTGTTACTACAGCTCATAAACTCACTAGCTGGGCTGAAGAGACTGAGATTCAGAAGCGAATAAACATTGATAAAACAATTAAAATACACAGTCCCCGAATTGACCTTTATTGTAATACATGATGACTTGTGTTTAGTAAAAAGCACTGTGTAAATGTCTAATAGATGTCTATTGCCTTAACTATGTGTTATAAAAGCCTATCTAACTACTTGTTAGGCTATATTATTCCCCTGAATCCCTTTCCCCAATTAAGCTACTATAGTAGGTGTAACATATATTTCATACAATATACAGCCAAAACATTAGCCCTGGCAGTAGTAGGCTACGTGATCTGTGTCAGTGTGTGTGACTGTGTCGTTCTCTGCTTTCTTCCTACTGTACATCGACTGCGCCACAGCAGAGGATCTGCCCTTCCTCACTGACACAGACACAGCACTCTGACCAGCAGAACCAGCACTTTAAGCAAATAAAAATCGGTTAATTTCCCACATTTAGCAGCTTCTCCCTGTTTTTTGGTCTCTCAAAGTGTTTCGCCGCCACCATTCCGTTTTTCTGTTTTGACTGAGTAACTGAGAGCGGGTCTCACTCTCTTTCATGATGCACGTTTAACTTTGAATGCGAATTTGCGCTGCTTCTGCTTAGCCAATCAGAAAACCGGGCCGGCCCATCTTGGTCAGCCAAATGCTCAATTTGAGTATGCAAAACATTAAGAACACTCTTTCCATGACATAGTACAATGGCAAGACAGAAGATCTAAGTGCCTTCGAACGGGGTAGGGTAGTAGGTGCCAGGCACACCGGTTTGTGTCAAGAATTGCAATGCTGCTGGGTTTTTCACGCTCAACCGTTTACCGTGTGTATCAAGAATGGTCCACCACCCAAAGGACATCCAGCCAACTTGACATAACTGTGGGAAGCATTGGGGTCAACCTAGGCCAGTGTACCTATGGAACGCTTTCGACGCCTTGTAGAATCCATGCTGTTCTGATGGAAGGTGCTCCTACTTTTCGGTATACTCAGAGTAGATTACCATGACAACAGAGAAATAGCGCTAAATCGATTTTAAAAAAGGCACATGGGCCGCAGGCCGTGTCCATTTACAATTTATTATATGTATTTGGGGGGGGGGGGGGGGTCAATTTCGACCAACCCACCCTAATAAAAGATGGTCCAGCCCTTCCGGCATTTGTCAGAATTGCCAGACGGCCAATCCGCCCATGTACTGATGAGATGACCCACCCTCAATAGATGAAGCGCTTAAAGCATTGCTGGAAAAATGCACTCAATCCCCAGACTAGGGCTCTTTTTAGCAGTACTGTGCATTAGGAGAAGCCCCCTCCAAACCCCCCACACTTCATTTACCCTGTCACACTACCCCCCTTCCTCTCCCCCGCTGTTGGCTTGTAACAGCACAAAAAGGGACTGAGATACAAATAGTCTATCTGAGAGTGATACATCTTCCCAACGGGGTCTCGTGGGACGGTGTGCCTGGAGAGGGGTCCCTATAGCTGTTGTGTAAGCGAGCTGTCACTGCCCCCGTGGACCAGAAGGCAGAGAGGGTAAATGCAGTCGTTTCCAGGAGGATGTAACAGGGGTTAGGGGGAGTGTGGCGGTTCTCATCCCGTCACCATCTAGCATAACTGATTATAGACACAAAGGTAGTAGTTTGTTGGTTATTGAGCACCGGTGTGTATAATGTGTAGCAGAGCACTGCATGTGCAACGTGTTCAGGGTCGGGGCGGGCGCACCGTTAAGCTGTAACAGAAGAAACGCACAGCCCATTTTTGCGATCTCTTGTCCATTACTAGACCGCTCACCTAGTGTTGTTACCAATCGTTACGTTGTGCTCTGCGTGTTAATATTTGCCCTTATCTTCATGTGTACATTCCATTCGCTTCCGCATCTCATCCTGGGAAGGAAGTGACGTCGCATTCCGACCCTCTTTATGAATGGGTTCCTGCCACTGTTGACGGTAGGCTAGCCCAAAGTGAATTGTAATCATGTCATTTTCTAATTACTCAGGAAGTTCAAAATGATTTGTCAATGTTGGATAAATGATTAAGATTAACGTGTGAAAATAAGAAGTATGTAACATGACATTTCAAGCTAATTGATATGTTGGCTTGTTCCACATCTGCCTGACCATACAGGGCCAGTTAGAGCTGGAGTGCCAAGAGGGCAGGCTGGGCCGGCTCGCCTCGCCTCCCAGCTATGCTAAGTCTAACATGCTAAGCTAACACAGTGCAAGGGTTCAGTTTCTCCTTTGGGTTTTTTGTCTTTATGTTGGGACAGGTTATTTGAAGTTTATACCTTTCTTTAAAACTTGATTCTCTTATTTTCAAGTCTTTTCTATTTTTAGAAAATAAAATAAAATAAAGCAAGGAACTGTCTACCATCCTCCTGTCCAGTCATTTGGCACCTTAGACACCACTCCTAACGGTGCATCTCCTTACACGGGGGAAAAACACTTCAATACACGTTCCCAGAAAGGATTTATCAGGTTTCAACTGTACAGTACTATCTTAATATGGGAACAATAACCCTTTTACACTTTGGAAAATGATACATGTCTGATTGAAACAAATATTTATCTGTCTTTGAAGTTGGCTTGTATGTTGACTTATCTCCCCCCAACTGTGCAAATTACTTAAGAGTTATTATGAAATGTCAGGAAGATATTTCTCCTCTGACGATGGCCATTTTGCCACTCATCAGAATGCCAAGATGGAAGAGTGACACCCAGTGGTCGTTTCAGACCTCTCTCCTCATGAGGGAGGTGGTCTGTGGATTTACTGCTGGATACCTGCTGACAGGATCACGGCAGGGCCTCAGCTGCTGCATGTATGAATAATAATTAAAATAGATCATGCATAAATGCATACATATGAGATAAATAAAGTCCAAGATCCAATCATTTTTGCCAGCTCTCTCTCTCACTCTCACGGGCTATGTATCCATAATGGATTCCCCTCTGAAGTCATCTCCAGAACTCAGTTTTATCCATTCCTCCATTTGCAAGCTATTTTTATCACAAGGCAGTGACGCAGACATGCAGTATCAGACTCATCCAGCCCTCTCTCCCAACCCAGTACCCATCTCCCACTTCATACCTTGGGCTCTAGCAGAACCATTCCTCACCCACTCTCCCACATCCATCACTCCTCCCCTCTCTCCCTCCCTAAAAGCCATCTCTCACTCCACCGCTCTCCCACCCCAGAACCATCTCTTTATACCACTCACTACCCAAAAACCCATGCCTCACTCCACTCCACTCCTCTCTCCCTCCCACAACCCATCTACCACTGTATCTCTAAGTCACTACCCCAGAACCAATGACTCACTCCATACCTCCACCTCCCCCAAACCCATCCCTCACTCACGCCACCCCTCTTCTTAACCTAAAACCCATCCCTGACTCCACTCCTCTCTCTCCCACACCACAACACATTTACCACCACCTCTCTTTCTCTCTCCAGCCCCAAGACCCATCTCCCACTCCATACATCTGACTGCCCTAGAACCCATCCGACACGCTCCATTACATACTGCGTGTTCCAATTAAGCCTGACTCCATTAGCTGTCAGAGCATGGCGCTGCCCTGCGGAACGGGAACCCTCCCCACAACTGAGGGGGGCCTGACACTCAGGGTATCTTCGACGGATGGGGGGAGGTAGATGTGATAGACAACCTGGAAAGGCATTGTCCCACACCAGCACGGTTACCAGAGTAGAGAACTCAAACAGACACGCCGCTGTAAATGTCATCATGTCAAAATGGGGGGAAGCATTTCAATGGCACACAAGCACTGATTGTAGCTTATGGCAAAGATCTGTCTATGTTTTTCTGCTTATGGGTGATGAGGTTGACGTGTGGCCCCACTATTGGTATTCTCTATGAGAAAACATGGGATACACCTCCGTTGCAGACAGTATTGGCCAATGGCTAAAATGCATAAACACGTTTTTTTTAAACACATTCTGAGAAAGTAGACAAATAAAGCTAATTAATAGCGATCTCCCCTGACAAAGCAGTCAAAACAAAGTTGTTGAGAGGCTCAAAATTTTCCCTCAGTTCCCAGAGTGCACTGGATCCCACTGATCACCCAAGTCCAATCTAAGGATTACTGGGGAGGGGAGAGGGTAAGATGCATTAGACGGGACTGAAATGGGTAATGAACGGAACTAACGAGAATAGCCAAGGCTCCCCATTTCAGCCGGACCTGATTCAATTAATGCATGAGGTACAGTACAATAATTTCATTTGCTATGAGATGGATCGGGAGGTCAAGCCTTTTAAAGGAGCTGGCAATCTGTAGAGAAAAGGGTCAATTCAATTCAATTTGGTCTGGTCCACCAAATTACTACTGACTCAGTCCCCAAGTACGTATGGAATTATTTGACTCATATGAGAGATGTCCACCAATACAGCACCAAAGACTCTGATATTGCCATTTTAAATGTAAGAGTCTATCTAGTAAGAACACCTTTTTATAAACCGGCGCTGTTGAGTGGAACAAACTCCCACAGCAACTCCAAGCCATGTCGACCATAACTTTGTTCAAAAAACGAAGTCAAAAGCTGACTGATGATCAAAGAATAGAACAAGTGTTTCATGTCTGTATCTATGTCATGTTGTAATGTTTTAGCACCATGGAATTTAGGGACCACAATGGAAACACTTTTTGTGACATCCCTGTCAAGTTTTTTCAAATGTATATACTGCGTGTTTGTGTTTTCTTAGGCTGGCAAAGGAAATCAATCAATCGAGGCTCAAAGTGGAGCGTCTCGTATTGTAGCAACACCTCAAGATGACTTTCTAGATCTATTGATTTGGTGTGAATGGTGGGATAGTCTTACTCATTGACATAGAGAGTCTGTCACAAATCTGTCACGGTCACAACTCGGGCTCGGGAACGATTGCTGTATCGCCATACTTGTTAGTCGTGTGGCTAAGAAACGAAACAAGAAGTGGGTTTTACTTGAGCAAAATCAACCCTTCCATTAGGAATAAAGATCCTAATGTCGTCATTGGAAGTCACATGTATTTATTTTCCAAGCTATAGCACCCAATATTTTACGCCCAGCAGGTTTTTAAAAGGACCAAAAGAGTTTAGTCTGCTTCTGGTTTTCATTTTATTGCGAATGTTGTGATACCAGTATCGTCACAACCCTAGTTACAACCTGGGCGAGCAACATTGGCCTGAATACTGTAATACAAAAGGGATTGAAAAATCAATAGCACCGTCTAACACACATCAGTAGAGTAAATGGTTTTATGGTGTAGCCGTCCTAGATTGGATCATTTTATCTTCATTCACACCCTAGCCTGGGATGAGGGGACCCATTTCGTAGTAGCGTAAAACATTTTGCCCTCTTAGGTTTGTCAGAGTTTGGGTAAGCAACAACTGGACACAATACACAACGTGAGTGATAGAACACAAAAAAAAACAGTTAGATCGAAACAAATGTTATTTGTCACAGGTGCTGAATACAACTGGTGTAGACTTTAACGCGAGAGGCTTGCTCATGAGCCTTATCCAAAAAGTTTAGAAAACAGTAACACAACAGGAATAAAATAAAATACACAAGAATGGAGCTATACAGTGCATTCGGAAAGTATTCAGACCCATTGACTTTTTTCCACATTTTGTTATGTTACAACCTTTTCTAAAAATGGATTAAATCGTTTTTTTCCCTCATCAATCTACACACAACAACCCATAATGACAAAGGAGGTCACTGCGTTCTTGGGGACCTTCAATGCTGCAGACATTTTTTGGTACCATTCCCCAGATCTGTGCCTCGACAGAATCCTGTCTCGGAGCTCTCGGACAATTCCCTTGACCTTATGGCTTGATTTTTGCTCTGACGTGCACTGTCAACTGTCGGACCTTATAAAGATAGGTGTGTGCCTTTCCAAATAATGTCCAATCAATTTAATTTACCGCAGGTGGACTCCAATCAATTTGTAATAACATCCAATGGATATAACATCCAATGGAAACAGGATGCACCTGAGCTCAATTTCAAGTCTCATAGCAAAGTATCTGAATACTTATGTAAATAAGGTATTTCTGTTTTATTTTTATAAATTTGCTAAAAAATCTAAAACCTGTTTTCACTTTGTCATTATGGGGTATTGTGTGTAGATTGATGAGGATTTTTTAAAATCCATTTTAGAATAAGGATGTAACGTAACAAAATGTGGAAAAAGTCAAGGGGTCTGAATACTTTCCGAATGCAGGATAAAGTAACGAGGCATTCAGATCATAATAAGAGAAAAATAAAGAACAGAGCAGCAGCAGCAAATGATGAGTGTAAAAGTGTGTGAGTGTGTGCGCGTGTGTGTAATGTGTATGTGTGTGTTTGTGTTGTGTCGGTCTGCGTGGGTGTGTTATGTGTGCGTGGGCGTCTGTAGCGTATGCGAATGTGTGTGGGTTTTGTGTGAGAGTGTCAATGTAGTGTGTGCGAGTGACTGTGTGTATATTGTTTGTATGTATAGTCTAGTGTGCAGTACGTAGGGTCAGTCCAAGATAGAATCAGTGCAGATAGGACAGGATAGAATATTTAAGGTCAAGGGTATTTATCTTACCCTACGAGGTCCGGAGCCTGCTGGTTTTCTCTTCTACCTGATAATGAATTGCACCCACCTGGTGTCCCAGCTCTAAATCAGTCCCTGGTTAGCTGGGAAGATTGGGGGGGAAAGCAGTAGAACTGGCTTCAAAGTCCAGATTTGAATTTGAGGGCTATAGGGTTGCAATGTTATGTTGGAAAACTTGCTCCATGGTGCACCATGATGTAAGAGGGGCTGGTCATCAACAGAACTGTATACTGGGTAGAGAGCGTCGTAATTAATGGGCCAGAATGCATGAAGCCGTGGCTTTAGCTTGTCAATAAAGCGTAGACAGCATCATCATAAGCAATCTCTGATCAATTAATAATGTAGGGCCACAGTTTTCAACCAAAAAATATTTGTATTGAAGAACACTTAGAGAACAAACGTACACAACTCATTGTTGCTGTCTTTACTAAGGAGCGTAGTTACATTCACATGTTAAGGGTTCATTTGGGCTGTATAGAGCAAGTATTTCAAGAGCCTGAATAAGTATACCATTTGGATGAAGCCACAGAAAAACAACAGAAACAAACAAAAAATCCCATAAATGACAGAATAAGACCCGTCCGATATGTCAGGAACTCTGACCAGACACCTTCATACCTACGCTGTCTATGTTGCAGGATCGATGTAATTCTCTCCACGTCAGCAAGTTCCCCGCATAGTCCTAACCACATATCTTTTGAAGGTGCATGTTCATTTTCCCAGCATTTTGTTACACATTTCCTTGCTCCTGCTAAAAGATGATCTGTCAAGTCAAGTGGAGAGGATTGGAGTGTAGCTGATAACCAAATATAGCTTTAATTGTATTTTTCACCACTTCCGGTTGTGCTGTGAGTGAGTTTGCAAAAAAAACACCTCCCGAAATCTGTTTGAAATGACTAGGGGATATCGACAGTGGCGGGTATTCATGGATGCCAAGGGAAGCAAGAGTATGACATTGTTGCTTTCCGTAGTAGTGAATATTTTTTATATTTTTTTATATTTTACCAGGTAGGCCAGTTGAAAACAAGTTCTCATATACACCTGCGACCTGGCCAAGATAAAGCAAAGCAGGTCAACAAAAACAACAACACAGAGTTACACATGAGATAAACGTATGGGAGGGAAGGCAGCGAGCTTTTGGCCTTCCTTGATAAAAAAATGTATAAAATAGTAGCCAATCAGCATTGAGCTAAACTGTCACATCTGCTCCTGCTACTCTGGTGTTCATCCGTGGTCTTCTTGACTTGCAGTTACTCCCCTTGTACACTCTCTCTCTCTCCCTCTCCCTCTCTGTGTGATTGTGTGGTTGGAGACAGGTGTGCTGTAGTAAGAGCAGATCCCTACCAGCTGCAACTTGTTCCATAATCAAAGACCTCTACAAATACTCAGTCCTGCCACTTCCACTCTGCCAGATCGTAATCTCAGCTCAGTCAGTTCATGATTCTAGCCATTTATGATTATTTAAGATCCTGTTACACTACTGTGCCTGTTTCCCTGCCTGACACAGTTTATCCTCTCATTGCAGTTAACGCTCTGTCTCTGGCTCCTGTCCCACATCTCACCACCCAACTACCTTGCTAAGGATTTTACTCACCACCACTACCTACCTCAGCTAACTCTAACCTCAGTCTTCACATCTGGTTTTTCTGCAACTCATCCGAGCTTCCCCGGATCTGCACTCCATATCGCCCTGTGTAACAATAAAGATTTTGGTTCATTCATCCCTGTTTCCTCATCTGAGTCTGCTCTTGGGTTCCCCTGTGTCGCTGTGCATAACAAACGGAGCATACGTCCTTGACAGAAACAACTTGAATTGTTGCATCTCATTGTGTTCTTGCCCTCCAGTGGCTAGCTAACTAAAATTGTCAGTTTCCTAAATTAGCCATGGGTGGAGATAAGGATTTGTATTTGTGGTTTTACTTAGTTCTCCGTACTGGCCAATGATTATAACGGTGATTCTGATCCAATCATTAATTAATACATTGTTGTGCTCCTGGCCTGAGAGGATGGAAGTTCATTATGTAGCTAGATATAGAAGGTTAATGTTAACTAGCTAACGTTACCGGTGAAAGGAAGTTAGGCTAGCATTTTAGCCAGGTAGCCTTCAAGTGTGTACTGTATGACAGAGTAATAGACCATTAAGTCAACACGAAAGAGAGGATGGCATTGGCGTTTCTCTACAAGTAGGCTGAGTCAACATGGTTTTTTTTCTACTTGCACAAACTTTCATGCACGTACGCACACACACACATATGCACAGAGAAATCAGAAACATGGACAACCACATATTTAGCTTACGTTGATTGAACTAAATAGTTGTTGGTATCTTTTAGTTGTCACTCTATTAGATTAAGCTTAGATGATTTGATGTTGAAATGGTGCTGGAATAGTGCTCTCCGGTTTGTGATGAAACAGCAGTGTGGTTGAATATATTCTGCCACTGTGTCTTCTTATTGTCTTGGCCTTTAGGCTTAGATATCACGGTGGCAAGGCATATGAACTAACAGGTTATAGAGCAAACAGCGCAACTATCACAACACATAGCTTGTAATATGGCTTTGTGACGACCCTCCCACTCTGTCTGAGGTATTCTTTCTCTTTGCTCTTGTTTACCTTATTAGGATGTCGGTGGGCGGAGCCGGGAGCAAAATGGCACACACCTGGGCATTTCGCTACTTGCCAAGCATTTCGCTACACTCGCATTAACATCTGCTAAACATGTGTATGTGACAAAATAAACATTTGATTTGATTTGGGTGTGTCCCGGGATAAATAGTCCTTTTCCTCATTCCCTGAGGAGACTCTCTCCATGCAGTCACACTGTTTGATTTTGGTTGTGGCATTTTTGTGTCCATTTCCTTTGCTTCCTTTGGCACCTTTCAACATCCCTCATTATCACGTCTATGCACGCAACCACTCACTTACACTACTGACTACATACACCAATTGTTTATTGTATATAGGTTACTTCAGTTCTTAAATATATTTTATCTCCACATTGTCTGCCTTTTTGTTGCGGGCTTCGAGCCGGTTCGTGACAGCTTGAGCCGCTACATTGTGCGTGTGTGTGCGTGTGTGTGTGTGTGTGTGTGTGTGTGTGTGTGTGTAGTGAAGGCGGGGGTTATGGCCTGTACAGAAACACACTATTCATTCCCTGCCTGCCTTGTATTTGTCAACTGCTGAGTGGAGAAGCAGAAACTTATTTCTGACAAGACACTTTTTCTGTAACCCCCTCCCCCGCTCTCTCTCTAACACAAAGCGATCCCTTTCTGCTGACTGGCCACTTCCAGGAGCAGTGGCAGAAAGGAGAGGAAAGAAATGATCGAGGGGGGAAAAAAAGAGATTCAGTCCACTGAGAAGTTTATGACCTCCCTCCGCTCCTCACACTCCTCTGTTCTCCCCTCCGTTTCCCTACGTGTGCAGAAGGGATGCCTTTTATCGCCTATGTACTTTGTGTCCATAGGAGAGTTGTATATTTATAAGGACACAAATGACTGTACTCTGCAGGTACTTATGATAACGTCGACAGTACCGCAGGAGCTTTCAAGAGCATTTCCACATGCGGGGAGAAGTCGTCACGTTTCTCCACCTGTTCTGAAGTACTGTGTCTTCTGGGCATCCTAACCCATCGTAGCACCCAAAGGAAACACAGCGGAGAGGATGCTCAGTCAAGGAGCGGGCATTTACTTGAGGTATTCAGGAGTGGTTTTAGCACTGTAGAGGACGAAAGAATGGGAATGCAAAGCAATGGTCTTTGCAAACACAAGTGCTCTCTCCCTGTCGTCCTCAGGAAAAAAAGGCATTGCTTTTCATTCTATGATGCAATTGGACTGGGTGCCACTCTCTCGCTCCTTCTATGCATTAACAAAGGTAGTGCATGCATCCATAATCCCTGTAGCTGACATGCATCGTTGTTGGAAACATCCCCAAGGAGCCAGAGCCTGCGCCACGCAATTATGTAGATCAGATGGTGTGCATGAGAATTTGAGCTGAACATGGAGGTATCACAGAGGGGCTGTCATTTTCCATCTTGATAGGGATCCGCTGAGATTGAAAGAAACCTTCTATGCATCGCTGCTTCTGAAATGGAGATACAACTGAGGTAAAAAAATGAAGTGATCACCAGGATGAAACATGGGAGCCTCACTGCGGTGGCTGTCCGCCTTTTTAGCTGTCTGCCTGATCCTTCTGAAGGCGGACGGCCCGCTGGAGCCTCAAGTGTGCAGCGTTCCACACCTCCTCTGCGCGCTGGAACCACTCGTCCACTACAGGAGCCTCGGTCTGGCTAGGAGTTCACAGAGCCAGGGCCGGCTGATATCCCGGGAAGCTAGTCCGGTGGAGGTGTGTAGAAGTGAGTTCAGGGCGTATTCCGCCCAGGGAAGGAAACGGTCCAACTCCCTCTGCCGGTCCTGGCAGTGACTCCTTAGGAACCTCCCCAGATCCTGGTTGGTCCTCTCCACCTGCCCGTTGGACTGAGTCCGGTACCGCGATGTGAGGCTGACTGTGATCCCCAGCTTCTCCATAAAGTCTTTCCAGACCCGTGATGTGAACTGGGGACCACGGTCGGAAACGATGTCCTACGGAAGTACCGGAAGTCCTGCTGGAATAGTGCCTCAGCAACCTGGAGAGTGGTAGGTAGACCAAAGAGAGGGATAAAACGACAGGATTTAGAGAATCTGTCAACAATAACGAGAAAGGGGGTTACAAAGTCTATTGACAGATGTGACCAAGGTCACTGAGGCACGGGAAGTGGAAGTAGTTTCCCTGCAGGAGCATGCCGGGGAGATTTGGATTGGGTACATACGGAGCATGAGTTGACATAGTGGGCGCCAAGGTGTGCCACCAGTACTTCTTGGAGAGGGATTGGATAGTGAGGGTGATACCTGGGTGTCCAGCAGTGAGGGATGTGTGTGCCCAGGTCAACAGCCACTCTGGTTCGCTGGAACGATTCTAGGTAAAGGGTCCTCCGCTGGTTGGAGGGTACACCCCTCGGATGATGTCGAGCCGTTGGAGAATACAGAGGACCTCATCCATAGCCATACCCAGTTGCCCCAGTTGGTCGTGGTGTTGGCGGATTATGTCTCCCTGTTCGCCGACTCTCTGTGAGATGTCTGGATTTTCTGCTGCTTCCATTTGTTGAAGTAGTATTTTGTAACCATAAGCCGGGAGTCAGGAAGCAGGTGAGGAAATGTAGTTTAATAATGAACCGATACAGATGAACAAACATGAGAAGCGTACTCTATGTGAGAGAAAACAATACTACCTAATGACTGATCTCAACTGAGGGCCAAATAAAGGTGTGCGTAATGATGGGGAACAGGTGTGCGTAATATACCGGCGATGACGAGCGCGGGAGTAGGCGTGACATAACATTTTTTTCCGGTTATCACAGGGTAAGCACTGGCTTCCCTGTCTACCCTTGACTGCACGTCACTCACTGAAAAGGATGTGGCAGCTAGGCCCCCCCAAAATATCAAAATATCACTGCAATGATTCTATGAAAATATAAGACAACATCTGAGGCAGTTTGCACTCATTGAGTACAGAGTGTATTCAACATCTTGAAATCCCAATAAGAAAATAATAATTGAAACACTAAGAACAAACCCTACTGAGAAGGAAATTACCATTCATCATCTCCAGTACAACATTGGACAATCAGCCACCCTTCACTTTCAACAGTGTTACAGTTCTCATGATGGCGTAATCACAGAGCGAGTTCCCAAGAGGAACAGGGCGACTTCTGTCGCATTCTATTTATTTATTAGTTTGATTGTGTGGTTTCCAGATGCAAATGGCGGTTGTAAGTCAATCGTGTTAGACATTGATGAAGGGCTTCGCAAGACAAACAAAAGACTGAAAGAGGAAATAAAAATAGCAATGGCCACCCATGGTGAATGCTTGGGGGAAGATGGGAGGACGTTAGTATAGTGAGGCGCGAGGAGATTGATAAAACATAAAAATAGGGGAAAGTCAGGATTATTACTCAAGTCAAAGTCTTGGGAACACTCCGTACATCATCAGAAGGAGCCGGCCAGGGAGGAAGGGAGGGTGGGGTTGGGTGTGTAAATAAAGAGCGGATGAGCAATCTTTCCTGGTACTTATCAATCACCACGTAGGATTGAGCACCGAGCACCAAGGCCTAGAATCATGACTCACTCACTTTGGCAGTACATAAAGGAACCCAAAGGGGCCGCTTCCCACAACACACCGCCCCTGTTCCATCATTCCCCGTTCCCCAGGTCAGCAACCGACGTGGCGTGTGTCTATGAATGACGGGTCACATCTCGGAGAGGTGACGGTAGGTGCTTATTCCGAGACACGCTCGAGTAGGCACTCTGACTAATGGAGAATGGTTCAGTCAATAACATGTAATCCAGGATGTCAATAAGGTCCTCTGGTTTTTCTGGTAGTATTTCTGCGTGCTAAATGAGCAAGTGGAGAGTTCAACCAGGGAAAAGGGCTTGGCTGCTGTTGTATGGCTGATGAAGGAATGACCTGCCGCCTGGAGCCAGGTAAAAACTGACTGTACTGCTGAATCCATTAAAAGGAAGGAAATTAAATGACTGTGGACCTAAACACATTGAAGACTACAGTTGCATCTGGAATGGCACCCTATTCCCTAAATAGTGCACTACTTTGGACTACAGTATGACCCAATGGGAGAAAGTAGTGGACTATAGGAATAGGGTGCCATTTCGGACGCAGCCAGTATGTAATGAAAACGTGTATACTTTCAGTTACTCCTGCAGCGGGAGAAACAAAATGGCCATTCTGTGCTGGGATTTTATGTCTCCACTGCAGGCGTTGAGTGCACTCACATCTCACATCACAAGTACATGTGTTGCCTGGCAGGAGCAGAGCGTAACTTGGGCAAAACTTTTAAATGATCTAATTATCGACCAACTTGGGATAAAGCTGATCGCTGGGGCAAAAAGGCAACCAGACGCCTAAAGTTATTTAAAAGGCTGCTCTCTTCTGAGAGAGCAGTTCAACAAATGGGGGAGTAGTAGAGTGACGGGAGAGAGGGGTAGAGGGGAAGAGTGCCTCCAGCCAGCCGGAATGGACGCGTCATCTGGTTGTAATTACCACACAGATTATGTTTAACGATTGTGACCCTTTCACTAACTGACACTGATTGGAAGAGACTGGGAAGTAAGTGTGTGTGTGTGTGTGTGTGTGTGTGTGTGTGTGTGTGTGTGTGTGTGTGTGTGTGTGTGTGTGTGTGCGTGCGTGCGTGCGTGCGTGCGTGCGTGCGTGCGTGCGTGCGTGCGTGCGTGCGTGTATAAAGAGGGGAGGAGGGGTGTAAAAGGTGGTCATAGGCCTGAGGAGGTCCAAGAACCTGCCATTTGAATCTTATGAATGAATTAAATGTCATTTTTGTGTCAAATCGTCAATTGGCAACCCAGCCCTTATAGGATTAATTGACACATAAACAAACATTACAATAATTCACTGTGGTAATTCAATGATAATTCTTCTTCTGGTGTTCTCTGCATTGAGCATCGCACAAAGAGCAAAAAAATTGAGGTAAAAATCTCTATATAATAATAAACAAGGTTATCCAAACATTAATTATATCCCTAGAGCAGTAAAATAATATCCATCCATCCATCCACACACACACACACACACACACACACACACACACACACACACACACACACACACACACACACACACACACACACACACACACACACACACACACACACACACACACACACACACACACACACACATACAGTGGGGCAAAAAGGTATTTAGTCAGCCACTAATTGTGCAAGTTCTCCCACTTAAAAAGATGAGAGAGGCCTGTAATTTTCATCATAGGTACACTTCAACTATGACAGACAAAATGAGAAAAAAAATCCAGAAAATCACATTGTAGGATTTTTTATGAATTTATATGCAAATTATGGTGGAAAATAAGTATTACAGGCCTCTCTCATCTTTTTAAGTGGGAGAACTTGCACAATTGGTGGCTGACTAAATACTTTTTTGCCCCACTGTACATACATACATACATACATACATACATACATACATACATACATACATACATACATACATACATACATACATACATACATACAAAAAAGAAACAGAAGGCATTTGAACCCAGTCTGGCTCAAAGAGATGATTCAAATGGGAGACAAGCCTACACACAATCTATATACACACGTACTATTTACCACATAGAAGCTAAATATTTTTTACAATTTAATTATAGGTAGCTCTTATTCTTTTATTGCAGGCTTTATCTAAATATTCTGCATAAGGAAATACACAATGGGCAAAAAAACATTTCAGTTTCTCCTCATTGCTCAGCCACATAATTTTATTTATTTATTTTTTTATTTAACCTTTATTTAACCAGGTAGGCAAATTGAGAACACGTTCTCATTTACAATTGCGACCTGGCCAAGATAAAGCAAAGCAGTTCGACACATACAACAACACATAGTTACACATGGAGTAAAAACAAACATATAGTCAATAATACAGTGAAAAAAAATAAGTCTATATACAATGTGAGCAAGTGAGGTGAGATAAGGGAGGTGAAGGCAAACAGATATATGTATAAATAAATAAAATATAAAAAGGCCATGGAGGCGAAGTGAGTACAACAGAGCAAGTAAAATAAAAACTAAAAAAACACTGGAATGGTTGGTTTGCATTGGAAGAAAGTGCAAAGTAGAGACAGAAATAATGGGGTGCAAAGGAGCAAAATAAATTAATAAATAAATACAGTAGGTAAAGAGGTAGTTGTTTGGGCTAAATTGTAGATGGGTTATGTACAGGTGCAGTAATCTATGAGCTGCTCTGACAGCTGGTGCTTAAAGCTAGTGAGGGAGATAGGTGTTTCCAGTTTCAGAGATTTTTGTAGTTCGTTCCAGTCATTGGCAGCAGAGAACTGGAAGGAGAGGCGTCCAAAGGAAGAATTGGTTTTGGGGGTGACTAGAGAGATATACCTGCTGGAGCGCGTGCTACAGGTAGGTGCTGCTATGGTGACCAGCGAGCTGAGATAAGGGGGGACTTTACCTAGCAGGGTCTTGTAGATGACCTGGAACCAGTGGGTTTGGCGACGAGTATGAAGCGAGGGCCAGCCAACGAGAGTGTACAGGTCGCAGTGGTGGGTAGTATATGGGGCTTTGGTGACAAAACGGATGGCACTGTGATAGACTGCATCCAATTTATTGAGTAGGGTTTTGGAGGCTATTTTGTAAATGACATCACCGAAGTCGAGGATTGGTAGGATGGTCAGTTTTACAAGGGTATGTTTGGCAGCATGAGTAAAGGATGCTTTGTTGCGGAATAGGAAGCCAATTCTAGATTTGACTTTGGATTGGAGATGTTTGATGTGGGTCTGGAAGGAGAGTTTACAGTCTAACCAGACACCTAGGTATTTGTAGTTGTCCACATATTCTAAGTCAGAGCCGTCCAAAGTAGTGATGTTGGACAGGCGGGCAGGAGCAGGCAGCGATCGGTTGAAGAGCATGCATTTGGTTTTACTTGTATTTAAGAGCAGTTGGAGGCCACGGAAGGAGAGTTGTATGGCATTGAAGCTCGCCTGGAGGGTTGTTAACACAGTGTCAAAAGAAGGGCCAGAAGTATACAGAATAGTGTCGTCTGCGTAGAGGTGGATCAGAGAATCACCAGTAGCAAGAGCGACATCATTGATGTAAACAGAGAAGAGAGTCGGTCCAAGAATTGAACCCTGTGGCACCCCCATAGAGACTGCCAGAGGCCCGGACAACAGACCCTCCGATTTGACACACTGAACTCTATCAGAGAAGTAGTTGGTGAACCAGGCGAGGCAATCATTAGAGAAACCAAGGCTGTCGAGTCTGCCAATGAGGATGTGGTGATTGACAGAGTCAAAAGCCTTGGCCAGGTCAATGAATACGGCTGCACAGTATTGTTTCCTATCGATGGCGGTTACGATATCGTTTATGACCTTGAGCGTGGCTGAGGTGCACCCATGACCAGCTCTGAAACCAGATTGCATAGCGGAGAAGGTGTGGTGTGATTCGAAATGGTCGGTAATCTGTTTGTTGACTTGGCTTTCGAAGACCTTAGAAAGGCAGGGTAGGATAGATATAGGTCTGTAGCAGTTAGGGTCAAGGGTGTCCCCCCCTTTGAAGAGGGGGATAACCGCAGCTGCTTTCCAATCTTTGGGGATCTCAGACGACACGAAAGAGAGGTTGAAGAGGCTAGTAATAGGGGTGGCAACAATTTCAGCAGATAGTTTTAGAAAGAAAGGGTCCAGATTATCTAGCCCAGCTGATTTGTAAGGGTCCAGATTTTGCAGCTCATTAAGAACATCAGCTGACTGAATTTGGGAGAAAGAGAAATGGGGAAGGCTTGGGCGAGTAGCAGAGGGGAGGGCAGTGCTGTTGTCCGGGGTAGGGGTAGCCAGGTGGAAAGCATGGCCAGCCGTAGAAAAATGCTTATTGAAATTCTCAATTATAGTGGATTTGTCGGTGGTGACAGTGTTTCCTATCTTCAGAGCGGTTGGAAGCTGGGAGGAGGTGTTCTTATTCTCCATGGACTTTACGGTGTCCCAGAACTTTTTTGAATTTGTGTTGCAGGAAGCAAATTTCTGCTTGAAAAAGCTAGCCTTGGCTGTTCTAACTGCCTGTGTATATTGGTTTCTGGCTTCCCTGAAAAGTTGCATATCACGGGGGCTGTTCGATGCTAATGCAGAACGCCATAGGATGTTTTTCTGATGGTTAAGGGCAGTCAGGTCAGGAGAGAACCAAGGGCTATATCTGTTCCTGGTTCTAAATTTCTTGAATGGGGCATGCTTATTCAAGATGGTGAGGAAGGCATTTTTAAAAAATGACCAGGCATCCTCTACTGACGGGATGAGATCAATATCCTTCCAGGATATCCCGGCCAGGTCGATTAGGAAGGCCTGCTCGCTGAAGTGTTTCAGGGAGCGTTTGACAGTGATGAGTGGAGGTCGTTTGACCGCTGACCCATTACGGATGCAGGCAATGAGGCAGTGATCGCTGAGATCTTGGTTGAAAACAGCAGAGGTGTATTTGGAGGGCAAGTTTGTTAGGATGATATCTATGAGGGTACCCGTGTTTACGGAATTGGGGTGGTACCTGGTAGGTTCATTGATAATTTGTGTGAGATTGAGGGCATCAAGCTTAGATTGTAGGGTGGCTGGGGTGTTGAGCATGTTCAAATTTAGGTCGCCTAGCAGCACGAGCTCTGAAGATAGATGGGGGGCAATCAGTTCACATATAGTGTCCAGAGCACAGCTGGGGGCAGAGGGTGGTCTAAAGCAGGCGGCAACGGTGAGAGACTTGTTTTTAGAGAGGTGGATTTTTAAAAGTAGAAGTTCAAATTGTTTGGGAACAGACCTGGATAGTATAACAGAACTCTGCAGGCAGTCTTTGCAGTAGATTGCAACACCGCCCCCTTTGGCCGTTCTATCTTGTCTGAAAATATTGTAATTGGGGATAAAAATGTCTGAATTTTTGGTGGTCTTTCTAAGCCAGGATTCAGACACGGCTAAAACATCCGGGTTGGTAGAGTGTGCTAAAGCAGTGAACAAAACAAACTTAGGGAGGAGGCTTCTAATGTTAACATGCATGAAGCCAAGGCTATTACGGTTACAGAAGTCATCAAAAGAGAGCGCCTGGGGAATAGGAGTGGAGCCAGGTACTGCAGGGCCTGGATTCACCTCTACATCACCAGAGGAACAGAGGAGAAGTAGGATAATGGTACGGCTAAAAGCTATGAGAATTGGTCGCCTAGAGCTACTAGAGCAGAGTTTCTGGGGGCGATAAAATAGTTTAAAGGAATAATGTACAGACAAAGGTATGGTAGGATGTGAATACAGTGGAGGTAAACCTAGGTATTGAGTGATGATGAGAGAGATCTTGTCTCTAGAAACATCATTGAAACCAGGTGATGTCATCGCATATGTGGGTGGTGGAACTGATAGGTTGGATATGGTATAGAGAGCAGGGCTAGAATCTCTACAGTGAAATAAGCCAATAAACACTAACCAGAACAGCAATGGACAAGGCATATTTACATTAAGGAGAGGCATGCTTAATCGAGTGATCAGTAAGGGTCCAGTGAGTAGAGGTTGGTTGGGGTCGTGGCGATCCAGACAGCTGGCCGGGTATATGGCTATCGGTAGCAGCATAGGATGGAGGTCTGTTTGTAGATACCTCGTGCGTTTCCGTCGGTAGGTTCCGTGTAGTGGGGTTTTGTTCAGATAGCAGCCGATAGGACAGCTAACGATTAGCGGGCCTCAGGTGAGCGTTCAGGTAACGTCGGGACGGATTTGCCAGTTGGATAAATCCCTCGGGCAGATAACGTCGGCAGTCAGTCGTGAAGGCCCGGTGGGGTTCCGTATCTGCAGCAGCAACAAAAGAAACGGGTCCGGATGGTGATGGAACTCCTCAGCTGGCTAGCTCCAGCATGATTTGAGTTTGCTCCGGGGTCGACGTAAGCCAATAGTCACACGGTATGCAGCTAGCTAGCTGCGAAATCAAGGTGCAAGTGTCCAGAGCCTGCGGTTGGAATCCGGGGAAACTGAGAGAGAAAAAAAAAAAAAAAAGTCCCGGAATGCTCCGGTCCGAGTCGCGTTGCACAAAAGTGCCGGTAGATTATCGAGCTAAAGGAATAGCTGATGACCGCAAAACGTGGGCAGCTGAAACACCAACGCTAGCTAGCAAACCGGCTAATTTCGGGGCAGCTACAGATTAGCTTCTGGCTAGCTATCGGAGTAGCTTCTGGTTAGCTATCAGGCTAGCTTCTGAATTAGCCCCTGGCTATCTTCCACGATGGTTTTTCAGATTGAGATAAATAATACTTATTGTAATTGGTGAAGCGGGTTGCAGGAAAGCTTTTGCAGGAAAGCTTTTGTAGTTGAGTTCTTGGATAATAAAATAAATAAAAGATATGTGAAGAAAAGGTGTAAATATATATATATATACAGGACACGACAAGACAATACGGAAAAGACGTCTGAACTGCTAAGCCACCTTGGAGCTATATGATGCCAGGGTATATCTGGTGTGCTTTCTGGAATAAGAGCAAGCGTATGTCGTGGTAGAAAGGGAAATAGAGGATAAAATTTGTTTCATTCTCTATTTCTCCGAGGTCACAATAATTACATAGTCTTTCCTCTTCCATTTCACCACCATACCGACCTGTTTCAATAAGCAGAGACTATATCCCTGATCTGACCTGTTTCAATACGCAGAGACAGTATCCCTGATCTGACCTGTTTCAATACGCAGAGACTATATCCCTGATCTTACCTGTTTCAATACGCAGAGACTATATCCCTGATCTTACCTGTTTCAATACGCAGAGACTATATCCCTGATCTTACCTGTTTCAATACGCAGAGATAGTATCCCTGATCTTACCTGTTTCAATACACAGAGACAGTATCCCTGATCTTACCTGTTTCAATACGCTGAGACAGTATCCCTGATCTTACCTGTTTCAATACGCAGAGACAGTATCCCTGATCTTACCTGTTTCAATACGCAGAGATAGTATCCCTGATCTTAACTGTTTCAATACGCAGAGACAGTATCCCTGATCTTACCTGTTTCAATACGCAGAGACAGTATCCCTGATCTTACCTGTTTCAATACGCAGAGACAGTATCCCTGATCTTACCTGTTTCAATACGCAGAGACAGTATCCCTGATCTTACCTGTTTCAATACGCAGAGACAGTATCCCTGATCTTACCTGTTTCAATACGCAGAGATAGTATGCCTGATCTTACCTGTTTCAATACGCAGAGACAGTATCCCTGATCTTACCTGTTTCAATACGCAGAGACAGTATCCCTGATCTTACCTGTTTCAATACGCAGAGACAGTATCCCTGATCTTACCTGTTTCAATACGCAGAGACAGTATCCCTGATCTTACCTGTTTCAATACGCAGAGATAGTATCCCTGATCTTACCTGTTTCAATACGCAGAGACAGTATCCCTGATCTTACCTGTTTCAATACGCAGAGAAAGTATCCCTGATCTTACCTGTTCACATAGTGATCTCAAATCAAATCAACGTGTATTTGTCACGTGCGCCAAATACAACAGGTGTAGACCTTACAGTGAAATGCTTACTAACCAACAGTGCAATTTTTAAGTAAAAAATATGTATTAGGTAAACAATAGATAAGTAAGGAAATAAAAAGTATAAAGTAAAATGACAGTGAAAATAACAGTAGCAAGTCTATATACAGGTGGTACTGGTACAGAGTCAATGTGCGGGTGCACCAGTTAGTCAGGCTAATTGAGGTAATATGTACATGAATGTATAGTTAAAGTGACTTTGCATAGATGATAAACAGAGAGTAGCAGCAGCATAAAAGAGGGGGTTGGCGGGTGGGGGGTGGGGGGTGGCAGGACACAATGCAAATAGTCCGGGTAGCCAATGTGCGGGGGCACCGGTTAGTCGGGCTAATTAGGTAGCTTAGCCCCAGTGATGTACTGGGCCGTACGCACTACCCTCTGTAGTGCCCTGAGGTCGGAGGCCGAGCAGTTGCCGTACCAGGCAGTGATGCAACCAGTCAGGGTGCTCTCGATGTTGCAGCTGTATAACCTTTTGAGGATCTGAGGACCCATGCC
This sequence comes from Salvelinus fontinalis, assembly GCF_029448725.1. NCBI lineage: Eukaryota > Metazoa > Chordata > Actinopteri > Salmoniformes > Salmonidae > Salvelinus > Salvelinus fontinalis. Next base: position 49,161,180 of record NC_074678.1, on the reverse strand, counting down.
AAATCCAGTCTCCTGAGGGGGAATAGGTTTTGTCATGCCCTCTTCATGACTGTCTTGGTGTGTTTGGACAATTCTAGTTTGCTGGTGATGTGGACACCAAGGAACTTGAAGCTCTCAACCTGCTCCACTACAGCCCCGTCGATGAGAATGTGGTTGTGCTCGGTCCTCTCTTGCTTTTAGGTAGGTTATAGATTATATATATCTTACACACGAATTCACCCTTATTCAAAGAAAAGGTTCTCAATTTGGGTTTATGATTAATCTCCTCCGCCCATTTTTTTTTAATATTGCATCAACATATCTATGTCTCCCTTAATTTGGTTTTCGTACAGATGTTCACAGTCAGACTGTTGAAAAAGATCAGACATTTCAGTTGCCCGGGCTCCCCCTATAGATAGAGCCCATTGAAAAACTTTACTAGCTATTCTGGAAGTTGGCATATCCAACACTCTATTCCAAAGTCTCACCATACACGCCTTCCATCTAACCTCACAGGGTTCCCAGCCCATGTCCCCAGTTATTGCAAGAACAGGTGCAAACTTGTGGACACCTAAAAAGTAACGAACTTCTCTGTTATGGACATGTTCGTTTTTAAGACACCTAATGGCACACTCCTACACTCGTGCTGAATAGTCCAGAACAGGACACACGCATGTCTGATACAGTTTGGAATACGTGGCGTAACCAATATCTTTGAGTGGTTTTGTTTTTCCTATAAATCCCCCAAGAGCTCTACTTCCTGATTCGGCCAGGGCAGATGTTCCCTATAGAAAGGTAATATGTTCATCAATAAAAATACCCAAATATTTATAAATGCTAGTAAATTCAAGAATGTCTTCTTCAGTTTAAAAAAAACTGAAAAACAATTATCTTAGTACCTGGTTTTCTAAAATGCATTATCTGTGTTTTAGTCTGGTTGATCATGAGTCTCCATCTTTTACACCAATTGACCTGCACATAATGACATGTTCTGCAGGTCTTGTTCAGTTTCTGCCATCAAAATCATATCATCAGCATATAAAAGGATACTTAGCATTTCATCATCATATCTTACTCCAATATTTTGCCATTTTCTGTTTGCTAAATCATTTAAAAACATAGCAAACAAAGTCGGCGATAAGGCGTCTTCTTGTTTAACACCCGAGGGTGTGTGAAACCAGTCTGTAAGATATTCATTAACACGTACACAAGCAATTGGTACTTTGTAAAGAGACTGGATTGCATGATAACATTTCCCATCAACCCCTGTCTTTAACAAACTATAGGCTAAAACATCCCGATTTACAAAATCAAAAGCTTTCTGGAAATCACTTAAACATGCAAAACTAGGCTTCTCTTCTTGTAATCTATTTCTAATTATTGTACAGACCGAGAAGATATGATCTGTACAAGCTCTGGATTGATGAACACCATTTTGTTCTTCGACCAGAACGTTTGATCCTCCAAAAAGTTCATTAACCTATTGTTGAGGATGGATGAATATAATTGATAAACCGGAGCAATTTTTTGTGCCCCTGGAGTCAAGCATCCAACCAAGTCCATGAGATCGTGGCCCTCCTGCTGGCAGAGTGAATGGATGGAGAGAGAAAAAAGGGAGGAAGAGATGAAAGAGGATAGAAGGCTGCCAGAGCCTTCAAGCCGAAGGTCTAGGAGAAGAGTATGACATCGTGAAAAAAAGAAAAAGGAGAGGAGGAAAAATATCCCATGGACATGAAACACGAAAGAGCAGAGCCAATTTCACTGGTTGTACAGAAACATAATGGATTTTTCCCACTTCAGTTGAAACATGCTTCGGTGGCATAGCACGCTCTCCCAGTCCTGCCACGGGAGTAACAGCGCATTTAGGGTCATCACCAGCTAACATTATGAGCGCTCTTATCGTGCCGAAACATCTTGGCACTTCCAATGCTTAATATTGAACAGTCACTCCTGTTCGTTCTTCCCACTCAGAAGCAGCAAAAAAATGATGATTTAGCTGTGTTTTATTGACCGAATGAAAATCAACGCTGTTAAGAGAACAAATTAGGTCTGGAAAAGGAACATCCCCTCCAGCTACAGGACTTCAATTATAATAGAGTGTGTGTTTGCAAAAATTGTCTAGTGGATTCGCAACTCCCCGTTTCCGGCGAATCAATTTGTCATATTCAGGAACATGAATGTAAGTATGAGAAGCAATCTATTTCACATTCTAAAATAATAACTTGTTTCCAAATTCCATTGTTGACATTTGAGCTGTTTTTTTTTATGTGTACAGGGCCTCTAGGTTTGGCAGTACAACCGAGAGGTCAATTAATCATCAAATATGATTTGCATATTTACAGTGTGCTAAGCTGATTAGTGCTACTCCAATAGCAGCGGTTTCAACAGGGCTTAGCAAGACACAACTTGACGAGGATTCGGGGCAGTTTTATGGGCAACAGGATCATTTCCCTGTAAACCAACTGACTAATAAAGACCCTGTTATCAATTACCTTGATCCCTTTTTTGGTTATGAATAGGGTGCTAACGTGTCCCAGATTGTGCGGGACAAGCAAGCAATCATGTCCCGCATTTGATCAACAAATTCCAGCGCCACTCATTTTGAAAAAGAGTCAGACATTCCAACCTGTCTCTTGGAGTTAGTTTGTGACGTTAAACACTTCTCTGGTGGTTTTTGAGATGTTTTGCACAGCACAAGGCCAGGGGTAGGCCAATGCCATAGGCCTATCATCAACCAATCATATTTCTCAAATGCTTTCGGGTTAATACATTCCAGCTAAACTTGGAGAGGACAGTTAGACTAACTACTAACACACAGCGTGCTTCCGATGAGCTACAGAAGTAGGCCGAAATAAATAGCCGTATTACACTGGAATAAGGTACTTTCGTCAAACGTGTGAGGCTCTCCGTGCTCATGAGTTGCTCTACTTCACTCAATCCCGTTTTAAAAGTCTCCCTTCCTAACCTAGACCGACCAGAAATGTTTCCTTGGCCAAATCTTCCCATATTTTCATAAAACAATCCCACAGGTGGTCTCGTTTCTGCGTCACCAAATGTTGCACAAGGCAAAAGAGTAGGCTAGGTGCGCTTCAATTAGCTCGTTTTGTGCAGTGGGAGCAGGGGAGTAGAGTTGCTGGCGCACCGGAGTGGCAATGTCGCTCTGACACTTCTCACAATGGTGCTTGTTTAATATGGTTAGATCAAAGCTGAATCAATGTCTTAGAAGACCACATAGTGATTAATTTGTATCCTACATAACATAAACAAATACAATAGCATGTAATGTTACTGTTATGTCAAAAACACCACCTCATTTCTCATTAGATTTTAGGATGGTTAACTGAATAGACACAATTGTTTTCTCATGCGGCCAAAACTCAACCTCAAGCGCCACTAGGTAGAATGTGGTTGGATTGAAACAAAATACAGGAAGGCTGTGGGCTAGGCTATAGTTTGTTACCAGCATCTGCTTTAGTTTGTTCACGAAACAGTATTTCAAGTTATAAATGCATATTCCCATGAAACTGATTTAGATCAAATGACTAGCATGCAGATGCAGTCAGTTTCACCGGTAAAATGTGACCTGAAGTATCCTTTTTAAGAACAGTTTTCTTATTTTCAATGACAGCCTAGGAACAGGTTAACTGCCTTGTTGCTCGGGATTCGATCTTGCAACCTTTTCGGTTACTAACCCAACGCGCTAACCACTAGGCTACCTGCCGCTTCAGATTGACAATGATGATGGTTTATTTTGAAATAAGGTATGCCTAACTTGGTGTTTGAGTGTATTAACAATAGAACATATTACTGAGACAATATGTCTGTGCATAGGCAGTTGCAATTAGAGGATGCATTTTCTGCATATTCTGTAATGAGATTCAATAAGAAACATATGTCGGTCTCTCTCTCTCTTTGTGTGCAGTTCTGCAGATTCACTGCTGGGCAGTCACCTCACCCCTACCCAGCTCCATGAAATGGGACAGAGGGAATTACGCAGGGATTAGGCTATAGTCAGGTTTAATTCCACCCCCTGGAATGAGATCCACACTGAATCCAAAGAGAAGATTGCTCACAAGCCCCTAAAACAGACAGAGCCGAATCTACCGCACAGTCAACTTGTGTTTGTGTGTGTGTGTTTGTGCACGCGTGTGTGTGTGTGGCTGTGCGTGTGCATGTGTGAGACAATTCCCCAAAAAGTATCCATATCTATATCTTTGAGGGTTGAGGAGTGAGGGTAAACTCAAACCTTGAGCGCTAGTTATCTCTAGATACAACAACAGACCTATTGCCCTATCCACCTTCTAGCATTCACCTCTTTGATCTAGCAGTTCCGCAGAACCTTGGCACATACAAAGATGGGATAATATATTCAAGCGTTAAGAATGTGTGCTGTATACTGTACTGTGCTGGGTGTGTCTGTGTAAGAGAAATTGATATGGGGCGTGAGGCACCGGTTGTATACAATTCAGTCATGTCATGACTTTCAGAGAGCGAGGGAGAGAGGAAGCGCCTGCCAGCTTCCCTGAGTATAGGGGACCAGCAGATGGAAGATAATAGCATTTAGAGATGTCCCATTTAGGAGATTAAAATGCAGCAGCGCCAGCGACCCTTTAACTTTCAGACACAGGGCTGCCGAGGCTGGGAACATATGCCTGCTGGGGACAGCACAGCCAGCGTAGCCACCACACGTGTCCTTGGGCTGTTTGACCCCGGGCTCTGGCTGGCAGGCAGGCAGGCAGGCACCCAGCTAACAATTCTAGGGATAGAGAACATTTTTGTAATGTTGCTCGTAATGTTCCCCTAATGTTTGAGTATCCAGTTTTACATTAGTTAGGCAAACATTTTATCTATGTTAGCTAAAACCTTCTAAGAACCTTTTTAGTATGTTTTGGTGTTAAAACTGGGAGAATATTCCTTTACTGTCAAACAGAATTAATATAGCTTCTTCGGGATCGGTGTCCCATCCACGGGAAGGTTGAGCTAACGTAGGCTAATGCGATTAGCATGAGGTTGTAAGTAACAAGAACATTTCCCAGGGCATAGACATATCTGATATTGGCAGAAAGCTTAAATTCTTGTTAATCTAGCTGCACTGTCCAATTTACAGTAACGGTTACAGTGAAAGAATACCATGCTATTGTTTGAGGAAAGTGCACAATTTGGAACACGAGAAGTTATTAATAAACAAATTAGTCACATTTGGGCAGTCTTGATACCATTTTTTTTACAGAAATGCAATGATTCATTGGACCAGTCTAAAACGTTGCACATACACTGCTGCCATCTACTGGCCAAAATCTAAATTGCACCTGGGCTGGAATAATACATGATTGCCTTTCTCTTGCATTTCAAAGATGATGGTACAAAAAAATACAAAAGAACATTTGGTTTTTTCTTTGTATTATCTTTTACCAGATCTATTGTTTTATTTTCTGACATTCCTGTCACATTTCCACAAATTTCAAAGTGTTTCCTTTTAAATGTTACAAAGAATATGAGATATGCATATCCTTGCTTCAGGGCCTGAGCTACAGGCAGTTAGATTTGGGTATTTCATTTTAGGCGAAAATTGAAAAAAAGGGGCGGATGCTTAAGAGGACAGAACATGGTTACAATATTTTCAGAAAATACAACTTTAATGTTCTAGATGCGTTTAATGGGACGTTGAAAGAACATTCATGTGCCCAGTTGTCTGAGGGTTAGTAGAATATTCCATCAATGTCCCACCAAATATACACAGAACATCGTTGCCATGTTCTCAGAATATACAATATTAATGTTCTAGACATGTTTCATGAGAACGTGTCTAAAACATTAATATCTGATGTTCTGAGAACATGGTAACCATGTTCTGTGTATTTTTGGTGGGATGTTGATGGAATGTTCTCCTAACCAACAGAATACATATTGTTATTTATTTATTTAACTAGGCAAGTCAGTTAAGAATTAAGAACAAATTCTTATTTACAATGACGGTCTACCCCAGACGACTCTGGGCCAATTGTGCACCTCCCTATGGTATTCCCAATCAAGGCCAGATGTGATACAGCCTGGATTCAAACCAGGGACTGTAGGGACGCCTCTTGCACTGAGATGCAGTGCCTTAGACCGCTGCCCTACTCGGGAGCTGGACACATTAATGTTTTTGCAACGTTCTCATTTAACGTGTCTAGAATATTAATATCTTATGTTCTGAGAACATGGCAACCATGTTCCATGTATGTTTGGTGGGAAGTTGATGTGAGTTGATTCTCACATGAATGTTCTTGCAACGTTCCCCTGAAACGTTCCTAGAATGGTCTCTTGGAAACAATACTAGATGTTAGTTAATGACCTAATGGGAATGTTCTTTAAAGTCGTGGGAACGTATGTTGTTAGCTGGGCAGGCAGGCACACACACACACAATTCAATGCTCCAGGCAGCCACATCAGAGCAGTGTGTGTGTGCCTATGTGTGCATGTTCGTGTGGCCCTAGCCACATGGATAACGCAGTGCGCTGATGGCTCCACAGGCTGGTGAGGCGAAACTGCCCATCTCAACTGGAGCCTGTTGGCCATCTGACAAGTTCTGCCCTCTTCTCCTCTTCCCTCCCACACCTTGTGCCCTTTCTCTGAGTCACGACAAACTGGCATGCCACAGTGGACTCTGGCTGTGCTGATGTGCCAGCCTTACCCAGCTGTCGTTGCCGGGGAGCATTGACCAAAATATGTCCAGCTTGACCAGGGGAGTGGGGATATAAAATTGTTACAGTTACTCCAGACACAAATACACACCAGCAAAGCCTTGAAATACATACTATGTTGCAATAAAGGACGAAAGCCATGACAACACATTGTTCAACAACACTGTACATCGGTAGGTCATAACAGGGGGCCATCAAAACTGTTGGGGGATTGAATCCAAAATATACCACACCTGTACATCATACTGTAACATAGGACATGGAGAATTCAATGGTATTTCTCAAAGAGCCACTATAAAAGGGAGCTGTGCTCAGGTCAGCCTGAACTGACGGTCAGCCTCCAGGAGAACCACTGCATCCCAGCTGGGAGGAAGTGCCAGGCAATTACGTCCACTTCCCCAACTCCATTAATCACCTCATTACAAAGGGCTCCTTTTCCTTAAAGGAGCAGTTTTGTCTTGCTATCTCGCCTTTATCACAATACGGCGTAATGAAGAATTATGTTGGAGCATCTTGGTTTTAATTAGGTGAACGCCCATCCCATTTATAAAAGGGGTTGTGGGACTGGGAACAGGCTGTAGCCTTTGCCAACGTGAATGATGGTAATGAATTTACAAGGCCCCCGCAAACAGGGTAGACTTTAACCCTTGTGTGGTCTAAAACCTTGAAATCAGCCCTAGCCTTAACAGGAAGCCAATGTAGAGAGGCTAGCACTGGAGTACTATGATCAAATGTTTTGGTTCTAGTCAGGATTCTAGCAGCCGTGTTAAGCACTAACTGAAGTGTATTTAGAGTAGAGCATTACAGTAGTCTAATCTATAAGTGACATGCATGGATTAGCTTATCTTTATCATTTTTGGACAAAAACTTTCTGATTACGAGGTTGGAAAAAAGTTGCCATTGAAATATTCTTGATATGTTCGTCAAAAGAGAGAACGGTTTCCAGAGTAACACAGAGGTCCTTCACAGCTTTATTTGAGACGACTGTACAACCATCAAGATTAATTGTCAGATCCAACAGCCATCCACTCCTTATGTCTGAAACACAGGCTTCCGGGTAGGCAATTTTGGGGCTACACCATGTTTCATTGAAAAGTACAGCTGTGTGTGTCGTCCACATAGCAGTAAAAGTTGACATTGTGTTTCCCGAATGACATTACCAAGAGGTAGAATATATAGTGAAAACAATAATTGTCATAAAACGGAACCTTGAGGAACGCCGAAACGTATAATTGATTTGTCAAAGGACAAACCATCCATAGAGACGAACTGATATCTCTCTGACAGATAAACCAGGTAAGAACTTGTTCGTGTAGATCAATTAGGGTTTTTAATCTCTCCAAAAGAATGTGTTGATCGATGGTATCAAAAGCAGCACTAAGGTCTAGGAGCACGAGGACAGATGCAGAGCCTTGGTCTGACACCATTAAATGTTTATTTGCCACCTTCACGAGTGCAGTCTCAGTGCTATGGTGGGGTCTAAAACCATTTTGTGTACATTATTTGTCTTCAGGAAGGTTGCGCAACAGCTTTTCCCCCAAAATTTGAAAGGAATAGGCCCATAGTTTTTCATATTTTCCGGGTCAAGGTTTGGCTTTTTCAAGAAAGGCTTTATTACTGCCACTTTTAGTGAGTTTGATACACATCCGGTGGATAGGGAGCCATTTATTATGTTCAGGGTGTTTCATCTAACAGTTTACAATGACATCTCTCCCCATAGGAATACATTGCCTGCTCCCCTAACTTCAACCTGAAGCCTATCAAACTGTCTCAGATGAAAATCCATCAGGCCACTATGAGGACTACCTGTGTTGATTCTAAGCTTCCTGGAGCAACCGGAAGTGGTTAAATTCACCCTATAAGTGTTTTGATATACCCAACCTGCAGTTTGTGAAAAACACTGCATTCAACCGTCTGTAAATCCGTCAGTTCTTAACGCAAAGACTTCAAACTCAGGATTCTGTAAAAGCCTACCCAAGGAGGATATGTGTTCACTTTCAGCTTCCTGTGCCAACCGGAAGTGCCTTAAATTGGGGTCATAGGGGTTGTTTCGAAGGGTTAAAAAGGTCACATTTTTCCAAAACCTCATATGTGTGAATAGGCACCCCTCATGAACTGTAAATCAGTCATTTCTCCCATCATATGTCCAAGAAAAACTCACACACACACACACAGCAAGGATGGAGTAACACAGTGTGGGGCTTACAGACACAGAGCCTGCAATAGATACCGGAGTTTGCACCATCAAAGAACCGTCAGATCTAGAGCTCGGAAACTTTAGAAACCTGTTATAGAGCTTAAGTCGATAGTGCACAGTGTGTTATGTGGCTCTAGAAGGTTCTCAGGCGGAGAAACAGCCTCGTACATTTGAAATGACTTCAATTAATTTTGACCGTCGCGAAAATGACGACATTTAGAAAAGTTCCAGAGTGACAAGATTAGGTGCGTTGGAACCGCCTCGACCCATAGAGACGGACCCTAAAGTTACTGTCCGATAGCTCATTTGGGGACCCCGTAGCAATGCCCGGAAAAAGTGAATTTTCAGCACTAATTAGGGTCGCTGTCACGATCGTTATGAGACGAATGAGTGGACCAAGGCGCAGCGTGGGAAAAATACATCCTCTTTTAATGAAGAAAAACAAGCGATCGTGAAACTAAAACGAACTAAGTGCACACATGCAACATAGAACATAGACAAAACACACAAACATCCCCTATGTCACACCCTGACCTAACTAAACTAATAAAGAAAATCAATATAACAAAGGCCAGGGTGTGACAGTACCCCCCCCCCCCCCCCCCCCCTCCCCCCAAAGGTGCGGACTCCGGCCGCAAAACCTGACACAGAAGGGGAGGTTCCGGGTGGGCCTTCCTATGGCGGCGGCTCGGGTGCGGGGCGTGGACTCCCATCCACCATAGTCACTACCCGCTTTGGTGGCGCCTCTGGAACGGCGAGTCCCGGACTGAATACCATCCCAGAGGGCGCCACTGGACGGAGGGGCAGCTCCGGACTGAGGGGCAGCTCCTGACTGGCAGATGGCTCTGGCGGATCCTGGCTGACTGACGGCTCTGGCGGATCCTAGCTGGCTGACGGCTCTGGCGAATCCTGGCTGGCTGGCTCTGGCGGATCCTGGCTGGCTGGCTCTGGCGGATCCTGGCTGGCTGGCTCTGGCGGATCCTGGCTGGCTGGCTCTGGCGGATCCTGGCTGGATGGCTCTGGCGGATCCTGGCTGGACGGCTCTGGCGGATCCTGGCTGGACGACTGGCGGATCCTGGCTGGCTGACGGCTCTGGCGGATCCTGGCTGGACGGCTCTGGCTGGTCATGGCTGGCTGACGGCTCTGGCTGGTCATGGCTGGCTGACGGCTCCGGCTGGTCGTGGCTGGCTGACGGCTCTGGCTGGTCATGGCTGGCTGACGGCTCTGGCTGGTCATGGCTGGCTGACGGCTCTGGCTGGTCATGGCTGGCTGACGGCTCTGGCTGGTCATGGCTGGCTGGCGGCTCTGGCAGATCCTGGCTGACTGGCGGCTCTGGCAGATCCTGGCTGACTGGCGGCTCTGGAAGATCCTGGCTGGTTGGCGGATCTGGAAGATCCTGGCTGGTTGGCGGCTCTGGAAGAGCCTGGCTGGTTGGCGGCTCTGGAAGACCCTGGCTGGTTGGCGGCTCTGGAAGATCCTGGCTGGTTGGCGGCTCTGGAAGATCCTGGCTGGTTGGCGGCTCTGGAAGATCCTGGCTGACTGGCGGCTCTAGCGGCTCCTGACTGACGAACGGCTCTGACGGCTCGGGACAGACGGGCGGCTCTAATGGCTCGGGACAGACGGATGGCGCTGGGCAGACGGATGGCTCAGATGGCGCTGGGCAGACGGATGGCTCAGATGGCGCTGGGCAGACGGATGGCTCAGATGGCGCTGGGCAGACGGATGGCTCAGATGGCGCTGGGCAGGCAGGCGGCTCAGATGGCGCTGGGCAGGCAGGCAGCTCAGACTGCGCTGGGCAGACGAGCAGTGCAGGCGGCGTTGGGCAGTAGGCCTGGTGCGTGGTGCCGGAACTGGTGGTACCGGGCTGGGGACACGCCTCTCAGGGCTAGTGCGGGGAGAAGGAACAGGGCATACTGGACCCTGGAGATGCACATTAGGCCTAGTGCGTGGTGCCGGAACTGGTGGTACCGGGCTGGAGACACGCACCATAGAGCGAGTGCGTGGAGGAGGAACAGGGCTCTGGAGACGCACAGGAAGCCTGGTGCGTGGTGTAGGCACTGGTGGTACTGGGCTGGGGCGGGGAGGTGGCGCCGGAAATACCAGACCGTGCAGGCGTACTGGCTCCCTTGAGCACTGAGCCTGCCCAACCTTACCTGGTTGTATGCTCCCCGTAGCCCGACCAGTGCGGGGAGCTGGAATAACCAGCACTGGGCTGTGTAGGCGAACCGGGGACACCATGCGTAAGGCTGGTGCCATGTATGCCGGCCCGAGGAGACGCACTGGAGACCAGACGCGTTGAGCCGGCTTCATGGCACCTGGCTCAATGCCCAATCTAGCCCTGCCAGTGCGGGGAGGTGGAATAACCCGCACCGGGCTATGCACACGTACAGGAGACACCGTGCGCTCTACCGCATAACACGGTGTCTGCCCGTACTTTCGCGCTCCACGGTAAGCTCGGGGAGTTGGCGCAGGTCTCCTACCTGACTTCGCCACACTCCCTTGTAGTCCCCCACCAATAATTTTTTGGGGCTGACTCACAGGCTTCCTACCGCGTCGTCGTGCTGCCTCCATTCGCCGGTATCTCTCCTCGCACTGTTCCAGAGAATCCCAGACGGGCTCCGGCATTCGCCCTGGGTCGATCACCCACCTGTCATTCTCCTCCCACGTAGTATAGTCCAAATCCTGCTCCCATTGCCACAAATCCTGTGTATGTTCCTGCTGCCGCTTGACACGCTGCTTGGTCCCGTTCTGGTGGGTAATTCTGTCACGATCGTTATGAGGCAAAGGAGTGGACCAAGGCGCAGCGTGGAAAAAAGACATCTTCTTTTAATGAAGAAAAACAAACTCTCATAAACGAACAAAAACAAACGATCGTGAAGCTAAAATGAACTAAGTGCACACATGCAACATAGAACATAGACAAAACACACAAACATCCCCTATGTCACACCCTGACCTAACTAAACTAATAAAGAAAATCAATATAACAAAGGCCAGGGTGTGACAGTCGCTGCTCTGAGTCCGAATGACCTATCGAGCCAAAACTCGGGATTCGGGTTTGCCTCAGCTAGGCCTACACATAATGTCGGAACGTATCTATGTGTTTTACGTTTTTATTGTAGTTTAAACAGAAGGTGCTGTGAATTTTGGGCCTGCTCTGAAATATGTGATAGTTGACTTCTAAACGAGTTGGACAAAGTGGGTTTGGTGTCCATTTGTATCAGTTTGGTGTCAGAATGATATCTTATTGACTGATGGACGCTGACTTGATGGCTGACTTTTGTCCATTTGCATTAAGTTTAAACAGTGATGAACCATCACCAAATGGACATACTGAAAATCAACACCAACGAGTGATGGAGAGGAACCACTATCACTGCCCGACCATCCCGAGTTCAACGGGCCAGTCAATTGGGCATTTCTGCAATATATTAGAGCATGTCAAATTCGTGATGGTAAATGCCCATTGTAAGACATTGCAAATGGACAGCCGTGCATCTGGTGATCGGAACGGGTTACCAGGAGCACATTTTAAAAATTGTTTTTAATGCCTTTAGGGGGTTGCAAGGGGTCCATGGCCGGGTAGGGAGCACCCCACTTCTCTCTCATCAAACATGACAAATAGACATTCTAGGTTGATTCAGGGCTTAACATAGTGATATATGTAATTTGGTCAGTATGAATGCCATTTGGACATTTGTTATGCCACTTGGACATGGTTCACTGACTTTTGGGTTCGGAAACCGACTTCCTATGATCATATATGGCAAATGGACATAACATCCTGATTTGGCACTTTCAATACTAATGTATGGCATTTGGACATTTCTTATGCCATTTGGTCATGGTTCACTGACTTGCTATGGTTCACTGACTTTTGAATTCTTATATATTGCAAATGGACAAAACATAGGCCTTATGGACAAACTCAATAAAATAAGACAAAGGTATGTTCATATGGTTGTTATATATGTATTATTGACACAAAAAAATAGACTTTATGACTATGTCCATTTGCAATATGAAAATTTACGGTGGAGCGCGCTCGCCATCTTTGGGATTTTTGCTGTATGACAATTGCCATTTGCCATAAGGTTTGAATGAACTGCCGTCCATTTGAGTGGTATTTGCGATCGTGTATATGTTTCACCCTATGGCAATAATTTTTGTCCATTTCATGGGGATCTTCCCTTACCTAACTGCTTGTGTATATTGCTTCCTAACTTCCCTGAAAAGTTGCATATCGCGGGGGCTATTTGATGCTAATGCAGTACGCCACAGGATGTTTTTGTGCAGTCAGGTTTGGAGTGAAGGGCTATCTGTTCCTGGTTCAACATTTTTTGAGTGGGGCATGCTTATTTAAGATGGTGAGGAAAGCACTTTTAAAGAATAACCAGGCATCCTCTACTGATGGAATGAGTTGAATTTTGGGGCGGCAGCGTAGCCTAGTGGTTAGAGCGTTGGACTAGTAACCGGAAGGTTGCAAGTTCAAATCCCCGAACTGACAAGGTACAAATCTGTCGTTCTGCCCCTGAACAGGCAGTTAACCCACTGTTCCTAGGCCGTCATTGAAAATAAGAATTTGTTCTTAACTGACTTGCCTAGTTAAATAAAGGTAAAAAAAAAAAAAAATAATAATAATAATAATATATATATCCTTCCAGGATACCCGGGCCAGGTCGATTAGAAAGGCTTGCTAGCTGAAGTGTTTTAGGGAGCGTTTGACAGTGATGAGGGGTGGTCGTTTGACCGCAGACCCATTACGGACACAGGCAATGAGGCAGTGATTGCTGAAATCCTGGTTGAAGACTGCAGAGGTGTATTTAGAGGGCAGGTTGGTCAGGATGATATCTATGAGGGTGCCCGTGTTTACGGATTTGGGGTTGTACCTGGTAGGTTCATTGATCATTTGTGTGAGATTAAGGGAATCTAGTTTAGATTGTAGGACGGCCGGGTGTTAAAAATGTCCCAGTGTAGGTCACCTAACAGTACGAGTTCTGATCGGCAGGGCTTCGTGTAGGCAGTAAAAGGGTCCAGGCCAATTGGCAAAATAGGTATTGTCGCCCAAAATATTGGCTGTTAGACCTCTTCAGCTAGCCGGGAGGTAGTTCTAGCTCAGGGCTAGCTCCAGGCTAACTAGTGCTTGCTTCGGGACAGAGACGTTAACCAGGAGTAGCCACTCGTATAGCAGCTAGCTAGCTGCGATGATCTGGTGTAAAGGTTCAGAGCTTGCGGTAGGAATTTGGAGATGTGGCGATGTGGTAGAGAAGAAAAAAAACAGTCCAATATGCTCTAGACAGCTAGCAGGCCACGGCTAGCAGATGAGCCTTCAGGGACGTCGCAATGGAGGACCCTGTTGAACCCCCTCAGGAGGATTACGTCGGTAGACCAGTCGTGATGGAACGGCAGGGTTCCGTGTCGGCAGTAAAAGGGGTCCAGGCCAATTGGCAAAATTGGTATTGTAGCCCAAGAAGTAACCTCTTCAGCTAGCCGGGGGATGGGCCTTGCACGAGGCTAGCTCCAGGCTAACTGGTGCTTGCTTCGCGACAGAGATGTTAGCCAGAAGTAGCCACTCGGATAGCAGCTAGCTAGCTGCGATGATCCAGGTGAAAAGGTGCAGAGCTTGCGGTAGGAATCCGGAGATGTGGTAGATGTGGTAGAGAAAAAACAGTCCGATATGCTCTGGGTTGAATCTCGCTTTGCAGACTGGCAGGAGTTGTCTGGGCTGATGTTAGCTGATGACCGCTAGCAGTGGCTAACTGACTACTAGCTAGTTAGCTGGCTAGCTTCTTTAGGGGATTCTGGTTCTAAAGTATAGAAAACAGCAGATCCATACCACATTGGGTGAGGTGGGTTGCAGGAGAGTATGTTGAAATTGAGGTTAAAAATATAAAAAAGATATACGAGGGAAAAAAAGATATATACACAGGACACGACAAGACAAAGACAAAGCAATTTGAATGCTACGCCATCTTGGTTGTTGAAAAAAAAGCTTCTCTCTCTCTGCAAAAAAAAAGGCTAAGGCCCTCTGAGCAGAGAATTTTTTTCTCCATACTGATTGATTGTGGTAAGGAGCCACACATGCAAAGCTATTTATTTGTTGTGTCCGTCCCCCAATTTGTACCTCGCTGGGGTAGAGTGTGGGAAAATACAGAATTTTTTACAAGATATCGATATAATGTATTGAAATAATTTATTGTAATAACGTTGTGCAGGTCCTCGCAAGACATTGTGTAGTTTCACACACTACAAAGGGTAAAGAGTGCGAGAAAAGCGGGAGACAGGCAGACAGGCAGGGAGACAGACAAGCTATTGGTGCTATGTTGAAACAGCAGGCCCAGGGAGGAGGAAGACCGAGTGAAGGCACACAGCAAACCTTTTTGTTTCATTTATATTTGTTTTCACCTACACACTTTCCCACACTTTTATTACCCTCGGGACCCGAACACCACATATCTCATAGAAATGTGTAGGGGGGTGCACAGTGTGCACTCAATGAAAATGTGTTCTTTTACATGTTCTTCACAGAAAATAAGCCAAGGCCAATGAGTCTCAGGTTTAAATAAAACGGCATTGTATCATTTTTATTTTAGTAAACATTGAAAATGGGTTCCACAGACTCAAAAATCACACAAGTGTTAAATAAGATTAAGCCCTTTGGAAAATTAACATTGATAAAGTGGATGTAGGAAGGAAGCATTTGGTTTCTTTGAAATAGCGACAAAAACACTCCCACCGAAAGGGGCGCCGACGTGGAGGTGGTAGGAGTGTTGGGTGTGATAAGGAACGAATGAGGGAGGGAAGGAAAGAGGGGAAATTCTGCGATCGCAGAATAGAGAGCATGTCCTCCCGGGGTGCAATCTGTCAGAGAGGGAGGAACAGCCAATCAGATCCACTGAGGGTGAATGTCTCCATTACCACTTGGAGTGCTTCTGTTTACATGTCTCCAGACAGTTCATCTGTTCTGGCAGTGTCACAGTGCTGCTCTACTGACTGGTGCCGTTCACTGTGGCTCTGCCAGACAGGCAGGGGAGACAGACAAGGGACTGTGGCAATGTTAATATAGGAGGGCTCTGTTCAATTGAAACTTGTTACTGGGTTTCTGAGATAAGAAAAACAAAATTTCCCTTATGGCAGTTGAAAACATATTTGTGTACGTGTGCAATGTTTCCAGTGTGAAACAACAGTCTTATCAATGTCTTATCAATTCCAACATGCTTGCTTGCTGTACCAGAGATATACTAGAAACCCTGTTATCAGGGCCTTGTGTAGCATATCCTGAACAGGGAAATGGATAGCAACAGGGAACGAGCTAGAGTGACAAACTGAAGGGGGAGAGAGAGTACCTAAGGAATTATTCTTTTATTGTATTCATACACAAGTTAATCAACTTAATACCTGTCCCCCCGCTCCCCCCGGGGGGGGGGGGGGAGGCTGCAAATATTTCCTGTGCTCTCTCTTTACCTCACTCTCTCTTTTCTCTCCCCCTCTCAGCACTCTGATTAAATTCAATTTTATTCAAATTAAATCCCTTCCATGCTGTTGGAGGAGAGTCGCTAGTGTATGGCGGCAGATAATTAACATGAGGAAAGTGTCTCCTTTCCTCCTTTGCTTTTTTAATTACGACTCCAGCTCAAAAGTGCTGAGAGGAAAAGCACAGGAAATGGAGGCTTTCCTCAAGGGGATATGTAGAGTTCGGTAAAATATGTACACACATTCCATGTTTGTTTTGTGTCAGGGCTTTCATTCCTGATTGAAGACATGTTAGCATGTTATTAGGGAACTATAAGAACTCTAATTCAATAAAGAAAATGTGCACCTTGTACTGTGATCCAGTTACAAGACTAGCCAGTAGCCTTGTGAAACATTGACGCGTCTATGACTACAGCAGAAGTGCATTTCCCTATTAACACATCCCCCAAACTATTCAATATTGAACACAACCACAACTATCAGTAGTAATTGACATATGAAGACGTTGGAGAGGATTGCATGGAGTCAGAATAATGGATTGAGTTAATGATCTAGTGTCACGCCCTGACCTTTAGAGAGCCTTTTTATTTCTCTATTTGGTTAGGTCAGGGTGTGATTTGGGTGGGCATTCTATGTTCTATATTTCTTTGTTTTTGGCCAAGTGTAGTTCCCAATCAGAGGCAGCTGTCTATCATTGTCTCTGATTGGGAATCATACTTAGGCAGCCTGTTTTGCCACCTTAGTTTGTGGGATGTTGTTTTTGTACAGCTCTGTGTAGCCTACCGAACGTTACGTTCGTTTTCCTTTTGTTGTTTTGGGGGTGTTAATTTTTAATAAAGATAAAACGTACGCCTACCACGCTGCACCTTGGTCCGATCATTTCGACGAGCGTAACACCTAGAGCTGGAACAAGTGTTATGACAGTCAAATACTGTTGTCAGGAGGCTTTCTGCTCCTGGTTGGTCTGGTTTCCCCTCTTCATCTATGAAGGCGGGCGTCTTGGTGTCTCACCTTCAGGTGCCTGAGCTCTTAGTGCGTGCTAATCCCCAGTGCTGCAATTATGTGACTCCACTCCTCCATCTCTGCATATATTATGATATGGGGGAGATGAGACGCGCTGGGCTTAGAGGGAATGAACACGGCAGTGTTGCTGAACCAGCAAGACTCTCAGACGCTCTAATATAAAAGGACATACAATCAAGGTTTCTATTCCACTTCAGGACCAAAGGTATATAACACTTCAAAAAGGGTGATGCATATTGGGTTTGAGATCGCGAAACCGGCACATAGTGCAAAGCTAGATGTTGGGAAGCTGTGGATGTGATATTGTGTCTGTTTCTTGGTTATAAACGCTAAACTCAAATGCTGAGTCTACACCAAGCTCTCTTCACATTCAACGTTGGTCACAAACTAGACCTTTGTGAAAATGATATTTCAAACCCGAAGTTTAGATACACATGCACAACTTCAAACTTTATGCTCATCTTCCATTGACATTAACACAAGGCCTAAGAATTGTTTTTCATCTTGGATTTTGCCAAATGAACGTCTTCGTCATGCCACCAGTGCTGCAGCACAAAGATTAAAATGGCAGCCGATGTTGACGCTTTTCCAGGAATTTCTTTGAAACCTCTCCCTTGAAATGTTATTAAAACTACTTTCAAAGAATGAATAAAAGGCTTCGGCAGCATTCATAACTCTAGTGTACCAACAACTAGGGGTTGTAACAGTAGTTAGTAGGCCTTAAAGGGTAGGAAGCATGAGTTTTTACTCACCAAAGTAACAACACAGTGTGGTCAAAGACTTGGTAACTTAGTTGTAGTCATGATCTGGTTACCTATAAATACAAATATATGTTTTTGCATTTTTGTAGAGTTATTAACTTATTTCTTTGGAACTTTCCACAATTCACTATTTCTCAATGTCACATGGAGAACCGGTGCTACCTGACTAGTTCCAGCTGGCTAACGTTCGCTACTAGCCATGCTAGCATGTAGTGGCCCAAAACGAGAAGTTGTGGCCCAAAAACGAGAAGCTAGCTTTGAAGTGGGACCGGTTTGCCCAGTTGAAGCAAGCAAATTGCAGTAATGTTAAGGGAACTGCTTATTTCACCCTGCAGGACTTCGATGGCTATAACCAGTAGAATGCAGGATTAGTAATGAGACTCTGTGTAATGGCTTTCGTCGGTAGAAGGAGAGGAGGACCAAAGCGCAGCGTGGTGCGTATCCATAATTTATTAGAATACTTCTCAATATGAACAAAAACAATAAAACAGACGAAAAACCAACGAAGCTACAGTCCCGAACTAGTGAACACAGAAAAACCAGGAACACACGAACAATCACCCACAAACCAATAGTGAAAACAGGCTACCTTAATATGGTTCCCAATCAGAGACAATGCAAAACACCTGCCTCTGATTGAGAACCATATCAGGCCAAATGACAAACCTAAACATAGAAACGTGTTTGTCAAGCCTGCAACTTCTGTTTCCTACCAACCTACCAGTACATCCTATGTGTCAGCAGTGATGGAGATAAACTGAGTAAGTTCAATGTGGTAAACCTCCAATATACCTATACTTTATGGCTAATTAAACTAGCTATGTATTTTGTATAAATTACATCTATCCATCATCTAGCAAACATTTCTATATTGTTATATCTGGCTAACTAACGTTTATTATAAGGTTGCTGCCTGTATACTAGTAATGTTACAAGTAAGGCTATGCTGCCTGCAATGTTTTTGACCAAATAACTAAGCTAACGTGTCATAGCCTCTCTCCCTGCTAGCTGGCTAACTTATCCAGCTTGTCAAGTTCTGACTGTGTTCGAAAAAACATATTGACACGTTCCTGGGTTTAAGACATGGGAGCTAGCCAG
This sequence comes from Salvelinus fontinalis, assembly GCF_029448725.1. NCBI lineage: Eukaryota > Metazoa > Chordata > Actinopteri > Salmoniformes > Salmonidae > Salvelinus > Salvelinus fontinalis. The sequence goes on along the minus strand of NC_074678.1, from coordinate 49,141,966 downwards.
CCACCTCTCTAACTTGCCTAGCTGGCTAACGTCAACTAAAGTATTTTTTGCAGATGGTCCTATTGGTCAATGTCATTGCATTGCAGTAAATGGATGTGGATTGATTACTGATCTGACATCTTAAGATAATTCATATACTGTATTTTCTACATCCCAATCAATCAACACTATGGCGCAATCCCAATTTGTGCAATTCACCTCAATTGGAGTAGAGGAAGAGTTGGACCTCGGTTTGGAGGAGTGGAACGAGGAAATCTACGGCGATGGAAATGACATGGAGGATGAGGACTACATCCCAGCTGAGGATGAAGAAGATGTGATCATTGGGTGAGTAGTGGTGTTGTAACATTGTGCGCTGAGAGTCGGGAAGCAAGTTCATGGAGTGAGTGTTTTAATAACTAAACGGAACATAATATAAAACAAGAAACTCGAACAGCACACAGACATGACACAGAAACAGAAACAATGACGCCTGGGAAAGGAACCAGAGGGAGTGACATATATAGGGCAGGCAATCAAGAAGGTGATGGAGTCCAGGTGAGTGTCATAATGCGCGTAACGATGGTGACAGGTGTGCAGCCTGGTGACCTAGAGGCTGGAGAGGGAGCACACGTGATAGGTGTACATATTTTGAATTGTGAACACACCTTTGTTTGTCCTACAGCGTCTGTAAACATGTCTGATGTTATAATAATGTCTGACATATATTTTATTCACTCATATGGAGCCTGAGGCTTCAGCCAGTCTGAATGAGGAAAATATGTTTATTGTGTTCCAGTCCCAACTGATGAAGCTTTTCCAAGTCTGTGTTGGGTGTGGTGGGGAGAGTCCAGAGACTACGTCAACAGCCAGAGGAAGAGTGCTCAACATCACGCAGATCTGTAGGTCGTGCAACCATGTGAGGAAATGGTCCAGCTAATCGGGAGGGTGCCAGCAGGCAATCTGCTCCTTTCTGCTGCCATTTTGGTGTCAGGTTTGGCATGGGTCCTCAGATCCTCACAAGGTTCCACAGCTGCAACATCGAGAGCATCCTGACTGGTTGCATCACTGCCTGGTACGGCAACTGCTCAGCCTCTGACCGCAAGGCACTACAGAGGGTAGTGCGTACGGCCCAGTACACTACACTAGGCGGTGTCAGAGGAAGGCCCAAAAAATTGTCAAAGACCCCAGCCACCCCAGTCATAGACTGTTCTCTCTACTACCGCATGGCAAGCGGTACCGGAGCGCCAAGTCAAGGACCAAAAGGCTCCTCAACAGCTTCTACCTCCAAGCCATTAGACTGCTGAACAATTCATAAAAATTGCCACCAGACAATTTACATTGACCCCCCCCCCCCCCTCCCTTTTGTAAACTGCTGCTACTCGCTGATTGTTTGTTACCTATGCATAGGCACTTCGCCCCCACCTACATGTACAGATTACCTCAACTAGCCTGTACCCCTGCACCCTAACTAGGTACCGGTGCCCCCTGAATATAGCCTCGTTTTTGTTATTCTTATTGTGTTACTTTTTATTATGACCTTTTATTTTAGCCTACTTGGTAAATATTTTCTTCTTCTTGAACTGCATTGTTGGTTAAGGGCTTGTAAGTAAGCATTTGACGATAAAGTCTACAGTTGTTGTATTCGGCGCATGTGGCAAATAAAGTTTGATTTGATTTGAGGTTGTATGCCGACCAAAGTCCCCCGAATGCTCGACAAGATGGGAGTGGCCACCATTCACCGCAGCACATTCTTCCGTCACCTTGAGTCAGCAGTCCTCAAGACATGGGATGTCAAACAGTGGCACCTTCAAAACCCTCCAGGAAATGGGTGGAGATCTGGTCTTGGCAGCAGATTGAAGGAGTGATAGTCCCAGGCACTCTGCAAGGTTTGGGACATTCACTGCTGTTGAACAGAGAATCAACAAGATTTTGAACATAGAAATGGTTCAGGTAAGAACAATTTCTCTTCTACTGTAAAATCGTTCACCAATTTGCTCTATTGATTTGTCAAATCTGATTTGCTTAATTGCATTGACGTGTATTTGTTTTTTTGTTTGTATCTCAGAGCAATGAAGTGAAGAGCGGCACATGGTGTGAGCAGGAGGGGTTGAAGAGGAATAAGCAGTTCGTTGACAGATCTTAGCTTGTGGTTGAAACCCTCACCACTGACGAGACAGGCAGATCACTAAATGGATGCCAGATACAAATCATCGCCTTGATATTTGTTCGGTTGCACTGGCGGTTGCACTGTACCACATACAGAACCAAGACACCAACTTTTTTGTGTCATATAAATGGATATGATTATTCTACTCATCTATGTGTACATTTGTATTACCTGTTTTCTACTGGGATTAGCTGCAGGCAAGAAAATTGACGCGATGTCACTCAAGCGAGGGTGTGCTGATGTCGGGCTGTGGCAGAACTCCATTATCAACCACCTCTACTGGTCATGTGACTCCTGAAGAAAGCAGGAATAGATTGTGCCAAAATGAAAAGTTGCACCAACCTACCGATGCCACTCATGCCTTTGTGTCCTCATACATCACTGCAAGCAGAGGAATGGACAAAGGAGTGGCTGGAACCATGTAAATGTCCATTTCCAACATGTAGTACATTTGCTTTTACAGAACAGCCAATCTGAGAATATAATGGTTCATTCTGTTTTTAATTTGAATTCCAGACTGTGGCACCTCAGTGGGGTTGGAGAATATTCTACATGGGGCCTTTAGCTTGAAGGACATCTCTCAATTATCCACTGACTACCAGACATCAGGGCTAGAGGAGTACCACTCTCTGATGCTGCACTTCCTGCCGAAGAACACCGCCTTCTCCTACAAGGGAATGCATGCAAGGTTGGGTAAAGCCATTCCAAAATAGTTTTTCTAACTAATGAAATTGTCATTACTACAGTTAAATGTATCAAAGACAATTTCAATGTTTGTCTCTCAATTGCCACCAACCCATCAAATGTATCCTGTGCTTGTTATTTTATATATTTTTCTTTTAGATCATACCTTGAAGCCTTAGATTATGATGAGAACAGTGGACGGCCAAGAAGTGTGGACACAATTGGGCCAGTGAAGACCAAACCTACAGTAAGACTTCTTTATATTCTATCACGTCAAATTGTCATTGCATGCTAACAGAAGAGGACTGCAGGCATCTGAAAATAAATGGAGGGAAACTAAACGTCCCGAGGAACTATCTTCCTTTCACGCCTTCCTCTCTCTTCCTCCATATCTGCTGCTAAAGTCACTTTCTGTTATTCAAAATGTCAAGCTTCTGCCTCCAACCCTGGAAAACCCTTCTCCACGTTCTCCTTCCTCCTTAATCCACCACCTCCTCCCCCTCCCTCCTCTCTCTCTGTGGATGACTTTGTCAACCACTTTGAAAAAAAGGTTGACGACATCCGCTCCTCTTTCACTCAGCCTACTGAGTCCACTGGTCCCACTCACACAGAACTACCCTACGCCTTGACCTCTTTCTCCCCTCCCTCTCCAGATTAAATCCTGTGACTAGAGATGTCCAGCCACCCGACAACCTGCCTACTCGACCCCATCCCTTCCTCCCTTCTCCAGACCATCTCTGGAGACTTTCTCCCATTCCTCACTTCCCTCATCAACTCATACCTGGCCACATACCCTCTGACTTCAAAATGTCCAGAGTCGTTCCCCTCCCCAAGAAATCAACACTCAACCCCTCTGACTACAGACTGGTATCTCTTCTAAAACACTTGAGCGTGCTGTCTCCGACCAACTCTCTCTCTATTACTCTCAGAACAATCTTCTAGACCCTAACCAGTCAGGCTTCAAGACGGTTCACTCAACCGAGACTGCTCTTCTCTGTGTTATGGAGGTTCTGCCAAAGCTGACTCTCTCTCCTATGTTCTCCTCCTCCTCTCCTCCTTCCTCCTTCTGACACCCAGGGGGCGACACGCATCTCTGCGTGCCTGGCAGACATCTCAGCTTGGATGTAGGCCCACCACCTCAATCTCAAGCTGCTCTTCCTGCCGGGAAAGGCCTGCCCGCTCCAAGACCTCTCCATCACGGTTGACAACTCTGCGGTGTCCTCCTTCCATAGTGCAAATAAACTTGGCATGGCCCTGGACAACACCCTGTGGTTCTCTGCAAACGTCAAAGCAGTGACTCGTTCCTGCAGGTTCATGCTCTACAACATCCGTAGAGTACGACCTTTCCTCACACAGGAAGCAGGCAGGTCCTAATCCAGGCAGATGTCATCTCCCCTCTAGACTACTGCAACTCTCTGTTGGCTGGGCTCCCTGCTTGTGACATCAAACCACTGCAACTTATCTAGAATGCCGCAGCCCGCCTGGCGTTCAACCTTCTTAGGTGCCACCACGCTGCTCTGCACACTCCACTGGCTTCCAATCGAAGCTCGCCTCTTCAAGACCCTGGTGCTTGCCTTGCTAGGGTAGAACTTGTTCCCTTGTACCCTCTGCCCTGGTTTACTTCCCATTACTGAGCTGAGATAAGTGTAAGCAGCACTTTGAGCCGGTAACAAGCCTAACTCAACACCTATCATGCTTTATGTTTATCGGACGTTGGGCTCCTTGACATTCCTCACACAAAGCTTTGCACGTCTCTGCTGCCAATCTTTCAGAGTAGAACTCAATTATCCATAAAGAAATGTATGAAATATATAAAAGTATTTATTGTATTTCAACATTTCATTATTATTGCATGTTAACTATGATTATTGTGGGGACTGTGACCCAAAGTGGAATGTGACAAATACATTTAAAAAAAGACCCATGACAAAAGTGGTGTATCAGTATTGGTATGACATACACTGACTATACCAAGCATTGGGAACGCCTTCCTAATATTGAGTTACACCCCCCCTTTTTCCCTCAGAACAGCCTCAATTTGTCTGGGCATGGACTCTGCAATGTGTCGAAAGGGTCCCATAGGGATGCTGACCCATGTTGACTCCAATGCTTCCCACAATTGTGTCAAGTTGGCTGAATGTCTTTTGGGTGGTGGACCATTCTTGATACACACGGGAAAATGTTGAGCGTGAAAAACGTAGCAGTGTTGCAGTTCTTGGCACAAACCAGGGCGCCTGGCACCTACTGCCATTCCTCGTTCAAAGGCACTTAAATCTTTTGTCTTGCCCATTCACTTTCTTAATGGCACACATACACAATCCATGTCTCAAATGTCTCAAGGCTTAAAAATCCTTCTTTAAAACCTCTACGGGATCGGGGGGTCCCCCGCGGGTTGGTTGAGCTAGCGTAGGCTAATGTGATTAGCACGAGGTTGTAAGTAACAAAAAAATGCCCCAGGACATAGACATATCTGATATGGGCAGAAAGCTTAAATGATTGTTCATCTAACTGCACTGTCCAATTTACAGTAGCTATTACAGTGAAAGAATACCATGCTATTGTTTGAGGAGAGTGCACAATTATGAACTAAAAAATGTATTAATAAATCAATTAGGCACATTTGGGCAGTCTTGACACAACATTTTGAACAGATATGCAATGGTTCATTAGATCAGTCTAAAACTTTGCCCATACACTGCTGTCATCTAGTGGCCAAAATCTAAATTGCACCTGAGCTGGAATGAAACAGTATGGCCTCTCTCTTGCATTTCAAAAGTGATGGTACAAAAAAAAAATATAATAATCATTTTTTTCTTTGTATTATCTTTTGCCAGATCTAATGTGTTATTCTCCTACATTAATTTTACATTTCCACAAACTTCAAAGTGTTTCCTTTCAAATGGTATCAAGAATATCCATGTCCTGAGCTACAGGCAGTTAGATTTGGGTATGTCATTTTAGGTGAAAACTGAAAAAAAGGTTTGGATCCTTAAGAGGTTTTTTAACCTGCTTCCTCCCCTTCATCTACGCTGATTGAAGTGGATTTAACAAGTTACATCAATAAGGTAGTATAGCTTTCAACTGGATTCATCTAGTCAGTCTATGTCTAGCGCAGGTGTTCTTAATGCTTTGTACACACAGTGTATATTTTTATAACTGCTAATAAAAAAGTACATTATTTTTATGGTAACATGAATCCCGTGTTGGGCATGTTCTCCTCATTTGGGAACCTATTTCTTATCCCATTGACTTCACATGCTGGAATTGGCACATGGTTCTCCCCAGATAGCTCCAATTCCAGCTGATGAACTGTCTGTAGGCAATTGTATCTGAACTTTCTAAAAAGAAAGGGAAAAAGTTTTTGCTATTGGCAGGGGGAGTGCTGTAACAAAATTAGATTTTATTATTGCATTCGATTTGTAAGTATTCTATTCATAGATTAACTAGCTCGTGTTGACTATGAACTTTATTGGCATTCTGGGCATATAGGTTTTTGGGGTATCTGTACTTTACTTTAGTATTTATGTTTTTGACAACTTTTATGCCACTACATTCCTAAATACTTTATGTACTTTTTCCCTGACACCCAACAGTACTTGATACATTTCAAATCCTCAGGAGGGACAGCAAAATGGTTCAATACATGCACCTATCAATAAAAAGTATTGTTATCCCTACTGCCTCTGATCTGGCAGGCTCAATACTGCGTTTGGAAATCATGTCTGAGTGTGGGAGTGTGCCCTTCTCTGTCCCTTAATAAAAAATGTTTTACTTTTTTTTTTATGTATAGCATTAACTTTAACTTTTTACGTTTACTAAAGTATGATCGTTTAGTAATTTCTCCACCGCTGTACTTAAGTACATTTTAAACCAGAAACTTTTAGACTCTAACTCAAGTAGTATTTTACTGGGTGACTTTCACTTTTACCTGAGTCGTTTTCTATTGAGGTATCTTTGCTTTTAATCAAGTATAACAATCTAGTACTTTTTCCACCACTGGGGGTACTTTAGGGGTATTCCGGGTAGAGCAAAATTCAGTTGGTGGTTCAGTAACCAAAAAAAGTTGGGAACCACTTTTGTAGGCCGTGCGCAGCACACTGACATTCAGGCAGACAGTGGGGAAGCCAGAATGTTGAGTTATACAACCCACTCCATCCGCTGTCATCATGGACGTTGTCTGCAGGTATTCCTGACAGCACACAGACTAATGGCTGTCGGCATGGGAATACACCTGCTGCACGAGCACCTACAACAAGTTATTTTGACATGGTTCAGACGTAGTTACAAAGGAAGTGACATTATAGGGTGTATTCTCAGTAGCAAACTAGCTAGCCATATTACCAATCAACATTCCCCACACGCGGAGCCGCATCCTGCACTACAAGTTCCATCCCAGCACGCTCTCGGTGCCTCAAATCGAAACAGAAATCTGATCCCTGCGTCAGCTGCCTGCTCAGCTACCACCACCTCGTCTTTATCAGATTCTCCAAACAGGTCAGGCAGAGTTCCTGCTATGCTCGGAGACGCTGCTTTTGTCTGAGATTGACATTTAATATCTGGCGGAAGTTTCCTCTGCAGTGATATGCTAGCTGGCAAGGATAGTTAGCTGGCTAAAATAACTAGCTAGGCTTCTCACATCGGAAGTGCCTCTCTCGCTGGCACTCGCTTTGTTTGGTAGCTAACTCAGCGTACAGTCCTTACCATGATGGGCCCCTGCCTGTGCTCGCTGGTCTTCATTGTTGTAACATTAGCTGGCTAGGCTAGTTGGCTGGTTAAAATAGTTCACGTTAACTGGCTAGCTAGTTTGCTGGCAAAGATCATGTTATCTGCATATGTATAACATTCTTTGATAACTGGATAGATGTGGTTAAATATATATTTTTAAACTTTACTTTAATGTAGCTGTAAGTTATGTATTGATAGCAACTGGCTGACTCGTGTTGATAAAACGTTTACTGTTGACAGGAGAACAAGAGGAGACAATAGGACGAGGTGGATAATTTTATAATAAGGCCGTTTAATCACATGTAAAGATATCTTTGTAAAATCTTGCAGCAAGGCTCTTTCTTTCTGATTCTTATGGAACCGTCCGGAAAAGAGGGTCGTTTCAACAGTTGTACAGTTTTATATAGACAACAAGCAAAGTAGGTTGATCTGCGAGTCTGGCCTTCCGATTGGTCGATCTGGGTCTTGGGTAGTCCTGAACAGGCCTGGTGTCCACGTTCCATTGGTTCCTGAGATAGTTCTTTGTCTTGAGCTCCAACCTTGTGTTGTGTGTCTATGGTTATCATGGGGGAGGGGAATTATGTGTGTCTGTAGTTGGTGTCTTAATAAGTCCAGCATATGTCCAAGAGAAATGAGGAGTATGTGTATTTTGTATAAAATATGGCTTATGTTGAAATGTAGTTATTACTAGTTTCCAATCTCTATTACAATTTCTTACACTCGTGAAGTGCTAACATAACGTTAGCAGGCTGGTATGGCTAACATTAGCAGGCTAGTAAGGCTAACGTTAACAGGCTAGTAGGGCTAATGTTAGCAGACTAGTTGGCTAGCAATCTTGCAAGCTGATTTGTAACAATATATTCATAAAGTATTTGCTTGTAAGTTGGCTGAAAATGTAATTGAAACCAGTAGTCATGAGCGCATGCGATTTGGTTTAATATGAAATTATACATTTGAAGTTATTCCTTTCGGATTTTAACTTATATGGAATTAGCTGGTTTACCGGGTCCTCCATATTACGTCACACCCCGCAAATGTTTTTTCCCCGGCATGACTTCGGCATTCTTCAGCCTTCTACGGAATTCTGATCAGTCTTATGTAATAACTCAAAAAATAGAGAAGTGAGGTGTAACTTTATATTGGTATGCAAATCCATATGTTACATGTGGTTACATTTATCCTACCCACCCCTTAATTAAAGTGTTTAGGGCCTGTAATATGTTTTCTGCAGTAAACGATCAGATAATTCATTTTCTTGCTCCAACAACGATCTCTAACGGCGAAGTGAAATTAGGAATTTGCACTAAAAAAGAAAGAAAGAAAGAAAGAAAGAAAAACACAACCGGAGCAAAATTCTACACAGGCTAAAGGCTAATTGTGTCTGAAATGAGGTTTTAAGATACTGAATTAACAGAGAACACAGAGCAAGGGGCTGAGATATGGGGGGGGGGGGGGGACTAGGGAAATAAGCCTAGGTCAAACGACACTCAGAGATTAGCATGCAGACTCCCCGAAGCACTTGTGTGTTGTCTTTACCTCTGATCATACCGATAGCCGACTTACTGAACAAATGGCTTTATTCTCATGTGCATATCTGAGCGAAGTGAAGAGACAAAGTGTACATGTGCACATTGAATGTGGTTGATGGATTCAGCCCGGGCCCTGAGAGAAGGGGTGGGCTGCGTCCGCTCTAAGACTAATTGGACGATTAAGAGCTTTGAGGGGGCAGCTATTAATTGGTCTTTCCTGACTGGATAAAGATGCACTTTATTAATAGGCCACACACTCACCAGTGCTGTTTTTCATTTAAACTTGTAGGGCCTCTCGTTCTCTTCTCTCCCTGATGAGCAAAGGCACATAGTGCCGTCTGCAATAGAGAAGTGAGGAGAAGTGGGAGCGACCGAGTGCAGTGCAGAGATAAACATGTATGGATGCTTATTTCCAGTAGTCACAGGAGCTTGACAGATGTGATTGTCTGGAAAAGAGAAAGTGAGGCGAAGGTTGCCACATTCTCCTCAAATGTTGATTGGTTAAAACCGCATTCCAGCCGGTGTCTATTCCACAAGTTACCACCGGCTAAATCTATGACGCTAAAATGCCTATTTACTCTGTTCCATCTGACTGCGCAATCCACTGTCTCATTAGCCCAGCCAGATAATTTATAAACTTGATCTCCGCTATAAAAAAAAAAACATCTAGACATTATCTCACATTTATTTTAGGCTAACATTTAGTTTTCAACCGCTGAGATTTGTATAAAATTAGCTGTCTGTCTCTCTGACATTTGCAACATTGTTTCAATATTCAAATACGATTTCCAGCTGTCACATAGTAATGAACATGTCGGGAGTCGTGACGAGACAGGCAGGCAGGCAGGCAGCGTTTCTCAGCCACTCGAAATCATGAAATAGGCTGGCATCATTTGTATGGATATATACAAGGAAATGACAATTGAAAAAATATAAAAATTAAACTAAATGAAAATAGTTTGTAGTCTTTCCAGCTTCAGTTTGAAGTGATTGTGTTAGTTATGTTGTTGGCCAGCTCCTCTGAACAACAGTGTCCCGACGAGCGAGTACATTTTCTATGCCAAGCGAAATCGCGCCTCATTAGCCCATTGTAACGGATGTGTCCAAATAAATGTCACTAGAAAACAGCTTGAACAAATGCAAATGTGGTTACTTTGCTCTTATTCTGGCTGCACATTTTGGCATGACTGTACAGTGCATTAAGAAAGTATTCAGACCCTTTGACTTTTTCCACATTTTGTTATGTTACAGCCTTATTCTAAAATTGATTAAATAGTTTTTTCCCTCATCAATCTCAACACAATAGTCCATAATGACAAAGCAAAAACAGGTTTTTGAAAATTGGTGCAAATGTATAAAAAAAAAAAACTGAAATATCAAATTTACTTAAGTATTCAGACCCTTCACTCAGTACTTGGCTGAAGCATCTATGACAGCGATTACAAGTCTTATTGGGAATGATTTTACAAGCTTTGCACACCTGTATTTGGGTAGTTTTTCTCATTCTTCTCTGCAGATCCTCTCAAGCTTTGTCAGGTTGGATGGGGAGCGTCGCTGCACAGCTATTTTCAGGTCTCTCTAGAGATGTTCGATTGGGTTCAAGTCCGGGCTCTGGCTGGGCCACTCAAGGAAATTCAGAGACTTGTTCCGAAGCAACTCCTGCGTTGTCTTGGCTGTGTGCTTAGGGTTGTTGTCCTGTTGGAAGGTGAACCTTTCCCCCCCAGTCTGAAATCCTGAGCGCTCTGAATCAGGTTTTTCATCAAGGATCTGTCTGTACATCTTTCGCTCGATCCTGACTAGTCTCCCAGTCCCTGCCGCTGAAAAACATCCCCACAGCATGAAGCTGCCACCACCATACTTCCCTGTAGGGATGGTGCCAGGTTTCCTCCAGACGTGACACTTGGCATTCAGGCCAAATAATTCAATGTTGGTTTCATCAGACCAGAGAATCAGGGAAAATATCATCAGACCAGAGAAAATATCAAAGGCTGCACTGAAATCGAACAGTACAGCTCCCACAATCTTCTTATTTCTTTAAACTAATCATCAGTCATTTGTGTCAGTGCAGTACATGTTGAATGCCCTTCTCCATGAGCATGCTGAAAGTCTGTTACCAATTTGCTTACAAAGAAATTGCATTGTATTTGTTCAAACGCAAAACATGAAAACAGTTTGCTAAGGGCGGGCAGCAAGCTGATAGGTCTGCTGTTAGAACCAGTAAAGGCCACATGATTGTTCTTGGGTAGCGGAATGATTTTGGCTTTCCTCCAGGCCTGAGGACAAAGACTTTCCTATAGGCTCAGATTAAAGATATGACAGATAGGAGTGGCTATAGAGTCAGCTACCATCCTCAGTAGCTTTCCATCTACGCTGTCAATGCCAAGAGGTCTGTTGATTGATAACAGTAATTTTCCCACCTCTCCCACACTACCTTTACAAAATTCGAACTTGCAATGGTTGTCTGTTATTATTAGTTTTTTTGTGCATGAGAACGATGGCTCAATGTTCGTTGTTGGCATTTCCTGCTTACGCCAAAGATCTTTTTCCATAATTCATATCATTGATCTTGGCTTCATAATATAGTTTATTATTCTTTTTGTTGAGTTTAGTGATATCATTTATCAATTTGCAGTAAGTCAGACTTATTAGACACTTCCTTTGCCCCATCTCTTTCAAACATACAGTTTTTCAATTCCTCATCATCCATGGAGCCTTAACAGTTCTAACAGTCAGTTTCTTAACAGGTGCATGTTTATAATTGGAATAATTGTATAATTGGAAGAAGCAAATCCATAAATTCATCAAGTGAAGCGTCTGGATGCTCCTTATACAGTTGAAGTCAGAAGTTTACAGACACCTTACCCAAATACATTTAAACTCAGTTTCTCAATTCTTGTCATTTAATCCGAGCAAAAATTCCCTGTCTTAGGTCAGTTAAGATCACCACTTTATTTCACCACTTTACTAAATTCCCAATCTGGCCCTCAAACCATCATGGTCACCTAATAATCCCCAGTTTACAATTGGCTCATTCATCCCCCTCCTCTCCCCTGTAACTACTCCCCAGGTCGTTGCTGCAAATGAGAACGTGTTCTCAGTCAACTTACCTGGTAAAATAACGGTAAAATAAAAAAATAAAAATTTTAAGAATGTGAAATGTCAGAATAATAGTAGAGAGAATTATTTATTTCAGCTTTTATTTCTTTCATCACATTCCCAGTGGGTCAGAAGTGTACATACACTCAATTAGTATTTGGTAGCATTGCCTTTAAATTGTTAACTTGGTTCAAATGCTTCGGGTAGCCTTCCACAAGCTTCCCACAATAAGTTGGGTGAATTTTGGCCCATTCCTCCTGACAGAGCTGGTGTAACAGAGTCAGGTTTGTAGGAACTCCTCGCTCGCAAACCCTTTTTCAGTTCTGCCCACAAATATTCTATAGGATCGAGCTCAGGGCTTTGTGATGGCCACTCCAATACCTTGACTTTGTTGTCCATAAGCCATTTTGCCACAACTTCAGAAGTATGCTTGGGGTCATTGTCCATTTGGAAGACCCATTTGCGACTAAGCTTTAACTTCCTGACCGATGTCTTGAGATGTTGCTTCAATATATCCACATAAATCTCCTCCCTCATGATGCCAGATATTTTGTGAAGTGCACCAGTCCCTCCTGCAGAAAAGCACCCCCACAACATGATGCTGCCACCCTCGTGCTTCACGGTTGGGATGGTGTTCTTTTGCTTGCAAGCCTCCCCCTTTTCCTCCAAACATTACAATGGTCATTATGGCCAAACAGGTCTATTTTTGTTTCATCCGACCAGAGGACATTTCTCCAAAAAGTACGATCTTTGTCCCCATGTGCAGTTGCAAACCGTAGTTTGGCTTTCTATGGCGGTTTTGGAGCAGTGGCTTCTTCCTTGCTGAGCGGCCTTTCAGGTTATGTCGATATAGGACCCGTTTTACTGTGGATATAGATACTTTTGTACCTGCTTCCTCCAGCATCTTCACAAGGTCCTTTGTTGTTGTTCTGGGATTGATTTGCACTTTTTGCACCAAAGTACGTTAATCTCTAGGAGACAGAACGCGTCTCCTTCCTGAGCGGTATGACGGCTGCGTGGTCCCATGGTGTTTATACTTGCGTACTATTGTTTGTACAGGTGAAAATGGTACCTTCAGGAGTTTTGAAATTGCTCCCAAGGATACACCTCACTTGTGGTCTACAATTTTTTTTCTGATGCCTTGGTTGATTTCTTTTGATTTTCCCATGATGTCAAGCAAAGAGGCACTGAGTTTGAAGGTAGGCCTTGAAATACATCCACAGGCACACCTCCAATTGACTTAAATGATGTCAATTAGCCTATCAGAAGCTTCTAAAGCCATGACATAATTTTCTGGCATTTTCCAAGCTGTTTAAAGGCACAGTCAACTTAGTGTATGTAAACTTCTGACCCACTGGAATTGTGATACAGTGAATTATAAGTGAAATAATCTGTCTGTAAACAATTGTTGGAAAAATTACTTGTCATGCAAACTATAGTTTGTTAACAAGAAATTTGTGGAGTGGTTTAAAAACGTGTTTTAATGACTCCAGCTTAAGTGTATGTAAACTTCCGACTTCAACTGTAAATCACATCAGAACAACAAATATGTTTTACATCATCCATATAAGTCACAACAAAATCTTCTGTATGATCTCTTATACTCTCAGATTTTGGAACTTTGGCGTTCCTGGATATAGCCGCTATATTGATATTGTGATTATTAGTAAAAGTGTGATCAATATATGTGGATGATCTTGTTACTGTAGGGTTCGTAAACACCCTGGTAGGTTAAAAAACAATTATTTAATATATAAATATTTGATACATGAGATTTTAACCGCAAAAGTTATTTTTATGTGCTCTAAGTCATCACACACAGCCTTTTTCTATCCGCAACAAGTCAATTTGATGAAAACGAATTTCTGGTGGGAAAATGTGCACATTGTTTTTCAGATTTTTTTATATTCACATGAAAATCTTGCCAATTGGATGGAAATCTAGCTACTGTGATTGTTTTAAATTAAAATGGTCAAAAATAAACAAAAATACAAAACAAAAAAAATTCTGAAGCAACAATTTTGTTAGTCCTATCTGGGAGTGGTCTGAGTGGGGAGGGGAAAGCTGAAATTAGGAGGGGAAAGCTGAAATTAAGCTGTTAATAGCAGAGAGGTTGGGAACTTACTTTCTTGTTGGTCTATTGTCTAATTTACCACCTGGTGATGTCACCAGGCAGGTCAAATCTCCACCCATACAAAACTAGCTGACATTTCAGGTGGTCTTTCAGACAGCTTACATTAAAAGGGTATTATCATTATTTTGAAAATGTCACAGTATTATTCCAACATCATAGTGTGGAAATATTAGTGCCTGGTGATTAACTGAAATGTCGGTTATTTTTGACTGACATCGGTTCAATTATTCGATTTTCCATTTCGTTCAGTTCTTTTCTGTGAGCTCTATGCGCACGTTGCTCCGTTTCGCTAGAGAGAAATCAGATCAAAGCTGAAGTGTGTGATGTAGTAGGGAGATGTAGTTTCCAACAGGCCAATATTCTACATAGTTTAGAGAAGAACACTCGGTAATTAACTACAATGTGTGTTTCTTTTATGCCTACTATGGAAGAGACCAAAGAATGTGCGATTGGGAGGGGATATAGAGAGCAGTTGCTTCGAAAGGTATCTCGACATGAAAATACACGATCTGTGATTGGTATTTGGTATGCAGGAGTCATAAAAGTATGCCTTACTAAAATAGTGATTTTGTCAGACAGTATAGGCAGCAGCTCTATAGAGATGAGATGATGACTTGGAATGAAATAATAAAGTCATCATATAAAACAGATGTTATACACAACAACTGAAGTATTTTATTAAAGTAAAGTCATGTGATGGTTAAAAAGTAATAAGCAGTAACGGGCAGTCACTATCATCATGGGACTTTTATTCATTGTTGTTACATCATTCAACCCACATAATGCATAATCGAAATTGAAATCAAAAATTGTATAATTTTTTTAATAATCGAACTGAAATCGACCGACCTCAAAAAGCACTAATCGATCAGCACTAGGAAATATAGTATATAAAACACAGGAAAATCACGTTTTTGACTGCACTGCCCCTTTAAAAATATTTTTTGGACCTAATGCGTGTAGTTTTGGAAAAGCCAACTGTTTCCAGACATAGAGCCCTACACTTTGCTTTATAGCTATGTCTGAAAACCATCTCATATGCTGTTATGTGCCATGCAAGGCAAAGTAGGCCTATCACTTTGCCAACATGGAAACGAATGAACTAAAAACTGAGTTTTTAGCTTCATTGAGTCCTTTGTTTTATCTGTTGAGTTGACAGTAAAATTAGTCGGTTGCCATTATTTGATGTGCCTATTGTCATATATGTTTCCCAAAGTAAGACTGACTGGGAATACCTGCACCACGTGTATTTTCTGACACATCATTGGATTGTGTTGGATGATGTAGATCTTTCAGGACAAGCCAACAAGTCTGCAACAGGGAGGCTTAAGAAGTGCTATTGCTAGGAGTATAAATAGTGTTTTCATTGGTGCCGCTGAGTGTAGGCCTTGTTTATGCTTTTTGTGAAACACAGTGTTTTCTGGAAACACCAATTGCCTATATCACAGCACTGAATCCCAACCCAATTGTCACCCACTATTTGTGGGTACCGAAGGTTTCATATGTAGACAGCTTACCACCTTTGGCTAATGAGCTCACCGCTCTTTCTACTTCAACCTCCCGATGTCTGCCTTCGATTCATTTCTTTCCAACTCTTCCTTTCCCCTCCTTGCCTCTTTTGACCTCACTATTTCCCAGGCCCTTCCCACTCACAAGCCAGGCAATACGCTTGACCTCATCTTTACTAGAGGCTGTTCTCCTACTATTCTCACTGTAACCCCCCTCCAGGTCTCTGATCACTACTTTGTTTCCTTTTCTCTCCCTGCCCAATTGACCCCATCCCCTCCTTCCTTCTCCAGACCATCTCTGGAGACTTTCTCCCATTCCTCACTTCCCTAATCAACTCCTACCTGGCCACTGGCCGCATACCCTCTGACTTCAAAATGTCCAGAGTCGTTCCCCTCCCCAAGAAATCAACACTCCACCCCTCTGACTACAGACTGGTATCTCTTCTTTCTTTTATTTCCAAAACACTTGAGCGTGCTGTCTCCGACCAACTGTCTCTCTATTACTCTCAGAACAATCTTCTAGACGGTAACCAGTCAGGCTTCAAGACGGTTCACTCAACCGAGACTGCTCT
The DNA here is from genome assembly GCF_029448725.1 of Salvelinus fontinalis. Lineage (NCBI taxonomy): Eukaryota > Metazoa > Chordata > Actinopteri > Salmoniformes > Salmonidae > Salvelinus > Salvelinus fontinalis. The sequence goes on along the minus strand of NC_074678.1, from coordinate 49,125,569 downwards.
TCTCTGTGTTATGGAGGCTCTCCGCTCTGCCAAAGCTGACTCTCTCTCCTCTGTTCTCATCCTAAATCTATCCGCTGCCTTTGACACTGTGAACCATCAGATCCTCCTCTCTATCCTCTCAGGGCTGGGCGTCTCAGGCTCTGCACACTCTTGGATTGCATCCTACCTGGCAGGCTGCTCCTACCCGGTGACATGGAAAGGATCTGTGTCTGCACCATGTACCCTCACTACTGGTGTAACCCAGGGCTCGGTTCTAGGCCCTCTCCTTTTCTCTCTATACAACAATTCACTCGGCTCCGTCATATCCAAAAAGCTAAATGTTTATTTCATCTGACTAGGGTACCTTCTTCCATGTTTGGGGAGTCTCCCACATGCCTTTTGGCGAACACCAAACGTGTTTGCTTATTTTCTTCTTTCAGCAATGGCTTTTTTTCTAGCCACTCTTCCGTAAAGCCCAGCTCTGTGGAGTGTATGTGTAAGGGCTGTCGTTCTCCTCTTCCTCGGACGAGGAGAGGAGAGAAGGATCATCAGACCAAAATGCAGCATTCGGGAAATAAGCCATCTTTTTATTTGCAACGATGGCAACACGAAAACAAACACTTACAAATTTACAAAACAAAAAAACGACGTAGACGAAAACCTGAACATGAACTTACTTAACTAAAACGTAAAACTCACGGACAGGAACAGACTACATCGAAACGAAACGAACAACCGAACAGTCCCGTATGGTGCAAGACATAACACAGATACGGAAGACAATCACCCACAAACAAACAGTGAGAACACCCTACCTAAATATGACTCTTAATTAGAGGAAAACGCAAACCACCTGCCTCTAATTAAGAGCCATACCAGGCAACCCAAAACCAACATAGAAACAGAAAACATAGACTGCCCACCCAAAACACACGCCCTGACCATAAACACATACAAAAACAACAGAAAACAGGTCAGGACCGTTACAGTATGGCTTAAAGTGGTCCTATGGACAGGTACTCCAATCTTCGCTGTGGAGCTTTGCAGCTCCTTCAGGGTTATATTTGGCCTCTTTGTTGCCTCCCTGATTAATGCCCTCCTTGCCTGGTCTGAGTTTTGGTGGGCGGCCCTCTCTTGGCAGGTTTGTTGTTGTGCCATATTCTTTCCATTTTTTATAATGGATTGAATGGTGCTCCGTGGGATGTTCAAAGTTTCAGATATTTTTTATAACCCAACCCTGATCTGTTCTCCACAACTTTGTCGCTGACCTGTTTGGTGAGCTCCTTGGTCTTCATAGTGCCACTTGCTTGGTGGTGCCCCTTGCTTAGTGGTGTTGCAGATTCTTGGGCCTTTCAGAACAGGTGTAGAAATACTGTGATCATGTTACAGATCATGTGACACTTAGATCTCGCACAGGTGGACTTTATTTAACTAATTATGTGACTTCTGAAGATAATTGGTTGCACCAGATCTTATTTAGGGGCTTCATAGCAAAGGGGGTGACTATATATGCACCCACCACTTTTCAAGTTTTAATTTTTTTAATTATTATTATTATTGTTCATTTTTTTCATTTCACTTCACAAATTTAGACTCTTTTGTGTATGTCCATTACATGAAATCAAAAATCAATGTTCTAATGCAACAAAATAGGAAAAACGCCCAAGAGGGGTGAATACTTTTGCAAGGCACTGTATGTAAATCTCCCCACGTGAAGATTGGCTCTCCCCAGCTAAGGCCTTGTCAAACAAATGTTTCAAGGTTCCATCAGACTTCTGAAGTATAGTAACATTTTGGGGAACATCCCATTGCACCACTAACCCAGACACATCAGCAACGGGTACAGGAGGTCCCCACAAACTTCACAAGACGCTGCTGGCGGCATGACTTTCTGGGCCCTTTGGTTCCCCCCTCGCACAGACTTTCCCAGAAGTCAGACAGAGGTTGTAAACCAGCTTTGGCCTGGGCACGAGTGACAACTGAGCATGACATATAAACATCAGACTGGCAAACTGACTGCTCATTTACAGTAGCTGACCCCCCACATTTCCCAGCAGATTAGCGAGTACAGCTTCCCCAACATCATCTCAAAAGGTAGCTTCTCTATTACCCCAACTTTGAGGAGGTACTTCTGGCACAGAATCTCAACTGTGAGCTCAGCTGTGGTCTGCTGCGAATGGTCACCGTGAACACACTGGATCAGTGTCGGATGACCGTAATCAATGCAATTACCAGGTACGTGATATTTTCTGATCAAAGACAGGGAACTGCCGGTGTCAATCATTGCAGTAAGATCTTCACCATTCACTTTACAGGGACTAAGACTGACCCTTCCCCACTCTGCCTATCCTGAACACCATCCCCCTCTCTAGGCACATAACAGTAATCCGAGAGCTTGGATTTACGTAGTGGACACATTGATGCTTTGTGCCCTTGCTGCTGACAGTAAAAACAGGTCAGGCCCCTCCCATCAGAGCGAACTGCATGATCTCTTACCTCCCTCCTCCCAGACACATCTGATGTCCCTTGTGTCTCTGAAACTCCCTGGAGCGGGTGTTGCAGGTCGTGGTGGGCCCCCTTTACGTGCATTAAGGTGTTGCAGTGCCAGATTGACGGTAGGTCTCCGGGGAGATGTCGAACTTCACCAGCATCGCTTCCTTCAGATCCATGTAGATGTTGGACGACCCCTCCTCCATTGCTGTGTAAGCCACTAAGGCCTTGGCCGTGAGCAATGGGACAAGCCTGTAGTTCCACTCTCCCTCCGGCCGCCGCCACATCTTGGCCATTCACTCAAACTTCAAAAAAGCAGGTCGTTTTCAGTGTCCTCTCCCTGCTGGTACGAAGGCCTCTTCGGCTCCTTCCTCAGGAATTCTGGAGGGTGGACGTTGGCGCTGCTGGACTGGTCTCCTGGTGCTGGTCTCATCAAGAAGACTCCGTCCGCGACGGGGAGACCCTGGGTCTCGATCCCGCCCTGTGCAACTGGGTCCTGGACTTCCTGACGGGCCGCCCCCAGGTGGTGAGGGTAGGTAACAACATCTCCACCCCGCTGATCCTCAACACTGGGGCCCTACAAGGGTGCGTTCTGAGCCCTCTCCTGTACTCCCTGTTCACCCACGACTGCGTGGCCATGCACGCCTCCAACTCAATCATCAAGTTTGCGGACGACACTACAGTGGTAGGCTTGATTACCAACAACGACGAGACGGCCTACAGGGAGGAGGTGAGGGCCCTCGGAGTGTGGTGTCAGGAAAATAACCTCACACTCAACGTCAACAAAACAAAGGAGATGATTGTGGACTTCAGGAAACAGCAGAGGGAGCACCCCCCTATCCACATCGACGGGTCAGTAGTGGAGAAGGTGGAAAGTTTTAAGTTCCTCGGTGTACACATCACGGACAAACTGAATTGGTCCACCCACACAGACAGCGTTGTGAAGAAGGCGCAGCAGCGCCTCTTCAACCTCAGGAGGCTGAAGAAATTCGGCTTGTCACCAAAAGCACTCACAAACTTCTACAGATGCACAATCGAGAGCATCCTGTCGGGCTGTATCACCGCCTGGTACGGCAACTGCTCCGCCCACAACCGCAAGGCTCTCCAGAGGGTAGTGAGGTCCGCAGAACGCATCACCCGGGGCAAACTACCTGCCCTCCAGGACACCTACACCACCCGATGTCACAGGAAGGCCATAAAGATCATCAAGGACAACAACCACCCAAGCCACTGCCTGTTCACCCCGCTATCATCCAGAAGGCGAGGTCAGTACAGGTGCATCAATGCAGGGACCGAGAGACTGAAAAACAGCTTCTATCTCAAGGCCATCAGACTGTTAAACAGCCACCACTAACATTTAGCGGCCGCTGCCAACATACTGACTCAACTCCAGCCACTTTAAAAATGGGAATTGATGGAAATTATGTAAAAACGTACCACCAGCCACTTTAAACAATGCCACCTAATATAATGTTTACATACCCTACATTACACATCTCTTATGTATATGTATATACTGTACTCTATATCATCTACTGCATCTTGCCATCTTATGTAATACATGGACCACTAGCCACTTTATACTATGCCACTTTATGTTTACATACCCTACAGTACTCATCTCATAGGTATATACCGTACTCTATACCATGTACTGCATCTTGCCTATGCCGTTCTGTACCATCACTCATTCATATATCTTTATGTACATATTCTTTATCCCTTTACACTTGCGTGTATAAGGTAGTAGTTGTGGAATTGTTAGGTTAGATTACTTGTTGTTATTACTGCATTGTCGGAACTAGAAGCACAAGCATTTCGCTACACTCGCATTAACATCTGCTAACCATGTGTACGTGACTAATAAAATTTGATTTGATTTGATCACTGCTTGGGGACCATGCTGTGGAGTTGAAGTCCCTGCTGCGTCGATCCTCAGTCGTTCTGGTGTTGGCAGACCCAATCTTGGGCTCTCACTGACGAGTTCCGCTTGGTGAGGAGCTGTGAGGACAGATTGTCGTAGGCCCCGGAACTCCTGCTTGAGGTCTTCGCCCCTTCTCTCAAGGCAGGTGAGAAGTTTCTGGAAAAGGGCTACCATGGTTGTGTGTGGTTCTATCGGCAGCTCAAGCGGTTCTGGTTCTGTTTGTCCCCTTGGTCGGGCTCCAAGTTTCTCATAATTGACCTGAGCTTCCAGTCGAAGCTTGCCTCCACTACAAGACCATGGTACTTGCCTATGGAGCAGCAAGAGAAACTGCCCCTTCTTACCATCAGGCTATGCTCAAACCCTACACCCCAACCCGAGCACTCCGTTCTGCCACCTCTGGTCTCTTGGCCCTCCCACCCCTACGGGAGCGCAGCTCCTGTCCAGCCCAGTCCAAGCTCTTCTCTGTCCTGGCACCCCAATGGTAGAACCAGCTTCCCCCTGAAGCTAGGACAGCAGAGTCCCTGCCCATCTTCCGAAAACATCCCCAGTACTCCCCTGTTTTTCTGCTGAGCCTACTAGTTTGATATGACTCAAAAATGTCAAACTTCCCAAAAACTGCAGTCTTGTCTGTAGTGTTACATTTACATTTTACATTTAAGTCATTTAGCAGACGCTCTTATCCAGAGCGACTTACAATTTTACAATTTTAGTGACTTACAAAAAGTGTTATACTCTATAGGCCTGTCGTTTGATGTAGTTACTGTTAGTACTGTATATGTATTTTTTAAACAGATGTTAAATGGAGCTCATGAGTTGCAGGTCAATTATATCTGAAGTGGCCTCTCTTGCTCAATACCACCCAGAGAGATATAAGGCTAGTTGATGCTTAGCCTCAAGGCTTCCTCGTAGACTGAAGGGAATTATTGTTTCTTGTTCCCCCAGGCTAGCTCTTTCGAGATTGTCTTTCTGTGTGATCAATTTCAGATTCAACGTCTTTTAAATTCTCTATATGACAAAAGAAAACGGTGTCAAGATTAGACTAGAGCCATATAGTGTGGTAATATCTGATATATACGTATTTATATAGTACCAAAAGTTTGGACACACCTACTAATTCAAGGGGTTTCTTTATTTTGACTATTTTCTACATTGTAGAATAATAGTGAAGACATCAAATATATGAAATAACACATATGGAATCATGTATTAACGAAAAAAGTGTAAAACAAATTAAGATATGTTATATTTGAGATTCTTTCAAAGTAGCCACCCTTTGCCTTGATGACAGCTTTGCACAGTCTTGGCATTCTTTCAACCAGCTTCATGTGGTAGTCACCTGGAATGCATTTCAATTAACAGGTGTGCTTTGTTAAAAGTTAATTTGTGGAATTTCTTTCCTTCTTAATGCATTTGAGCCATTCAGTTGTGTTGTGACAAGGTAGGGGTGTTATACAGAAGATAGCCCTATTTGGTAAAAGACCAAGTCCATATTATGGCAAGAACAGCTCAAATAAGCAAAGAGTAACGACAGTCCATCATCACTTTAAGACATGAAGGTCAGTCAATACGGAAAATGCCAAGAACTTTGAAAGTTTCTTCAAGTGCAGTTGCAAAAACCATCAAGGACTATGATGAAACTGGCTCTCATGAGGACTACCACAGGAAAGGAAGACCCAGAGTTATATATGCTGCAGAAGAGACATTCATTAGAGTTAACTGCACCTCAGATTGCAGCCCAAATAAATGCTTCACAGAGTTCAAGTAACAGACACATCTCAACATCAACTGTTCAAAGGAGACTGCGTGAATCAGGCCTTCATGTTCGAATTGCTGCAAAGAAACCACTACTAAAGGACACCAATAAAAATAAGAGACTTGATTGGGCCAAGAAACATGAGCAATGGACATTAGACCGGTGGAAATCTGTCCTTTGGTCTGATGAGTCCAAATTTGAAACGTTTGGTTCCAAACGCCGCGTCTTTGTGAGACGCAGAGTAGGTGAACGGATGATCTCCGCATGTATAGTTCCCACCATGAAGCATGGAAGAGGAGGTGTGTGGGGTTGCTTTGCTGGTGACACTGTCAGTGATTTTTGTAGAATTCAAGGCACACTTAACCAGCATGGCTACCACAGCATTCTGCAGCAATATGCCAACCCATCTGGTTTGCGCTTAGTGGGACTATAATTTGTTTTTCAACAGGACAATGACCCAAAACACACCTCCAGGCTGTGTCAGGGCTATTTGACCAAGAAGGAGACTGATGATGCTGCATCAGATGACCTGGCCTCCACAATCACCCGACCTCAACCCAATTGGTTTGGGATGAGTTGGACGGCAGAGTGAAGGAAAAGCAGCCAACAAGTGCTCAGCATATACTGTATGGGAACTCCTTCAAGACTGTTAGAAAAGCATTCCTTATGAAGCTGGTTGAGAGGATGCCAAGAGTGTGCAAAGCTGTCATCTAGGCAAAGGGTGGCTACTTTGAAGAATCTAAAAAATAAAATACATTTTTATTTGTTTAACACTTTTTTGGTTACTACATGATTCCATATGTGTTATTTCACAGTTTTGATGTCTTCACTATTATTCTACAATGTAGAAAATAGTAAAAAATAAAGAAAAACCCTTGAATGAGTCGATGTGTCCAAACTTTTGACTGGTACTATATATACCTAACCTGCGGCCCAAACTTAAGACTATGTGCAATTAGCCTGTTAAAATATTTATCGGACTCAATGATATGACTACAGTTGAGTTACAGGAATTAGAGGGTCAAGAAGGATCTTAGAATAGTCTATATCAAAGGCAGATATTTACTTACGTCGTAATATGGATGAAATCACATACAATGCATAACGCTTAAGTTACAAAGCATTAATAAGCATTACAAGGCATTATTCTAGGCATGATCAGAGAGGAAAAGAGAGAGAGAGGTCACAGCCTGAAAGACCATGTCACAAGAGTCTTTAGGGCGGAAAGAGAAAGAAATAGCTAGAGTGTATCTCACCAGCGCAGGCCAGGAACAAAAGAGAAAGGCACAATGAAGCTAAGACCCTTTTATAACCATTTGACCATGTTTGGACTCAAAAGCGGAGTTATTAACCAATAGCATTACTGTTGAGTTAACTTCCAATCAGATAGCAGACCTATAGGATGTAAAGACAACAGAACCTCTGCTACCCAGAGGTGGGGTGGGGGGGGGGGGGGGGGGGGGGGTGTCATGGTGGGAAAATGCAGCATTACTATGACAACACAAAGGCCTTCTTGCATTCGGTTGATAAGAGTCAATTAGGGGGCTTGGCTAGCCATATATTTAGACTGAATATTGAACTGTTATTAAGCCCCTGGGATGTGTATTTACAAATGGTAATAACTGTTTTAGAATCATGGTGGTTGCTTAAATAATGAGAGATTGACTGTGAATCTTTTCCCCTCAACGCTAATGAAAACAAAAAGTGCTGGTATCATTGCTCGTCGTCGTACGTCATTTGTTCGGAAGTGTAGGCCTAATGCGTAAGCAACTTGGCGTTTCTACTACAAGAGGCTGCTGTGGGTTTGTGAAGACTAGTCTTAGCATCTGTGTTGTACAAGTCTGCTTATGGCAGTCTCGCTCACATAGAGCGACGTGTTTTTTTATTTTTTTTAATAGAACATGTTATGATCTTAGAACCAGCCCTGCTTCCTGTCTGTACTTTGTGTTTCGTCACAATACCACCCAACTGTGCAGATGTGAGGAGCTGTTGGTTCCAAATGTATGGAGTTTTCCCTAAATCACGATTCCATGCCGCCCTGTGTGGGGACTGTGGAGAGAGGGAGACTTGTTTAGTGATACAGTGATACATAGTAGGCACTTGACAACCGTATACTGTACACAGTACAGTATATGTGTGTGTGTGTGTGTGTGTGTATAGGTGGGGGAATATGAACGTTAGAGGCATCCAATACCAACTCGACCTCTTCACCCTTAAGAGGGGGTATCTTGTCACCTACCCCGTACAAACTTTAGGGGGTATATAAATGAGGGGTATGGACGTTGTCTAGTCTAGTTATTGTGACATCTGCTGTGTCCCTCGCTCCGTCTGTCTCTGTGCTAACCATGTCACAGCTAAAATCAGAAACTGTTGGTATGTGCCACATTCCCATTCTGGTCATGTTGTTAAAGCTCAATTGAAAGTGAACAGGAAGAGCAAATTTTTATCGGGACCAGAAACCTGAAAGAAATGCTAGTGCAGTGACTGCTGCTCTTTTCTCCCTCTCTGCCACATCTCGCCCTGCGAAGTGAGAGGATTTATTGAACCCTGATCTTTTGAAGTCGCTGTCTAGCTGGAAGGGTTCCTTCTCCTCGTGTGGCCCTGCTCGTCTGGCATTACACAGAAAGAAACTTGTTTTGAAGTCGCCAGATGAAAAGCCGGCTGACGTACCGAGGGGGATGAGGTCTCCACAGAGTGACCCCCTCTCTCGGTGTGACGGGCGAGGGGTGTGGGGGGGTGAGGGTGGTTTTAGCTGTTTGATGTGAGCCAGGGTTTCTAATTATAGCTGGTATACTGAGGAGGGGGGGGGGGGGGTTGGCAGAACACGATGGGGGTCGGGGGGACTCACGGTGACAAATCCTCCAGACGCACGTGCACACACACACACACACACACACACGTCGATGCCAAAGCTGAGTTGCCCTCTGTAACGGCACAGCTATTAACATTCCAAAGTGGCGCTCTCAGTCCTGCTTTGCGCTGGGGCTGTACCAGCTCTGCAATTACTTTAACAGGACGAACGTTTTATTTATATGAACCTTCGTAGGGGTAAACGAGTGTGGACTGAAAGGGACAAGCAGTACTGTTTTCCTTCATCCCTTTAGTGAAAAACTGAAGTGAATGATATGAGCAGATGTTAATATAACTCTCAGTTGCGTTTGACATCGACCACATTCTCAAACGTGCCATGTGTTGCGGTGTTGGGTTCACCCTTTGCATAATGCCAGAATGACTGCAGTTTGAAACCAGCATAAATATTTGAATCCACTCACTACAAATGTCACTGCTGAAGAGAGCATCAAAATACGAAAAAGGCCCAATTTGAAGCAAGTCCAGACGAGTCATTTTCATCTGTACTCAGTAAATATATGCCAGGACCTAGGGGACCCTCACTCAAACATCTCCAAATGGTTTTCTAAACATGGTCATTTGTCACAGTGCAAGCACATAGTCAATATTTCTGTAGTAAGAAGAGAGGGATCCCATAATTCACAACTCATGTCTCATCATGTCATATACAATATAAAGTGCCCGTCAGAAAGTATTCGTAACCCTTGACTTATTCCACATTTTGTTGTGTTACAGCCTGAATTCAAAATGATTAAATCAAAAACAATTCTCACCCATCTACACACAATACCCTATAATGACGAAGTCCCCAAAAAATACATTGTGAAGTATTTGCACATTTATTGAAAATGAACTATATATCCCAACGCCCCAGGGCAGTGATTGGGCACATTGCCCTGTGTAGGGTGCCGTCTTTCGGATGGGATGTTAAACGGGTGTAATGACTCTCTGCGGTCACTAAAGATCCCATGGCACTTATCGTAAGAGTAGGGGTGTTAACTCTGGTGTCCTGGCTAATTTCCCAATCTGGCCCTCATACCATCATGGCCACTTAATAACCCCCAGCTCCCAATTGGCTCATTCATCCTCCCTCCTGTAACTATTCACCAGGTTGTTGCTGTAAATGAGATTGTGTTGTCAGTCAATTTACCTAGTAAAATAAAGGTTAAATAAAGGTCAAGTAGATTTAAGTCGAAACTATAACTTGGACACTCAGGAACATTCACTGTCTTCTTGGTAAGCAACTCCAGTGTAGATTTGGCCTTTTATTTTATTGTCCTACTGAAAGACAAATGAATCTCCCAGTGTCTGGTGGAAAGCAGACCAAACCAGGTTTTCCTCTAGGATTTAGCATGTGCTTAGCCCCATTTCGTGTATTATTTATCCTGAAACATATCCATAACAAGGTGCAGCCGCCACTATGCTTTAAAATATGTAGAGCGGTACTCAGTAATGTGTTGCATTTGCACCAAACATAACACTTTGTATTTCAGGACAAAAAGTGAATTGCGTCGCCACATGTTTTGCAGTATTATTTTAGTTACTCCACAATAGTACATCATTATTGACAGAGTGAAAAGAAGAAAGCCTGTACGGAATAAAAAATATTCCAAAAAATTTGCATCCTGTTTGCAACAAGACTTAAGTAATACTGCAGAAAATGTGGCAAAGCAGCTAACTTTTTGTCCTGGCCACAACGTGTTGTGTTCCTGAGTGGCTGAGTTACAGTTTTGACTTAAATCTACTTAAATCTATGGCAAGACTTGAAAATGGTTGACTAGCAATGATCAACAACCCATTTGACAGAGCTTGAAGAATTTGTAATGGGCAAATGTTGCACAATCCAGGTGTGGAAAGCTCTTAGAGACTTACCTAGAAAGACTCACGGCTGTAATCGCTGCCAAAGGTGCTTCTACAAAGTGTTGACTCAGGGACGTGAATACTTATGTAAATTAGACATTTATGCATTTCATTTTCAATTCATTTGCAAAACAAAATGTATAAAAACATGGTTTTCACTGTCATTATGGGGTATTGTGTGTAGACGGGTGAAAAATTCATTTTGAATTCAGGCTGTAACAAAATGTGGAGTAAATCAAGGGGTATGAATTCTGTCTGAAGGCACTGCATATCTGTTAACTAGATCCTATTCATACGGTCTTCTGTCTCTGCTGTGACTATATTCTGGTGATTGTGGTTGCCATCCTTGGATTGTGGATTGTGATTAAAAGGTTGCCCCTGTTGGCAACCACAGAGTACTTGAAATGTACTCAACTGTATTCAATAATACATAGGGCTAGAGCAAACCATCTACATTACTACCTCTACATTTTTTGGAGGAATATCTGTGACCTCACCGTGTAAGAACCATAGGCTGCGTTTACACAGCCAACTTCTGATATTAACCAATCACATCAGAGCTTGTAACATCAGATCTTTTTCGGCGCTGATCTGATTGGTCAAAATGTGTGTGAAAGAAAAATCTGAATTTGGCTAGCTGTGTAAACGCAGCAATAGCTGCCTTTTGTGGTGGAACTCTAGAAGGCATTTTAGAGATGTTGAGACTGGTTGCCTTCTGATTCTCTACCCTATATCCAGAAGTGTGCACATCCTCACTCCCCCCCATGCATTTAAAGCTATCAGATTGGTGCAAGCATGGCTGGAGGGAGTTTCCACCGTATTCCTTACACCAGTCCATTCCTTTTATAATCGATGAGAGGGGAAATGTACGAGTGCACAGTTTTGGAGAAGGGTAGAAAATCAGACAGAAAGCCACAATTGGCAGATGAGGTGAGGAACAGTCACCGTCCCTCTTCTCATTAGAACGACACCTATGGGCAGTAAAAATCAATAGTGACCTCAATGGCCTCTGGAACACTTTCCCCCTCCTTTAAACATTAGCCTCCTCTTTGGGATTCGGGTTGTGTTGTTGCCAGAGGAGGACAGGGGGGGCAGTAATAGCTGTAGTTATACCTCCACTGTGCTCAATCGCACCATTAGAGCAAAGTCAAACCGTAGCGGCCTGCAGGGAAGGGGAGTGGTGCGCAGGATGAGCAAGGACGGACAGATGGCGGAGGAAAGAGGGAAGAGAGAGAGTTTCTACACATGAAAAAGGAAAGGAACACCATGGAAGCTAGTAATCATTGCAACTCTGTTTAATTCCTATGAAATAAAGCCTCTTTAACAGGTAAATGAGATGGCTAGTATGACATTGACAGTTTTGACTCACATACACAAGGCTTGCACTATGTACAACGTGACTAAGGGTATGAGAAGCAGGCTTCCTCAGTAGTCCAGGATACTTTACAGCACCTATATAAAAGAGTCAGCACACCATTTGATAAAATTCCTTATTTCTTCACCGGAGTAGAAATTGAATTTATGGTTCTAAAATCTCAGAAAATATGGATCACAATTTGATAATCAAACCATTTTCTCTGTCACCTCGGGAGGTTAGGTAATATATTCACAAAATAAACAAGAAAGAATAGGCATACAGACAGACACAATTGAATAGTAACATTGATTTGACATCTTACGAAGAATGCTACAAAACAAGCCCAGAGAAGAGGTTCTGGAGTTGGGAAACGTGAGCCGTTTTGTGTACGACCATTTTGGGTTTAGTCGAACGCACGGTCACATTCGTAACTACCGCGACACATCTTCACAAAATGCAATGGCTCTGCAGACACGTTTACGGTAAAGTGCAACTACCATGGTTGCATTGAACATGTTTTTCTTTGTACAAATATTTTATATCAATATGTGACCTAAGACATTTAAATACTTGTGAACCCCCCGTAATGCACCCCCACCCTTTTCCCAGGACCTCTCGCAAAAAACAAAAATACATTATTGAAACTACACAAATATTCCGTCCATTTGATTTTCAGTTTTATTGTTAGCGGTTTGACTTCTTTTTAAAAAAGACTTGTAGCTGGTTTTATAGAACAACTCAAAAAGCTGATGCACGTAGACTGCTGACATCACGTGCCCATTTGAAGGGTTTCTCCTTTCTGTAAAAGTGTGGGAAATGGGTAAATAAATGGATGCAGAGAGGTACGGCGTTGATGCTCCCGAGAGTCTATTCATGTCTATACATTGTGCCTTGCACAATGGAAAAAGATACAGAGGTGGGGAAGAAGCCTCCTCCTCCGCTGCAGTTCCAGGAGCTGCCCATCACCACAGTGAGAAAATTCAAATGAAGAGACATGCAACTGAGGAGTGCTTCCTCTGCGCCCTGTTTTCAACTCCTGTGTAGCGGATGCTACTGTCCATTAGCTAGCCTCCGTTAGCATAGATTAAGTTATCTTTCATAGCATTAGCTTAGCTCCTGTGAGCCTAGCTAGCACTGCTGAGTGGTGTGTCTCATTAAAACAGGGGACCGGGGCCCTCTTCCTGAGGGGGGAAATGTGAATTGAGCAGAGTCTCCATGTAGGATACGTAGCTGGAGCTAGGCGTGTAGACTTCGCCCTGGTGCTGGGAGGGCATGTCTGGGGACAGGGGAAGCAGGGGGGTGGCTGGGAGATGGTCAGCGAGACAGGGGTCAGGGAGAGCGGACATTGGGTTAAGGGTGGGCTCGGGGATGGGTATTTCCAAAGCCTGTGTGAGGGTAGGGGCACTGATGTCAGTGTTGGGGGGAGCAGGCGCATGGCTGGGCATGGTGGGTGTAATACTGTGAGGTGCTGGGGGGTGGCGCCCGAGGTGCTGCTGCGTTGAGTCCATGGGGGCTTGAGGTGGGGGGTGAGGAGCGGGAAGACGAGGCCGCTTGGCTGCCTGTGGTTCATCTCCTGACATAACACCTTCCTGGGTTGGTATTGCCTGGAGAGGTAAGATATAGCTTATGATTAAAACAGTGGCGTGAAGTCAACACAATCCCTTCTTCCATACCTTTGGAACATACACCATTCAAACCACTACAACCAAACTGTAAGCATGTATGTTTCCCATTTTTAAGTCAGGCGCATCAAGTAAAGTACACGACATGACCAAAAGTATGTGGACACCTGCTCGTCAAACATCTCATTCCAAAATCATGGGCATTAGTTTGGAGTTGGTACCCCCTTCGCTGCTATAACAGACTCCACTCTTCTTTGAAGGTGTTCAATTAGATGTTGCTGCGGGGACTTGCTTCTATTAAAGAACAAGAGCATTAGTGAGGTCGGGCACTGATGTTGGGCGATTAGGCCTGGCTCGCAGTCGGCGTTCCAATTCGTCCCAAAGGTGTTCGATGGGGTTGAGGTCAGGGCTCTATGCAGGCCAGTCAGGTTCTTCCACACCGATCTCGACAAACCATTTCTGTATGGACCTCGCTTTGTGCACGGAGGCATTGTCATGTTGAAATAGGAAAGGACCTTCCCCAAACTGTTGCCACAAAGTTGGAAGCACAGAATCATCTACAATGTAATTGTATGCTGTAGTGTTAATATTTCCCTTCACTGGAACTAAGGGGCCTAACCCGAACCATGAAAACAGCCCTAGACCATTATTCCTACTCCACCAAACTTTACAGTTGGCACTATGCATTGGGGCAGGTAGTGTTCTCCTGGCATTCCCCAAACCCAGATTAGTCTGTCTGAAGCGTGATTCATCACTCCAGGGAACACGTGTCCACTGCTCCAAAGTCAAATGGTGGCGAGCTTTAAGCCACTCCAGCTGACGCTTGACATTGCGCATGGTGATCTTAGGCTTGTGTGCGGCTGCCCGGCCATGGAAACCCATTTCATGAAGCTCCCGACAAACAGTTATTGTGCTGACGGTGCTTCCAGAGGCAGTTTGGAACTCGGTAGTGAGTGTTGCAACCGAGGACAGACAATTTTATACACTACACGCTTCAGCACCCGGCAGTCCCATTCTGTGAGCTTGTGTGGCCTACTACTTTGCGGCTGAGCCGTTGCTGCTCCTAGACGTTTCCACTTCACAATAACAGCACATACAGTTGACCGCGGCAGCTCCAGTAGGGCAGAAAACTGACAAACGTACTTGTTGGAAAGGTGGCATCCTATGACGGTGCCATGTTGAAAGTCCCTGAGCTCTTCAGTAAAGGCAATTCTACTGCCAATGTTGAGCTATGGAGATTGCATGGCAGTGTGTTCGATTTTTATACATGTGTCAGCAACTGGCTGAAACAGCCGAATCCACTAATTTGAAGGGGTGTCCATATACTTTTGTATATACACAGTATGTACAACTCCCCGCCTTATGCATTTGGACAGTGAAGCTGACATTTTACATTTTGGCTTTGTACTCCAGGACTTTGGATTTGAGATCAAATGTTTCATATATGAGGCGACAGCACAGAATGTCACCCTTTATTTGAGGGCATTTTCATACATATCTGTTTCATCATTTAGAAATGAAAGCACTTTATATATTTAGTCCCCCTGTTTAAAAAAGTCATAAGTACCTGAACATAGTTTATTTACAGTGCGTTTGGAAAGTATTCAAACCCTTGACTTCTTCCACATTTTGTTACGTTACAGCTTTATTATAAAATAATATCATGGATATCTTTTTCCTCATCAATCTACACACAATACCCCCATAACGACAGAGCAAAAACAGGTTTAGACATTTTTGCAAATCTATAAAAATGCAAAACATACCTTATTTACATAAGTATTCAGACCCTTTGCTATGAGACTCGAAATTGAAATCAGGTGCATCCTGTTTCCATTGATCATCCTTGAAATATTTGTACAACTTCATTGGTGTCCACCTGTGGTAAATTCAATTGATTGGACATGATTTGGAAAGGCACACACCTGTCTATAAAAAGTCCCACAGTTGACAGTGCATGGGCCCATCCCTACGGTGAAGCATGGTGGTGGCAGCATCATGCTGTGGGGATGTTTTTCAGCGGCAGGGACTGGGAGACTAGTCAGGATCGAGGGAAAGATAAAACGGAGCACAGAGAGATCCTTGATGAAAATCTCCTCCAGAGCAGGACCTCAGACTGGGGCGAAGGTTCACCTTTCAACAGGACACCGACCTTAAGCCAAGACCCCGCAGGAGTGGCTTCGTGACAAGTCTCTGAATGTCATTGAGTTGCTCAGCCAGAGCCCGGACTTGAACCCAATTGAACATCTCTGGAGAGACCTGAAAATAACTGCAGCGGTGCTCCCCATCCAACCTGACAGAGCTTGAGAGGATCTGCAGAGAAGAATTGGAGAATCTCCCCAAATACAGGTGTGTCAAGCTTGCAGCGTCATATCCAAGAAGACTTGAGACTGCAATCGCTGCCAAGGTGCTTCAACAAAGTACCGTGTAAAGGATCTGAATAGTTATGTAAATTAGATATGTTTTTATTTGTTATTTGCACTAAATACTAAAAACCTGTTTTTGATATGTCATTATGGGGTATTGTGTGTAGACTGATGAGGGGAAAAAACGATTTAATCAATTTTAGAATAAGGGGTCTGAATACTTTCCAGCTGCACTGTACATACGGTGGGAAGTACATTTCATAAAAGGGCTCAGCACAGCCATGACTGAACTGAGCATCATAACGTAGTGTGCAATAATATTGTGCATGCACCAATTTCCTTTCCCCCAGCCCACCCGTCCCCCGCCTGACCCAGTCTACCTTTCCCCAAGCCTTCCTCTCCCCCAGCCCTGCCCAGCACTACCTTCCTCTCACCCAGCCCATCCCACTCCTGCCTTTCTCTCCCCCAGCCCACTCCTGCCATCCTCTCCCCCAGCCCACTCCTGCCATCCTCTCCCCCAAACCACACCTGCTTCCCTCTCCCCAGCCCATCCCTGCTTCCCTCTCCCCAGCCCATCCCTGCTTCCCTCTCCCCAGCCCATCCCTGCTTCCCTCTCCCCAGCCCATCCCTGCTTCCCTCTCCCCAGCCCTAGTAGGTGGGTGCCAGGTGATCTCGTACCAGGCGGGCGCAGACCCTTTTGGGCAGGTCCTGCTCCAGCGAGTGGATCTCTGTTTGCTTCAGGAACAACTGTGACTCATCCTGGAACTCCACCTGAATAGTGGAGAAGAGGAGAGAGAGAGAAAAGAGAGATGGAAATAGAGAAAGAGAGAGGGCAAGAGAGTGAGAAGAAAAAGAAAAGCTTTTATATAAAGTGGATGAAGTGTCATACTTGGAAAAACGACAAAAACAGACCCTATGATTTTTGGAGAGTCCCTGGCTCCAAGTTGGATAAGTCAATAGGACAAAATACAGTACCAGAATTGCCTGATTGGAAGGTAACAAACACAAACACACAGAAACACACCAGGGTTCCCGTTAGCAGGTAATAGCCGGCTTTTGGGCGCCCAAAAAATGGAAAGCCAATAAATAAAAAAAACTGCCACCGCCCAATGAAAAAAGTCTGATTGCAAAATACAGTTTTTTTTTTGCCTGTTCATCGATGGAAATACATTTTGATTGGTCATGCTTATCAGTCCATAAATTAATTAGCATGATTTAGTGGATTGGCGCGCGTATATTTAGACACAGAGCCTATGAGTGGAAAATCTGTTCATCACACAGCTCATTCGTTGCTGCTGGACTAAATGTGCTTTTATAAGCCCAATCATTGGGTAACAATTCAACAAATGCAAACGGAGGTTGATTAAATATAGCTACAATTATTTGATTTTTTCTCAACCAGTAATTGAAGAGTGCTTCCCATTCCCCATTCTATTACATAGGCAATGGTAGGCAGGTTATCAGCTCGTTACCCAGCACTTTGGAATGAGCTGGAGAGAGTATGCATTTTGAAAACTCTGGTGTGTGTGTGAGTGAGTGAGTGAGAAGCCCTTTGGGGTGGTGACGGCTACGAGACAAGGTCGCGCTCGCCACCCTGACACAGGCACCAGCTGGAGAGTTGATTTTAACAGCTTCTTAGCGCCGGCTCACACAGACATCTCACCGGCAGTAAGACAGAGAGGGACACGGAAGGGGAGGGAAGTTTTTTACATTTTTCTTCTGAAAGTGTTGTGGTTGTTGTTATATTGGAAATAACATTTGAAAACCAGGATTTTGGTCTGCTGTGCAAACAGAAAAATAGACTAGTGAGAACGCAGGCAGGTGTAAACACACATGTATACAAGCACAGTGAGACTCCTAGATTAGAACGCACACACAAACATGTGCAGACAGAGGCATAACCGTGAACTCACTTACACTGCATTGGGAAAGTATTCAGACCCCTGGACTTTTCCCACATTCTGTTACGTTAGCCTTATTCTAAAATGGATTCAATAGGTTTTTTCCCCATACCAATCTACACACAATACCCCATAATGATAAAGCAAAAATAGTTATTTTGAGAAATTTGTAAATGTAAAAAAAGTACATAAGTATTCAGACCGTTTCCGTTTTTTTAACCTTTATTGAACTTTGTTGAAGCCCCTTTGTCAGCGATTACAACCTTGAGTATTCTTGGGTATGACTTCTTGGGAGTTTCTCCTATTCCTCTCTGCAGATCCTCTCAAGCTCTGTCAGGTTGGATGGGGAGCGTCGGTGCACAGCTATTTTCAGGTCTCTCCAGAGATGTTCGATTGAGTTCATGTCCGGGCTCTGGCTGGGCGAGTCAACGACATTCAGAGGCTTGTCCCGAAGCCACGGCTGTGTGCTTAGGGTTGTTGTCCTGTTGGAAGGTGAACCTTCACCCCAGTCTGAGGTCCTGAGCGCTCTGGAGCAGGTTTCCATCAAGGATCTCTCTGTACTTTGCTCCATTTATCGATGCCTCGATCCTGACTAGTCTCCCAGTCCCAGCTGCTGAAAAACATCCCCACAGCATGATGCTGCCACCACTATGCTTCACCGTAGGGTTGGTGCCAGGTTTCCAGACGTGACGCTTGGCTTTCAGGCCAAAGAGTTCAATCTTGGTTTCATCAGACCAGAGAATCTTGTTTCTCATGGTCTGAGAATCTTTAGGTCCCTTTTGGCAAACTCCAAGCGGGCTATTATGTGCCTTTTACTGACAAGTGTGTGCCTTTCCAAATCATGTCCAATCAATTGAATTTACCACAGGTGGACTCCAATCAAGTTGTAGAAACATCTCAAGGATGATCAATAGAAACAGGATACACCTGAGCTCAATTTCGAGTCTCATAGCAAAGGGTCTGAAAACATATGTAAATAATGTATTTCTGTTTTTTATTTAAATGATTCATTTGCAAAAATGTCATTATGGGGTATTGCGTGTAGATTGCAGAGTATTTTTTATTTAAACCATTTTAGAATAAGGCTGTAACGTATCAAAATGTGGGAAAAGTCAAGGGGTCTGAATACTTTCCGAAGACACTGTACATACAGACAGACTCACACACTGATAAAAGGGATTGGTCTGTGTGATCCAAAACCAGAAAGGTGTGTGTGGCATTTGTCTTGTCATATCACACATCGCCCATGCTGAGTATGTGTGAGCTCTGAGAGTGTGTGAGCGCTGAAAGTGTGTGTGAGCGCACAGAAGACAAGGCTAAGACAAGGCTAAGACCAGGCTGACTTGCTTCGAGATTAATACAACAGGCTCTTTCTCTCTCTCTCTCCGTGTGTGTACGTGTGTGTGTACACACACCACTTGTCTTCTGAGGAGTTGTGTTGCGCCGGTACAAATTCCAGGAACTCTCCTCTAAGCTTTATACCTCGTAAGCACTCTGCGCATCGCACCAATAAATTCCCCACATGCTGGCCGCAAATGCTAAATCTCTCGACTTTACATTTTAATGCCCGCTGTATCAAGATCCTCCGCCATAACCTACAAGGGCGGCCATCCTTTTCGCATGCAGATAAATACCGTGCTGGAGAGTAAAAGTCCTGTAGGTTGTAAGTTGTGTCGTAAAGAGGCTTGAGCTGTAGAACCAACCTCGTGCAGTGATAGGGAATCAATGTAAATGCCTTTCATAAAGCCTACTAAAGAGTTACAACAGGTTTGAGGGGAAATATATTCTTCTTAACTTGTCCGCGCATCCTAGTAGTAGAACGATAATATACAGTAGCTCCATTTAGCCCTATGCTATGCTAATGTAGACTTTATGACTAAAGTGACGCTTTTTAGACGTCAGATGTGTACAAACTTCAAAAGTGGCCGGGATAGGATTTTAAGTCATATACCTCTCCAGTCCTTCCGGATCCACGTAGCGGTACACAGGGTGTACAGGCTTCTGTACTAGACTAGCTCTACCATCCCGATTCTAACTCATCAACTTGACATTAGTGCTGGGCTGGAATCAAAAACCTGCACCTAAGCCTATAGTCGCTCTTCTGGGTAAATGGTTGGTGACCGACCACGGGGCTCGTGGGCTAGTGGGTTGATGAGAGGGAGTGAATAAAGGAGTGTATGGGAGGCCACCGCTACTCACCTGGTAGTGCTTGTGGACGTGGTCCTTGACGTAGGAGGCGTTGAGCGCCTTGCCCTCCGTGGTGTGGACCAACATCAGCTCGCCCATCTCTGGCGGGCCGTTACGAAGACAGTCATGACTCTGGAAGAGGGGAGACATTGGGAGGGAGGGGAAGTGAGGGAATGAGCAACTCCATTCGATATGCCACTCTATAAACACGGCTTTGAGTTGAAGAGCTCATTTTCTCTCCTGTTGTTATGTTCGTCAACTAGGTCAACACTTCACCATATAATGGTCACCTCACTGTTTTAAACCTTAACGATTAACATCGACGGGGCTGTAGTGGAGCGGGTTGAGAGTTTCAAGTTCCTTGGTTCCTCCACATCACCAACAAACTATCATGGTCTAAACACACCAAGCCAGTCGTGAAGAGGGCACGACGCAACCTTTCCCCCTCAGGAAAAGATTTGGCATGCCTGAGATCCTCAAAAACTTCTACAGCTGCACCATCGAGAGCATCCTGACCGGTTGCATCACCACCTGGTATGGCAACTGCTCGGCATTTGACCGTAAGGCGCTACAGAGGGTAGTGCGTATGGCCCAGTACATCACCGGGGCCAAGCTTCCTGCCATCCAGGACCTATATAATAGGCAGTGTCAGAGGAAAGCCCATAAAATTGTTAGAGACTCCAGTCACCCAAGTCATAGACTGTTATCTCTGCTACCGCACGTCAAGCGGTATCAGAGCGTCAAGTCTAGGTCCAAAAGGCTCCTTAACAACTTCTACCTCCAAGCCATAAGACTGCTGAACAATGAATCAAATGGCCACCAGATTATTGACATTGACACCCCCCCCCCCATTTGTTTTGTACACTGCTGCTACTCGTTGTTTATTATCTATACATAGACACCTCACCCCTACCTACATGTACAAATTACCTCAACTAACCTGTACCCCCAAACACTGACTCGGCACCGGTACCCCCTGTATATAGCCTCGTTATTCTTCTTCTTATTGTGTTACTTTCTATTATTATATTATCTATTTGGTAAATACTTCCTTAACTCTTCTTGAACTGCACTATTGGTTAAGGGCGTGTAAGTAAGCATTTCACGGTAAGGTGAATACCTATTGTATTCGGCGCATGTGACAGATAAACTTTGATTTGATTTGATTAAGACACAGAGCGGTGTGGAGTGGAACTCACCACAATGTTCTCTGGGAATAAGTTGTCGCAGTAGGAGCCGTCATCATAGTTGACCTCGTAGAAGGTCTGCGACGCCATGCCGATGATGGTGCAGGGGTAGAACCAGCCGTCGCTGTTCCGACCAATCACCTTCTGGCCCAGAGAAAACTCCCCCCTTGGCCCCGCCCTCGCCTTGACAGACAGAGAGAAGGAGGGTGTTTGAGTACTTGACATCGAGGGAAATATCATATACTTGATTAAAATCTATCTATTGCCATTGTATTTATATGTTGTTAGAGCAGTGGATCAGACGGTGCACAGCCTTCATATTCTATGATAATTTCAGTAGGCAGAAAACCCATAAACGGGAGATATGAGATTTAATCTGAAGACCGTATAGCTTAGCAGTGAAGCTAATACTTAGCCTGACACATTCATAACATAAAGATAAGTAGAAGCTGTTCGTTTTGCAAATGTCTATTCACACAGGGTAACACAGCTCGCACCTTGTGATTGGTCTTCTTGTGCTTGTGGCACGTGACGGACACCACGTAGGGCCAATCGGCGGGCTTCATGAGCACGCCGGCGATGTGAGCGCAGGTGACATGAAAGGAGGTGGAGCAGCTGTCGTGGGAACACTGGATACATGCACCGCACATCTGCTTGGTGTTTTTATGGCAGTACACACACTTCTGCAACACCAGAGAAGGGGATAGGCGTGTTAGAATCAAAACATCGTACTGACAGTGTCTAAAGTCTGTCTTAAAAAAAAAAAACTTTCTACACTATTGTCAGAGCACGTAGTATTTCAGGAGTATGTTTCAATATCGACAAGAGCAAGAAACTTGGCTGAAAATAAATGCTTAACTTTGATACGGAAGCAACACAGTGTACCCGTTGTGTCCGAAGTCAACGTAAAGAAACATCCAAATATTGTTTGAGCAAAAACGATATTTCAGGGGTGAATGAATAAATGCTCGCCGTAAGTTCAGCGAAACAGTATTTCACTCTAAAGTTTACAAGTGAAACTTTTGTTTTAACTTTGATATTTGTAAATGTCATGAGAAGGTGGGAAACACTCAATAATCAAATGCAGTTACAAAGGTGGTGCGCTCTGTTGCGCACAGCAGGAGTTTAAACGAGGCAACATTTTAAGTTGGCTCTTCAAACTAATATTATCCTTCATCTGTTATTTTCCTGTCCATCCTTTCTTCTTTCTGCCTCCTTGATCCTCTCGTACCTGGCATTCCCACAACTCGGTCGCTCATCTCTTTCTGTCTTTCTCCCATCTCTCCTTCACCCTCAATACCTGTTTTCTAACTCGCCTCCCTTTCTCACCATCCGCCTTTCTCCCACTCTTTCAACCTATTCCGATCCCATCTCCACCCTCCCAACTACTAACCCACCGACTCAATCTCTCCATCCCTTTCTTCTTCTCTCCCATTTCTCCCCCTCACTTTAACCCCTCTCCCTGCCTGCCCCCCTCCCCTCGCTCGCTCCCCATCCCTCTTCTGTCTCCTTCTCTCTCGCTGACAGATTGCATATAGCCCGCCGTGACCCGCAGGAGATCGATGGAAAATAAAAAATATTTATTAAAATGTCAATACTTCATTTTAGACCCCGTGGGCCAGCGGTGGAAATGCACAACAGCTCTCGATAGGGCCTCGGCTAGGAGATATTTCACCGGCCTCACAGTCGCCTGATTTAATATTCCACTGGGCAGAATCATGAGACAGGCTTCACAAACGGAACGAACCACAGGAGGAGATTTATGGATGTCAACAAACATTTATTTATTTGTTTGTTTGTTTAGCTTGCCCCTTTTTTGCTTGGTCTTTGCCGGCTGAGGTAGAACCAATGCATCAAATTTCCTCATAGAAATACAGTCGGAAGTTTACATACACCTTAGCCAAATACATTTAAACTCAGTTTCACAATTCCTGACATTTAACCCTAGTAAAAATGCCCTGTCTTAGGATCACCACTTTATTTTAAGAATGTGAAATGTCAGAATAATAGTAGAGAGAATGATTTAATTCAGCTTTTGTTTCTTTCATCACATTCCCAGTGGGTCAGAAGTTTACATACACTCAATTAGTATTTGGTAGCATTGCCTTTAAATGGTTTAACTTGGGTCAAACGTTTCAGGTAGCCTTCCACAAGCTTCCCACAATAAGTTGGGTGAATTTTTGCCCATTCCTCCTGACAGAGCTGGTGTAACTGAGTCAGGTTTGTAGGCCTCCTTGCTCGCACACGCTTTTTAAGTTTTGTCCACAAATGTTGTATAGGATTGAGGTCAGGGCTTTGTGATGGCCACTCCAATACCTTGACTTTGTTGTCCTTAAGCCATTTTGCCACAACTTTGGAAGTATGCTTGGGGTCATTGTCCATTTGGAAGACCCATTTGCGACTAAGCTTTAACTTCCTGACTGATGTCTTGAGATGTTGCTTCAAAATATCCACATAATGGTCCTTTCTCATGATGCCATTTATTTTGCAAAGTGCACCAGTCCCTCCTGCAGCAAAGCACCCCCACAACATGATGCTGCCACTCCCGTGCTTCACAGTTGGGATGGTGTTCTTTTGCTTGCAAGCCTCCCCCTTTTCCTCCAAACATAACAATGGTCATTATGGCCAAACAGTTCCATTTTGTTTCATCAGACCAGAGGACATTTCTCCAAAAAGTACGATCTTGTCCCCATGTGATTTGCAAACCATAGTCTGACTTTTTTTAATGGCGGTTTGAAGCAGTGGCTTCTTCCTTGCTGATTGGCCTTTCAGGTTATGTCGATTAAAGACTCGTTTTACTGTGGATATATACTTTTGTACCTGTTTCCTCCAGCATCTTCACAAGGTCCTTTGCTGTTGTTCTGGGATTGATTTGCACTTTTCATACCAAAGTACGTTAATCTCTAGGAGACAGAACACGTCTCCTTCCTGAGCGGTATGATGGCTGCGTGGCCCCATGGTGTTTATACTTGCGTACTATTGTTTGTACAGATGAACGTTGTACCTTCAGGCATTTGGAAATTGCGCCCAAGGATGAACAAGACTTGTGGAGGTCTACAATTTTTTTTCTGAGGTCTTAGCTGATTTCTTTTGATTTTCCCATGATGTCAAGCAAAGAGGCACTGAGTTTGAAGGTAGGCCTTGAAATACATCCACAGGCACACCTCCAATTGACTTAAATTATGTCAATTAGCCTATCAGAAGCTTCTAAAGCCATAACATAATTTTCAGAAATTTTCCAAGCTGTTTAAAGGCACAGTCAACTTAGTGTATGTAAACTTCTGAACCACTGGTATTGTGATACAGTGAATTATAAGTGAAATAATCTGTAAACAATTGTTGGAAAATGTACTTGTGTCATGCACAAAGTAGATGTCCTAACCAACTTGCCAAAACTATAGATTGTTAACAAGCAATTTGTGGTGTGGTTGAAACACGAGTTTCAATGACTCCAACCCAAGTGTATGTAAACTTCCAACTTCAACTGTACGTTCTAATTGTACGTGGTCCCTTGTAAAATAAACAAATATTGTGGAATGGTTCTTTGTAGCTACGGAGCCTAAATTGAAGTGCTCACTAGTCTCTGCACTAATGAATGAATCGACGCATTCAAAGTGTCGCACTCAACTCCAAATAAAATCAGGAATATTTTACTTGAGAGCAAAAACAAGGATACTCTGGAGTTCTTTAAGGGTTTGCGCTAGGTTTACTGCTGGTTGCCATGGTAGCCTAGGCAGAGCGCTCTGTAAATATTGTACACATTTTGTTATTTTTAAGTAACTTCTTTTGTGGGGGGTTTTGATTGCTCTGGGTTTTGTTCACTTACATCTGGTTGTTCTGACTCACAGGAGTTGCATGACTGAGATGAAGAGTATATTTGTTTGGCCAGATTGGTAGCTAGACTTTTAGGATTTACATTATGCAGCACCAGCTTTTTTTTGGGTTTCATCTGCCGGGAATGACAACAAATCACAACCGCATGCAGTGTCCGGGGATGTCCGAGAGGGTAAGGGGACTGTTCCTAATCACTGTCCATGTGTGGTGGCTTTTGAGCACTTTTTCATCAGCCGAGGCGTCACCCAAGTGGCTGCCACATGTTGGGCAATAGAGCACTAATACCTGTGGAGGAACTGAACGTCGGGGAAGCAGCTTGTGGTACACTGACGAAGAGCTCCGGGCCGGTTTGTCTGACTGTCTTCGTTTCTCCCTGGCTGTACCAGTGATGCCCCGTCCACTCAAGCTATACTGCAATTCCAGCCCACTGCATCAACTCCCTTTCCATCATCCGGAACTGACTACTAGAGAGACTTTTCAAACTCCATCTCCATCAATGAAGACCACAATGGAAATAAGTCTCAGACTTTTTTTGTGATATCCCTGTGATATCCCTGTTGGCATCAATTGAAGAGGATCCATTGCTGCTGTTGGTCAGCGTCTGGGAGAGAGGCAGGCTGCAGACAGGCTGCCTGACGGGAAGAAACAGGCTTGCTTGAGCCTGAGGTTCATAGAAACCGCCCTTTTCTAACTCTGAAACTAGATAGTTTAAGGTTTATAATACAACCAGAGTTGTCTTTTAACTCTCCAAATTGAGTCTAATATAACCGTTACCAATTACCACTAGATTTCAGAATAAAAATGCTTACATGTGAGATGCATATTTTGGCACTATGCGAAATCAACTTTCTCCATTTGAATTTTTTTTTCATTTTCTATACAATTCTTATTAGTGCTTCTGACTTTACCAAGTTAAATTTGACAGTACTCTTTTATTTGTTCCAAGTTAGCTCACAGATTTGAGGGTTTGGTAGCCCTTTCCGCTCACAGCTCGTGATCCGGTATACGGGTTAAAAATGGCAGAGTTTGCCATTGATAAGCACCTAAATTGGAACGCAGTGGCTGTACAGCAACATGCTATACACAACTTCAGAGGTCACATTCTCCGCTGCACAGCGCTGTATGGGTTTTGTCTGACAGCCATTATAAACCTGAGCACTGCAGAGACAAGAAGATGGCCAAATCCGTCCCGCTAATTGGGCTACTTTTGCATATTTGTTGTTTGAGTGAGGGACATGCGGTGAATCTGTGTTCCAAAAGTTGAGACTCCATTCTCTGCGCACCACAATTACAATCCGTTTGTCTGAAGTGCCTGGATTCAGACTAAACGTAACAGTATCCAGGTCATCTGTGATTTCCTTGATTTGACTGAGGGTGTAAATCGGCATGGTTTTACTTTATTAAGGCTGTCGTTCTCCTAGAATTACCTGGCTCACTTCCTTTTGACTACTTTCAAACAATTATCTTGCCTTTGTTCATTTGAGCAAATGCTCTACAACCTTGTCCCCTTATTCTTTTCCCGTTCCGCTTTTTCTATTCTAATTCTGTACCGTATAGTAGTTTGCCAGTAAAATCGCCACTATTCATTCATCATGTAGACGCTTATCTCGATGCTCCTAGAATAAGTCTTTGTCTATAAAGTATCCACTGGCCTCTGAGAAATGCATTTAGCATGTCATTCGAGAACTTAATGACCTTCCAAATGATATGATAATTACAGTTATCTTGTTGACTAATAACAAGTGGTGCCCCAAATTAATTCGATCACACCATTCCTCTACAATGGAAGGAAACAGTGCTCGGAAGTAAATTATTCAAAAGACGATCTTCACTTCTTTAGATAGATTATTCGGGGGGGGGGGCGACATTATATTTGTAGATTGTGACAATGCCACTGCGGAGGCTGTGCGACTGAGGTCGCTTCGGATGAAGGGAGGGAGGGATCAAGCGAGGGAGATAAAGGAAGGGAAGGGAGCAGTGTGTTCAATGGGAAATTGCCTCCTGCCCGCGGGATCAACGCAGTTCATTTAGCGCACTGAGGAATGACACCGGATTATTCAGCCATTCATTTCAGTGCATCTATTATTTAACTCTGCCACCGTCCTCCTCGGCTCACTAATACACCATCCATCCATCCAGGAGGAGGAGAGAGGGAGTGACGGATGGTAGGAAACGGAGTGACAGAGCAAAAGAGAGAACGGGAGACAGTTGAGAGTGATTGGAGTTGGTGAGAGAGAAAAAGGAACAAGAGAGAGAGAGAGTGAAGAGAAAAAAAAGTAAGAGAGAGAGAGAGTGAAGAGAAAAAAAGTAACAGAGAGAGAGAGTGAAGAGAAAAAAGTAACAGAGAGAGAGAGAGAGAGAGAGTGAAGAGAAAAAAAGTAACAGAGAGAGAGAGAGTGAAGAGAAAAAAAGTAACACAGAGAGAGAGAAAGTGAAGAGAAAAAAACAGAGAGAGAGAGAGAGAGAGTGAAGAAAAAAAAGTAACAGAGAGAGAGAGAGTGAGAGAGAGTGAAGAGAAAAAAGTAACAGAGAGAGAGTGAAGAGAAAAAAGTAACAGCGAGAGAGAGAGTGAAGAGAAAAAAAGTAACAGAGAGAGAGAGAGAGTGAAGAGAAAAAAGTAACAGAGAGAGAGAGAGAGTGAAGAGAAAAAAAGTAACAGAGAGAGAGAGAGAAAAGAAAAAAAGTAACAGAGAGAGAGAGTGAAGAGAAAAAAGTAACAGAGAGAGAGAGAGAGAGAGAGAGAGTGAAGAGAAAAAAAGTAACAGAGAGAGAGAGAGTGAAAAGAAAAAAAGTAACACAGAGAGAGAGAAAGTGAAGAGAAAAAAAGTAACAGAGAGAGAGAGAGAGAGAGTGAAGAAAAAAAAGTAACAGAGAGAGAGAGAGTGAGAGAGAGTGAAGAGAAAAAAGTAACAGAGAGAGAGTGAAGAGAAAAAAGTAACAGAGAGAGAGAGAAGAGAAAAAAAGTAACAGAGAGAGAGAGAGAGTGAAGAGAAAAAAGTAACAGAGAGAGAGTGAAGAGAAAAAAGTAACAGAGAGAGAGAGAGAGTGAAGAGAAAAAAAGTAACAGAGAGAGAGAGAGAAAAGAAAAAAAGTAACAGAGAGAGAGAGTGAAGAGAAAAAAGTAACAGAGAGAGAGAGAGTGAAGAGAAAAAAAGTAACAGAGAGAGAGAGAGTGAAGAGAAAAAAAGTAACAGAGAGAGAGAGAGAGAGAGAGTGAAGAGAAAAAAAGGAACATAGAGAGAGAAGAGAAAAAAAGGAACAAAGAGAGTGAAGAGAAAAAAAGGAACAGAGAGAGAGAGAGAGAGAAAAAAAGGAACAGAGAGAGAGAGAGAGAGAAAAAAAGGAACAGAGAGAGAGAGAGAAAAAAAGGAACAGAGAGAGAGAAAGAGAGAGGTGACAGTGAAGGGAGATGAAGAGAGAAAGAAAGAAAGAAAAAGACCAAGTGAAGAGGAAAAAACGTAACAGAGAGAGAGAGAGTGAAGAGGAAAAAAGGAACAGAGAGAGAGGGAAAAAAAGGAACAGAGTGAAGAGAAAAAAAGGAACAGAGAGTGTGAAGAGAAAAAAAGGAACAGAGAGAGTGAAGAGAAAAAAAGGAACAGAGAGTGTGAAGAGAAAAAAAGGAACAGAGAGAGTGAAGAGAAAAAAAGGAACAGAGAGAGAGAAGAGAAAAAAAGGAACAGAGAGAGTGAAGAGAAAAAAAGGAACAGAGAGAGTGAAGAGAAAAAAAGGAACAGAGAGAGTGAAGAGAAAAAAAGGAACAGAGAGAGTGAAGAGAAAAAAAGGAACAGAGAGAGAGAGAGAGAGAAAAAAAGGAACAGAGAGAGTGAAGAAAAAAAGGAACAGAGAGAGTGAAGAAAAAAAGGAACAGAGAGAGAGAGAGAGAAAAAAAAGTAACAGAGAGTGAAGATTAAAACAGTAACAGAGAGTGTGAAGAGAAAAAAAGGAACAGAGAGAGAGAAGAGAAAAAAAGGAACAGAGAGAGTGAAGAGAAAAAAAGGAACAGAGAGAGTGAAGAGAAAAAAAGGAACAGAGAGAGTGAAGAGAAAAAAAGGAACAGAGAGAGTGAAGAGAAAAAAAGGAACAGAGAGAGTGAAGAGAAAAAAAGGAACAGAGAGAGTGAAGAGAAAAAAAGGAACAGAGAGAGAGAGAGAGAAAAAAAGGAACAGAGAGAGTGAAGAGAAAAAAAGGAACAGAGAGAGAGAGAGAGAAAAAAAAGTAACAGAGAGTGAAGATTAAAACAGTAACAGAGAGTGTGAAGAGAAAAAAAGGAACAGAGAGTGAAGAGAAAAAAAGGAACAGAGAGTGAAGAGAAAAAAAGGAACAGAGAGTGAAGAGAAAAAAAGGAACAGAGAGAGTGAAGAGAAAAAAAGGAACAGAGAGTGAAGAGAAAAAAAGGAACAGAGAGAGTGAAGAGAAAAAAAGGAACAGAGAGAGTGAAGAGAAAAAAAGGAACAGAGAGAGTGAAGAGAAAAAGAGGAACAGAGAGAGTGAAGAGAAAAAAAGGAACAGAGAGAGAGAGAGAGAAAGAGTTGACAGTGAAGGGAGATGAAGAGAGAAAGAAAGAAAGCAAGAAAGAAAGAAAAAGACCAAGGACTGACAGAGATGATGAAGGAGTGATTGTGAGAGAGGAGGAGTGATGGGGAGAGACCGATAAGAGAGCGGGAGACGCGAGGTAGTATGTGAGAGAAGAGTTGAGAGACTAGGCCCCGTATCCACAAAGCATCTCAGAGTAGGAGTGCTGATCTAGGATCCGTCCATATAATTTACGTCAAAACTCATCCGAGATCAGCACTCCTACTCTAAGATGCTTTGTGGTTACGGGCCCTGGTAGCGACAGAGCAGTCGCAGCAGTTGAGGAGCTGGGAGGAGCATAATCCTAGACTACTCAGCCGAATTTTGAGAAGGCTCGCCCAATTCAAAGGAGATCACCAAGTTTAAGCATCTGGCGAAAATGCCGTGCATTTTACACATCGGCCATCTCGGACCAGAGTCATGTACTTTAGGGCACACTGTTAGTGCCACTCATTGGACAAGTTCAGTTAGTCCCCTTCCCTGTTTCAGGCCATTTGGTGCCAATTGAGCATGACTCTTGGGCTCCCTCCACTCACCAGACTCTTCCTGTTCTCTGGGATGGCGCTGATGTCCACCGGCTCCCTCTCGATGGCGTTGACGAAGCGGGCCTCGGCCACAGCGATGGCACAGATCACATGGACCCACCTGGAAGGAGGAGAAGAGAGGAGACATGACGTGTCTGTGGGGAGTGGACACATTTGACGCGAGCCCCCAACTGTTCACAACGCACAGCGTACAACAAGTAACATAGGGTACGGGCCAGTGTCACGCAGAAGTTAGGGAAGGGGACACTGACCGGTTGTCCGTGGTCATCTTCAGAGCGCCTCCCCGTAAGTTACACAGACAGCAGTCCTGTGAGGACACATAAAAGCGAAAACGTTAGGATGTGGGTAGGCAGTGGGCACAGAGGGGAAGTGAGGGGTGTTGTTTGGCTACAGTGCAGTGCTGGAGTACTGGATGAGGGAAAGTCGGCCCAGTTTAACAGTGACAGTTGTATCAACATCCCTGCATATAAAAAAACGTTTCCAAATTGGGTAAACGGATAGATATTGTCAATTAAGAAGCCCAGTGGTTTGAGTCCATACGGAGTTGTTTCCAGCGAAGGCATAATGTGGTTTTGTGTCGATTTGATTGAGGACTCACCGCTGTCCAGGCGAGCGCTGTACATCTCAAACACTTCCAGGCCTCGTTGTGTACCGTGTCCGGCCTAACACCATAACAACCTGGGGAGAGAGGGGTAGAGAGAGAGAGAGGGAGAGAGAGGTAGAGAGAGAGAAAAAAACAAGTCAACATTAAATGAATCTTCTGGCCTGCCATTCATTTATTGGTACTGAGCCTACTGAGCCATGGGCTCAGAAAAGGGTTCTGTTAATCAAAGCACAACTTTCTCCTCCTCTCTTTTTACAAATCCCCACATCTACATGTCATCGGGCTGTTCTGCAGTAGTCACTTATTGGGCGGCAAAAACGTTTTTTGTTTGTTGGTTGTGGTTGTTGTTTTTGCATTTGAACTCGCGTGCATTTTAGATCAGCTACAAGCAATGACCCAGGAAGAGAAGACGAGAGTGGGGGGTGAGAAGAGAGCGTGTTTGTTTTTGACAGGATGCCTCCCCGCTTCATTTCTTCTTCTCAATAACCCCGGTGGTGCTGCTGCCTGTCCAGTGTCTCGCTAGCTCTCGGTGCTCCTCTCTCCTGGATGGGATAATGAACTTCCTGTCTGGGGTGGGAGCTCCGCTTTAGTGCTAATAAGAACCCAGGAGGCCCACTTGGTGTGTGTGTGTGTGTGTGTGTGTGTGTGTGTGCGTGCGTGCGTGCGTGCGTGGGGGCTGGGGGGCAGTGTGTGTGTGTGTGTGTGGGCTGGGGGGCAGTGTGTGTGTGTCCTTCACTAAGGAACCAATTGTGTTTAAATGTGGACTAAATGCATGCCTTTAAGTGGGATCTCATCCATGATAAAACAGATGACTATCAATTCACTGAAACTTAGAAAACAACAGAGAAGAATCATCTAGGCCGAAGCTGAACTGAAGGGTAGTCAAAACCCAACTAAGCAAGCAGAAAAACACACGCACGCACACACACACACACACACACACACACACACACACACACACACACACACACACACACACACACACACACACACACACACACACACACACACACACACACACACACACACACACACACACACACACACACACACACACACACACACACACACACACACAGCTGATAACAAGCTCTCTGCCATCTCGTGGCGCTGCACTTTGACAGATGTTGCACTTTGACAGATGCCGCATGCCCCTTAAAATTGAACTCTCGGCATCTCCGTGGGAAGAAAAAAAAACAAGCGGTGGGGAAAGTGGGTTTGTTGGTAAATAAAGAGAGACAGAACTTTCTGGAGTGTTGTCAATAGAAAGAGAGGCTGTGTATTTCAAGACATGGCATATGGGGGCGTAGTGAGATACACAATGGGCTGGATGAGTCTCTTCTCGTCACTCATCTTGAAAAAGAACATACACTGAAAACTTGGAAATCAATCAATCCACCATCGTTAACACAATGGAAGAGGTCGGCGATTTACTACTGAAATAGCATGGGCGAGTTTAGAAAAACAAATCGATACAATTTAAGGCTAAGTACCAAACAATAATGCAGGCACTAAGGATGGGGGTGTGAGCAGGCAGGTCTGGGCAGATGAGATGTAGCTATTGTTTGTGTGCGTCTGTAAGTTGTTGTTTGTATATGGAATGGAATTCTATATATATTTTTTTTTAAATAAAAAATAAAGAAGTGGCGTCCTTAATGACACCCTATTCCTTGCATAGTGCACTACGGTGTAGGGAATAGGGTGCCATTTGAGACACAGCCCCGAAGCCGACTCATTGTTGTGCTATAGGCCCGCCAATGGCTGCTTTAACCCAGTCAAGGCCCTGTCTTACTCGCCTCTTGATTTCTGTAGGTGCCCGATGGACCTAGGATATAAAGGTGTGTGTGTGTGTGTGGTACATACGACCTCAACCCGCCTGACTACCCGGTGTCTGTATGTAGCCTCGCTACTTTTATAGCCTCGCTACTGTATATAGCCTGTCTTTTTACTGTCGTTTTATTTCTTTACCTACCTATTGTTCCCCTAATTACTTTTTTGCACCATTGGTTAGAGCCTGTAAGTAAGCATTTCACTGTAAGGTCTACACCTGTTGTATTCAGCGCACATGACAAATCAACTTTGATTTGATTTGATGTTGAAGGCCTGGGTGAGTTGGCCTCTAACAGGATGTCCGTTCCTGACCTCTCCTGACCTCAGCAGCTGGCGAGGGCCGAACGCAGCCCCGGCGCAGGGCCGGCCAGATCTGGACAGACAGCTGCTGGGGAGGTGCGTGCGTGTGGTAAGAACATACTGTAATTACTATCTCATTCTAACCAAAGCTGGGGAATAGTCCAATTTGGAGTAATTAGGTGGCAGTAAGCCAACAAAGACAGTTGCCCATGTTCAACATGTCAAATAAGAAGATTTGATTTTCAGTGGGTGGAGAATCAGCACATGAACTGTAAACCAGACCTGACAACCTGAAGAATTTTTACGAGTACCACTTCAGCGCCGTGCCGGCACCCCCGGCCCCCCCAGAACACACGACGGGACACCCACTGCTTTTTTTTTAACCTTATAATGATGTCGCCGGCAGAAGACTGCCTCAGTAGAAATGGTGGGCCATAGACTGCTATGGGTACTTGGTAATTGGCTGCTCTTCAGCAGCTAACTAGAAATAATGTTTCAATCACAGGAGGCTGCTGAGGGGAGGACGGCTCATAATAATGGCTGGAATGGAGAAAACGGAATAGTATCAACCACGTTAGATGTATTTGATCCCATTCCACTATTCCGCTCCAGCTATTATCAAGAGCCCGTCTTCCCAATTAAGGTGTCGCCAACCTCCTGTGGTTTAAATGTACAAATCAGGGCTCTTCCTGGGCATTTCTGACAAGGTGGTGCTGATGTAGGCCGAAAATTGGGTAGGGGAAGGTCCGGAGGGTGTCAGTCAACTTTCCCCTCAGGAAAACCTGTAACTGCCATTTCCTGAAACCTAGTTTTAAATTATATATAAATAAGAATTTGTTCTTAACTGACTTTAGTTAAATAAAGGTTAAATAAAATTATATATAATTTAATAATGTTAATGTTTATAATGTTTATATAACCATTTTATTTAACCTTTATTTAACTAGGCAAGTCAGTTAAGAACAAATTCTTATATACAATGGCGGCCTACCCCGGCTAAAACCCTAACCCGGACGACGCTGGGCCAATTGTGCGCCGCCCTATGGGACTCCCAATCACGGCCGGGTTGTGATACAGCCTCGACTCGAACCAGGGTCTGTGGTGACGCCTCTAGCACTGAGATGCAGTGCCTTAGCCCGCTGCGCCACTTTGTTTATATCAAACAATGTAGCCAACACAGAAGGCTTGTGCTTGACCCTGAATGAATTTGAGGTGGTTCTCAAATTGAGGTGGTTCTCAATGACACTAAAACAGGTATCTGTTAACTTTAGGTGTAATGATTATTGTAATTAATAGGTGTCTTTATGTGGATAGTCTAGCGAAAATGTAAACTGGCTTCTTAATAAACTTTGTTTGGGGAGAAAATGTGGGAATAATTCAATGCAGTAGTCTAGCTTCCTGTAGGCTATTTGGAATATGAACCAACTGAACTCGGCCTATATGAGCTCATTGCAGATCTCCATTCATCAAGTTAGGTCTGACTACCAGACCACCATTCATTTAACATGCCTCATTGTCATTGGTGAACTGACTTATCACATCACTAGCAGCTTTACTGACATACAGCTAGATCAAGAGGACAGATCAAGCACGGATGAATTAACATAGGCCTACTAATCTCAACGGGCCTACTAATAAGTCTGACATCACTTTCTGTGAGGGACGGTATTAATCGGGACAGCTCTCGCTGCCACGTCTGTTTCCATTCGACGCAGCGACGCGCTTAGAACTACCGCGACACAGCATGTTTTCTTGCTCGTCAACGCGCTCGCGCCAACTACCGTTGAGGAGATCAAAGCACGCCTAAAGGCTCTGGATGGTCATTCAAACATCTGCAGGGGCCATACAGCATTTCCTGCGATATGGCCTCCGCAGAAGTCAGGGAATTTATACAGTACCAGTCAAAACTGTGGACACATCTACTCATTCAAGGGCTTTTCTTTATTTTCTACTTTGTAGAATAATAGTGAAGACATCAACACTATGAAATAGCACATATGGAATTATGTAGAAACCAAAAAAAGTGTTAAACAAATCAAAATATATGTTATATACGAGGTTCTTCAAAGTAGCCACCATTTGCCTTGATGACAGCTTTGCATACTCTTGGCATTCTCTCAACCAGCTTCAGGAAGTAGTCACCTGGAATGCATTTCAATTAACAAGTGTGCATTTTTGTGGATTTTCTTTCCTTCTTAATGCATCTGAGCCAATCAGTTGTGTTGTGACAAACCCTATTTGGTAAAAGACCAAGTCCATATTATGGCAAGAACAGCTCAAATAAGCAAAAGGGAAATGAAAATCCATCATTACATTAAGAACTTTGAAAGTTTCTTCAAATGAAGTCGCATAAACCATCAAGCGCTATGATGAAACTGGTTCTCATGAGGATCGCCACAGGAAAGGAAGACCCAGAGTTACCTCTGCTGCAGAGGATAAGTTCATTAGAGTTACCAGCATCAGAAATTGCAGGCCAAATAAATGCTTCACAGAGTTCAAGTAACAGACACATCTCAACATCAACTGTTCAGAGGAGACTGTGTGAATCAGGACTTAATGGTCAAATTCCTGCAAAGAAACCACTACTAAAGAACACCAATAAGAAGAAGAAGACTGGCCTGGGCCAAGAAACACAAGCAATGGACATTAGACCGGTAGAAATCTGTCCTTTGGTCTGATGAGTCCAAATTTTGTGCCAAACGGCGTGTCTTTGTGAGAGGCAGAGTAGGTGAACGGTTGATCCCCACATGTGTGGTTCCCTCCATGAAGCATGGATGAGGGGGTGTGATGGTGACAATGTCTGTGATTTATTTAGAATTCAAGGCACATTTAACCAGCATGGCATGCATTCTGCAGCTATACGCCATCCCATCTGGTTTGCGCTTAGTGGGACAATCATTTGTTTTTCAACAGAACAATGACCCAACACACCTCCAGGCTGTGTAAGGGCTATTTGCCCAAGAAGGAGAGTGATGGAATGCTGCATCAGATGACCTGGCCCCCACAATCACCCGAGTTGGACCGCAGAGTGAAGGAAACAAGTGCTCAGCATATGTGGGAACTCCTTCAAGACTGTTGGAAAAGCATTCCAGGTGAAGCTGGTTGAGAAAATGCCAAGAGTGCACAAAGCTGTCATCAAGGCAAAGGGTGGCTACTTTGAGAGCTGCCATCTGGCTCAAGGAAGAAAAATAGTACCAGAGATGGAAGAAGAAGCGAGACATACCAGTCAGTTTTTTTCTGGTTCAATTGGGAGAGTAGAGTAGACAGGAACTGAAAAAAATTCCAATACTAAGGCCTGACTCTTAATTTATTCACCATCTTTGATAGTACTACGACAACGGGGGGCAGGCCGGAGAGGAGAGCTTGAGATTTTTCCCCTCTCCCAAGTCCTCTAATCAGAGTAGGGTCACCTGGCTAACATTGTGTGTGCGCACGCTAACCGCTCCCCGTGTGTTGCACGCTAACCGCTCCCTCCCACCGTACCATACAGAGGCAAGCCTAATTGGCTACGCAGCTTAGACTGGCCGAGTAAAAAAAATGACACCAAACTATTTTATTTACCTCTTTCTGCAGGGGGACAGTTTTAGGGGGGGCACACTGGCACAGCAATCCCAGTCAGTTCAGGCTGAGTTGCAGTAAATTAACTAGAACAATTTGATTGGCATTTTGATCCTCGCGGAGAGAAAAATCCTTGCTTTCAGGCCCGAGGGGGTGCAAATATGTAACGGGAATTTAAATTAATACGGCGTGCAATACTACGGACCATTAGTTGGCTGAATAAATACAAGACTTGGGAGAACAGACACAGTAATTACAGTCTTAAGTAAACATGGTGGGGGAGTTGAATGACTGGTATTGACTGGCTGGTTGCCTGGTATACTGTGAGGGAGTTGACTGGTTGGTAATGGTAATAAATGACTGGTTTTGACTGGTTGGTACGGACTGACTGGCATGGATTTACCAGAATATACACCAGCTTTGTTGGCGTGGGCTTGGTGAGAGTTTGCCCGATTGGTATTGAAGTTTTGAATGTATTAGAGTTTTGTCTGGCTGATAATTGACTTATGTAAACATGGTGTTTTATCTGGTTGGTATTGGACGTTAGAGAAAAATAAAGTGTGATAGTTTTGACTGATAGCAGCATTTTGACTGGATCGATATAAACACTGTGTGAGTTTGTCTGTCTGGCACTGTCCTCCTGTCTGTCTGCCCGCCCGTCAATCCATCTGTCTACTCACTGGAGTGGACCTGCAGGCTGCAGGAGGAGCAGGAGAGCAGCGGGCTGGTGCCGTCGTCTCCCGTGTGAGAGTTGGAGGGCAGCGGCTCCGTGTTGCCCGCCCCGGCGCTGAAGCACATCTCGGGGACCAGCGGATGGGTGCGGCTGCCGCAGCGGGACACGTTGTGATGGTTGGGGGCACCGGGACTGTCGGTCGGGTATGAGGAGTCCTTCTGGAGTTGAATGAAACAGGGAAGGACGTTAGAATATCGTTGGGTTTACCGGGTGGAGTTCAGATCTTGAAAGAGATGGAGACACCGTACACTGTTGAAAAAGAAGAAGAAATCCAAAATGGAACCTTAAATGCAAAAATATTATAATAAACATAATATGTTTATTTGAACATCGTGGTGCCCAAAGATTCATTGTGCAATTTGTATTTTATTTAAGTTTCCACATGAAGGCACCATCATTTTCGCTCTGTTTGCAACCCTGAAGAAGGCACACAAAACATTGATTCGGTGTACCCATGAAATTGCTGGGAGCATATTTAGCGTGCCACCTTCTTTTCTTGTATACAGTTGACCTCCATTAGTATGCACCCCTACACATATTTTTGGGGTGTGCGTCAACAAATGTCTCTTTACTAAACTTTCAATCAAAATGACAGAGCAAATGGTTAACTAACTGTTCCCTTGATTGCGATGTTGACACTGGTTGTGCCATTGCGATACATTACAGCATATACATTGTTCTCTTTTAGTCTATGCTATGTGCCCGACCTGTGTGTACGGGCAGAACAGAGTGCATACAGCACAGTAGGGTTCCAGGGTGGCCACGGCCGCGTTGAAACCCTTCTCGGCCAGGAAGTTGGGCTTGCGGTTCTGCCACAGGTGGCCTGCCTTCTTCACGTCGCCATCCAGTGGCCAGGGGGAGAAAAGTTCTGCTTAGGTAGAAAGGAGAAAAAAAGACAAGTCAGATCAGTGGGTCTGGATGAACACAGAACAAGCACGCATGCAAGGATATATGCTCTATCCGGCCTGCAATGCATGTAACACAAGGCCCAAAGCAATCCGCAATACTGTGTTTAGACCTGACCAGAGAGGAGAATTACAATCCCTTCGCCTGCGCCTCTCTCTCTGCCTCTCTCTCCCTCTGCCTCTCTCTCCCCGTCTATCGCCAGGCAGCTCAAAGTCACTTTGAAAGCAGTTAATTCGGAGTCATGATCCCAGGATCAATATGTGTCAGTCAGGAAAGAAAAGAATAGGGGAGAGAGGGCGTGGGGGAAGAAGGGAAAGACAGGAGTCTTAGACTTCGGGTACACTACACTATGTCACGTTGTGTCGTCATCAGCATTGTGTCAATGTGACGTTCTGTCTCCTCCAGAAACAGATCAAAAATCCACTTTATTCCTCATTATTTCAATTCACGAGATAGAATGAAACGTGCGTGTCAGCCATCAACAATTGAACCTCTGCAATTCTTGAGCTTGGACGCAACACGGACAATACAGCAACTTCGATTGATTTCAAAGGAAGCATTCCCTCAATTGCTGATGGCAATGCCGGACGCCTGCTGGCTGTAGTGTAGCAGGGCCGAAACAGTACAGAATACATTATCCCGAAGACCCTGACTGACCAACTTTGTTTCGTTTTTCTCCCCCTACCATTTACATGTTTTTAGCGTCATGATAATAAACCTGGTCCCAGATCCTATCGTGTCGTCTTGCCAAATGTAACAACCCTAGCAGTTGGCTGTATACAGCACAAACAGACCTGGGAACAGGGTATCATGACAAAGCCACAGTATTAAACTGATATTGTACTGAGTATAAAGACTGTGCTACGACGCCGTCACGCAGAACCCACCTTCGTCACTAGATGTCTCCTGCTTGACGATGGAGAGTGGGGATCGCATGGGGGGTTTGCTGAGGGGGTGCCGGCGACTCTTTTTCACCTCCATCCTCATCTTCAGCTGCTTGGAGTAAGACGACAACTGAGGGGGGGGGGGGTGGGCAAAGGTCATACAACAAAGGTCACCAACAGGTTAATGGGCAAGGTCCTGGGTTTGAATAAACTTCACTTGAATCAACACCCTGATATCCACACTGAGCCTGTTGGATTTTTCTAAATCAGACTTACCTCAAACCACAATCAACATTAACTTCACTAGGGTAGGGGGCAGCATTCGGAATTTTGGATGAAAAGCGTGCCCAAATTAAACTGCCTGCTACTCAGGCCCAGAAGCTAGGATATGCATATAATAAAGTTTCCAAAACTGTTAAAATAATGTCTGTGAGTATAACAGAACTGATATGGCAGGCAAAAACGCAAGGAAAATCCATCCAGGAAGTACTATTATTTTGAAAGGCTGTTTTTCCATTGAAAGCCTATCCACCATACAAAGACTTAGGACCCAGTTCACTATCTCTATGGCTTATTTTACATGTGGCCAGTCTTTAGGCTTTTACTCTGAAAAATGAGGGAGATACAGCACTTTCAATGAGTGGACAATGGACATTTCCAGACATGGGTCCAGCGCGTGATCGGGAGTGCGCCTTTCTTGTTTCTCCTTTTCTATTGATGAAGCTTTTGTCCGGTTGAAATATTATTGATTATTTATGACAAAAACAACCTGAGGATTGATTTTAAACATCGTTTGACATGTTTCTACAAACTTTTATTGTACTTTTTTTTTTACTTTTCGTCTGGATGTTGAGAGCGCGCTTTGTGCCTTTGGATTACTGAACTAAACGCACCAACAAAACTGAGGTTTTTGGACATAAAGAGGGACATTATCGAACAAAACAAACATTTATTGTGTAACATGGAGTCCTGGGAGTGCCACCAGATGAAGATCATCAAAGGTAAGTGATTAATTTAAATCGCTATTTCTGACTTTTGTGAGTCCTCTCCTTGGCTGGAAAATGTCTGTATGGTGTTTTGTGGCTAGGCGCTGTCCTAACATAATCGCATGGTGTGCTTTCGCCCGTAAGCCTTTTTAAAATCTGACACAGCGGCTGGATTAACAAGATGTTTATCTTTAAACCTATGTATAACACTTGTATCTTTCCTCAATGTTTATGATGAGAATTTCTGTAATTTGATTTGGCTCTCTGCAATTTCACCGGGTGTTATTTGAAACAATGCATTACTGAACATAACGCACCAATTTAAACTGAG
The DNA here is from genome assembly GCF_029448725.1 of Salvelinus fontinalis. Classification (NCBI taxonomy): domain Eukaryota; kingdom Metazoa; phylum Chordata; class Actinopteri; order Salmoniformes; family Salmonidae; genus Salvelinus; species Salvelinus fontinalis. The sequence goes on along the minus strand of NC_074678.1, from coordinate 49,085,010 downwards.
GTTTTTGGAAATATAGAGGGACATTATCGAACAAAACGAACATGTATTGTGTAACATGGAGTCCTGGGAGTGCCACCAGATGAAGATCAAAGGTCAGTGATTCATTTAATCGCTTTAATCACTTCACCCTACAGCATTCCACCAGTGCTTACCTGCTGCATACCGTTCACATCAAGCTTGCCCTCTGCTGGTAGGTCTGTGTCATTGCTGCCTTCGTGCTGCTTTGGGGGCTGCGCGATTTCAAAGGTGGCAAACTTCTCAAAAGCTGCTTGGAAAGAGTTCATGGGGTCGGACGGCAGGGCGGGTTGTTTCTTCTTCTTCTTTTTCTTCTTCTTCTTCTTCTCTCCATTCGCCGTCAAGTGCCGCGGGTCTACCTGGGGGTCTTGTAGGCCTACTCGGCAAGATAAATAAAAGAAAGGGATTAGTACCGCGGGAAACGTGGAACCTCAAACCAACGTACCATTAATTCTTCCAATTCAAAAGTTGAAAAAAGGTGTTATCTAATCTCTGTACCGCGTATTGGTTCTGATAGGCATTTATTTGGATACTTATTTGATCAGGCACCGTGTGATTTGGAACTGCAATGTCAGTTAATCTCCCCGAATTAACCAAATTGAAATGGAAACTGACCCCAACGCTGTAGCCAACTTGTGCCTTGTGATACCTCCACCACCCTCACCTCCTGGCTCTGGGGGGTGAACTTCCCCGTATCAACGATCAGCTTCCCCGTCCCCCAATCCGAACCTTAACCATTCGCGGCGAAAATGCTAAACTGATCCAAGATCAGCGACCTCAACCTACTTCGCCCTACACACTCACCTCCTGCGGCCTGGGCGGCAAGGGCTTCCTGCCTCTCCCGGTCCTCTCTATCCATGGCCTCCAGGGTCTCCATGGCCTCGCGGGCCATCCTCTCCTCCCTCTCCTGCCGCCGCTGGGCCTCGCGCTCCTCCACCTGCCGCTGGTAGGCCACGGCATCCAGCTCGATGCCCTCTTCCGCCAGCACCTTGACCTCCTCCAGCTTCAGCCGGCGCAGCTGCTGCTTCTTCTGCAAAGCTCTGGGGACGGAGGAGATTGGGACATGAGTGACTGAGGCTTGTTCATTAGAAAGAAAGAAAGAAAAAGCGAGCGAAAGAAAGAGAGATGGAAAGAGATGCAGTACTACAGAGTGAGACACCAGAGTCTAAAGGTTGCTTTCTTGCTGCACACATTTCCACACGTCTGACTGGCAAAGCATGGCCTGACAGTTGTAGTGTGTGAGAAAGTGATCGACAGTGACGGTTTCCCCCGGCGATGTAATGCCACAGTGTGATTGGCACCATGCGACCTGACCGTTGTTCTGGCACCTGAGTGAGACCGCAACTAGGGCTGTGGCAGTCATGACATTTTGTCAGCCTGTTATTGTCATACAAAAGAGTGCCGGTCTCACGGTAATTTACCGTTAATGAACATAAAACACATTTCGCATCTCCAGGCTTCCACAAATACAAGTAGCCGATGCGCACGTTTGGAACATGTACATACATTTTTTTTTAAAGGATAATAAATCAATTGAATGTACACTATCACGATAAATCCATTATTTATTTTAGGCAGGTTTAAAGAAACCTTATATGATAAATGTATTTCAGAAGAACAGAATATGAGTTGGCCTACTGTATGTTATATGGCAATGTGCCATGCCATAGGCTGTAAGCTTGTTCATTTAGCAGACAAGATATGCTTATATGCCATTATTTTATATTAGGCTATCAGATTTTATAGTAAAAAGATTATAATTGAATAAAATAGAAATGATATTTTTCCCCATTCCAGAGCTAGAGTGCGCATATGAAGTGGCTACGTTGAGCGTAAAAGTGGCCATTTGAAACAGGTCCTATATGCCAGACTTAACAGTTATTTGGCAATGTTTGTTGTGAATGAAACAAACCTTAGAACGCCTTAGATTTTTAAAAGATATACGGGCTGAATGACACGACTATAGGCTATTGATGACTTGAGAAAGTCGCAAAAAAAGCTTGCGTTCTGCTCCTTGCCTTAGGATGCACACTGCTGATCTCTCCAGCTCTCCTCAAGTGATCATTATATCACCCGTCAGACTCTTCTCATTTTAAATCTGGTCTTTACTAATAGGTAGCATTTGTTTCGATTTAAAAATGGCCCATTATCAAATGGGCAGGAACAGGGGGCAAGAGGAAAAACACATATCATCCAATCGGAACGGAAGCCACTTTCCCACTGGTTCAACCCACGTCGGGAAGGCCTCCCTGTTATTTTGCCCAAACTCTGTGTGCCATTGGCTCTGCAACCCTGTACCTGCAGCTACCCTGTGCTTCATTTGAGAAACCAAGTGAAATCTGTTCGGGAACATCGATAGTAGTTGTGTTTTCACAACGAAACATCTGTTGACAGCCCCTCTCTCTGCGCGCTGGTGAAAGGAATGAAGGAGAGAGAGGAGGAGATGGAAACGCCCGGTGGTGAGGTAATGTCAGTCTATTAATTGTGAAAAAAAATATATATATATATATAATAATAATAATAATAATAATAATATATATATATATATATATATATTTTGAAATGCCCTGTTACTAGGCTATTCAAAATCAAATACAAACTCACTATATCCTAGGTTAACTCTGAATTTGTTTGATTTAGGCTAGACCAAGTATGCACCAAAAATATCTTAAATCAGTTTTTTCATGTTTTTCTGCCTTCTGTAATATGCTGGTAGGCTATGTATTGTATAACGGCACAATCATTCAGGGTTGTTGTTTATTGGGGGGGGGGCATGGGCTCATATATAGGCCTATGCTATGCATAAGCGCTAATGTGCACAGGGGTGTCCTGAATGAATCGTCACCCTAGAAAGCACTGTCCATTTTCGTTGTGTTTGGCGTTGAAACAACATCCACAACGTCCGTGGTTTCCACTCAGTTTCAACCTGTCGTTGAACTTCTTTCTTCTAATTGATCATCACAGGGAGGTGAGTTTTAAAAGCATGATACTGTTTTGATGATAAGTGTTTGATGTGATTGTTAGATTGCATTTGCATTGCTGTCAGAGTGGTTAGTGGGGCAAAAGAGCCCTGAGTGCCAGGCCATTAGTGACCTGATGGTCATTTAGAGAGTTGGGTACTACCAACATGTCCAGAGTGCATAAGAGGAGATTACCATGACTCAACGGTCACCTGGAATTTGACTGCGGTCGTGACTCATGACTGCGAGTGTAGTGGTAATGCGGTCACCTCAACCAGAAACATGGCTGACACGGTTCACAGAAACACTATTCACATACTGTAGCTCAGAGTGCCCAGGAGTTTTTCCTAACCCTCGTCATTCCATCTCTTAGTATGAATGTACAGTATGTGGCATGCATGTAGGAATACATGTATCAAGGAGTGTGGGGAGGACGTATGCAGTTATGCTCTTGTACGGCCAATGATGCCCTTCGTATTGACCCCGGGGGGGGGTTATGAAATTCAATTGTATAGTAATTCTTCTGTAATTGTGCTGTCTGTCCATCTGTCTCCCCTCACCTCTGGAGCAGTTTCTCCCGGTAGGTGACCCGGTTGGCCCTCCAGTGCTCCAGCTCGGGGCTGTTGAGGGTGGTGGGTCGCTGGTGGTCCAGCACGGTGCCGTCCTTGCCCTGTTTCCACTGCTCATAGCGCTCGGGCTGCAGGCAGCGTACGAACACGTCCATGGAGATCTTCACCATGTCCTTACGACATGTACACTGGGGGGGGGGGGGGGGGATTGGAATGAGAAAAACGTTATTATCCACACAATGTGGAAACACTGAGGGATAGAGAGGGGGGCGAGTAGATAAGGCAATGAAAAAGGGAGGGGAGGTTCACACAAAGTAGACAAAATCCAAAATCTAGCCTATATCAATATCTATCATTTTTATTTTTTTTATTTTTATGATTTCCTTTGTTGCAGCAGCAGCACGAATCTTACACACAGACATTTCGGTCAAATCCTTCTTTAGTGTCGGCCACTGAGAATATACTAAATACAGCCAGAATTGGTTCTGTGGGGGTTACACGTTGACCTTGAATTTTATGTTCGTTAGAGATTTCAACGTCAAAGATTGCCGCAAAGTCGACATCAGAGCCTCAAATCCTCAAGGATTTATTTTCCAGCTAAACTGAAAATGGGAGCTTTCACAAGGGACAGGAAACATGAATAAATAGACTTGGTGCTTTCAAACAAGAGCTAGTGGCATCAAGTCTAACTGAACAGGACTATACAGCCAGTACTTTTAATTCATAGCATTCATTTGAGTTCCCTCTATAAAATAAAAAGAAAGACTTCAAACGCACTATATAAAGATCTCAAAATGACACTAAATGGACGACAATGGCATATTTTTTACTAGCAATGGCAGGGAATAGACGTTCTAGAGAGAGAGAGAGAGATAGAGAAATGGTGAGGGGGAATGGATGGATAGATGGAGAGAGAGAAGAAAGGAGGAGAGAGATGGTGAGAGAGGGGAAATGGAAAGAGAGCAAGAGATGAAAATAAAACTAATTTTCTTTTTGGGCCCCGGTAGGTGTATTATATTTCTGCTTTATTTCCTGAGCTGCGCTGAGAGGCCTTATGTTCAATTACTGGGAACATTCTTCAGGCCTGCCGCGCCTCAGACAGAGACAGGCAGAACAAGTGGAAGGAAGGAAGGGGAAGAGAGAGAGAGCGCGAGCGAGCGAGCGAGAGAGAGGTACTGGATGGAGAGGAGGGGAGGTGGTTGTGGTGGTGGGGGGTTAGTAATAACCACAACAACAAGAGCTAGCCCCCCCACTGCAAACCAATATCCACACACTACATCTCATCTAGGCAGCACTTGAGGGATGGAAGGAAGGAGGGGGGGGGGGGGGGGGACACACCGACGGATGAAAGAAAAAGGCGGCTGGTTACCATGGTCGGATTGGGGACTTTCATAAAAACCTGGAACAGGGGAATAGGTGCGAGACGCCACAACACAAATGAAAAGGAGATAAATGTGTCTCTTTGCACTGACGGCTGTGTTGGGAACGGGGGGGGGGGGCGACATATTAAGAAGCGCACCAGAGGAAGTAGGAACCAAAAAGATCCCATTTCTGTCGTATAAAACTATTAAGGGAAATGTATAAATGTACCATTTCCGAGAGGGGTGGGTTAGAGGGGGGAGCACATGCTATGCTTAGATGACTTCATTATCGGATAAAAATGCATTTGGAAATGTACAAAATGTCTCCAAAACAACGAGTGACCCCAAGGCCTTCTAACCAATGAGCCCTATAGCCTACTTCACTTTATATCTTAATGAAGTTTAATGATTGTAGGAGAAGTCCTGAGGCAATGTCGCCCCCTATTAGAATAATATCCGACGTTAGGGGAGCGCTTAAAATTCCGCCACCCAACCTCTCTGGCTCCGTCTGTCATCCTTTACTAAATAGATCTGGACTTTTACTGTCTCCGGTGACTGATAGAGCTCCTCTTTAAAAATCCCAATATTTGTGATTCTACAACCTGCTGGAGAAAAATAGTCTCACTAGATGGTCCCATGTGGCTCAGGTGGTAAAGCGTAGGAAAATGTACGCACATTTTGGATAAAAGTGTCTGCTAAACAGAGGTTCCCAAATGTTTCACTCGGGGGGGCCCCCCTTCCAGCATTGTGGAACAGACTGCTCCCCCTGCGCGTGCCACATCTATTTCTATGGGTACAAGCACTATTCATGACACAAACTGTTCACGCCCGTCTTGCTGGCGGAGAGAATTGTGCAGGTTTAAAGCTTATTTTCTACAATTCTACACAACTTGTCATGGGGTGCAAGTAACATTTTGCAGTTGTAAAGCACATTTTCTTGCAATTCTATACATTTTGCCATGTCTAATGTGTATTCATATGATATTTGAGTGACACAAAACTTAAAACAATATCTACTTTTTGGCTGACATGGGCTAATTCATCTGGACATTGCTGACAAGCAATAAATAGGTCTACGGTCTGCAGTGACTGACATGACAGGACCGATGATTCACTAGCCAATTTCAAAATTGCACCTTTTGCATTCTACTATTACAACTTTCAAGAGTAAGTTGAAAGCCGGGACTGAGTTCCTTCAAAAAAGACCCCCGGCGGGGCCTCCCGAGTGGCGCAGCCGTCTAAGTGCTAGAGGCGTCACTACAGACCTGGGTTCGGTCCCAGGCTGATCCCAGACCGTGATCGGGAGTTCCATAGGGCGTCGCACAATTGGCCCAGCATCGCCCGTGTTAGGGGAGGGTTTGGCGGGGGGGGGCAACCTGCAGGCTGACCTCCGTCGTCAGTTGAACGATGTTTCCTCCGGCACAGAGGTGCGGCTGGCTTCTGGGTTAAGCAGGCGGGTGTTAAGAAGCGCCTTCGCCTCCTGAGCCGGTTGGGGAGATGCAGCGATGAGACAAGATCGAAATTGGGGTAATTATAACCCCCCCCTCCCCCCGCCGACCCTTCGCTGCGCGCCCCACAGTTTGGGAACCACTTCGCTAAATGGCATCTATTAATATATTACTAGACACGAAACAAGCTGCGTTTTGTAAGAGTGAACACTCTCTCTTATACCGCACATGAAAGTATTACAGCTAGACAGACAACAGTAACATCTTAGTGAACTTTGACCACAGAGTCATGGAAGTCCATCTAACGCGGAAATGTACAAGGCTTGAAATAGTGACCGTGTGAAGTTTTTGTGAGTGAGCGTTTTTAATTTGCTGTGTGGAGGTGTGTGATTAAATCACATGTGGTATGTTTCATAAGTGTGTGTGTGTGTGGTTTGCCCTCCAGCCTCAGTTGCAGAGACCCTGCTAACGAGCTCTCCCATTAAAAACACACATGGAGGCCAAACCAGGCAAACTCAAATAATGACTTGCTCGCTCCCCATCGCACCGCTTTCTCTCCTCGTTTAATGACAACAGCTGCACAGAGTGAGGAAGAGGAGAGAGGGAAAAAAAGAGGGGGGGGGGGGGGGATCTAGTTTACAACCGTTAATGAGTCTGTAGTGTACTGTACTGTCTTGTCCTCTCATCTGCACCCATAGGAGAGTATCCTTCAAGTTTTACTACAGCTAGGCTAGACTTTTCCTGGCATTTGGATGCACGCACACTTCCAGAGGAAAAACAAACAACAGCACTAGACAAACTCCATTCGTTTGAAATGAATTGGAAGTTACTGAGCTAAACCGAGCAGGTAGAGGAACGACAGTGGTTTTTCTGGGGAAAGCTCAAAAACAAATGCTAACATTGTCATGCATATTGCATAAGGAAGCAGTCACAACTGCCATCAGGAGAAGAAAAAAAAAAGAACGCGAGCTTATTTGGGCACAACTTAACGGGGGATATCAGATTCAGTGACGCACAGACAGACACCACGTTGACGCCTGCCGTCGTGCTCTGATGTTCTGGTAAGAGCCACCAGATATTAACATGGCAGTCTGTTGTCAGTTCAAGCCGGCCTTATCACACAATAAGAAGTGAAATGACAATACATACACTTTGTTTATAGCCTGCTCAAAATCAAATAACATTTTATTGGTCTCATACACATATTTAGCAGATGTTATTGCGGGTGTAGCGAAACGCTCCAGGCCTAGAGCGTACGCAAGAATGCACGCACGCACACACACACACAAACCCACCCACCCACACAAACCACAATGATAATGCTTTAGCCTTCAGCATCTCCAGCACTCCTTATCAAAGTCCATCAGCTCTAACCCAAACAAACAAGCGTACACAAACAAATATCACTATTCGGAGAGTGAGTCATCTAAAAATCTCTTTGAAAGATGAAAGGAAGGGAAATGAATATTCTATTCATTCAGTGTGATGAACGTCCATTCACAACACTACGTTCTTGGGGCCCATAGGGAACTGTGCCACTGTCATGTAGTTTCTCGCCTGTTTATTTAGCGTTCTCCATGAGCACGAGACGTGAAAAGACGCCTTTTGGGTTTACATTGACACTGCCTTGGGAGGCTACAATGAGATAAGGGTAGCCACAGTATCATTGCTCTGTGAATAAACATAGCCTACCGAAGTGACTGCAAGAGGACTACTAAAAACAAGAAGACCTTGGCTGTAACTAGTAGTAGCTGGTAGACAGGACAGATGGCTGTATCGCATTAGTGGATACTCACACTGCCCTCCAGGGCAGGTCCACCAGTTTTGACTAGCAGAAGTGACTTTTTTGTTACAGGTTAGGATAATTAGGTTAAGGTTAGGAAAAGGGTAAGGGTTAGCTAAAAAAAAAAGTCAAAATTGCCCCTGACGTGACTCGAAAGTATCTAGCTACAACCAGGCAGAATAGTCTTGGTTTCTATTAATGCAATTCTGCGGACAGATGGGTCAGCTAATACAGCCTCTCAGCTTTAGTAGACAGGAAACTTGCAACAAGCCACACAGCCCAAAGTGACAGATCCTGCTCGAAGGACCATCTTCCCTGTCGCGTCAAGAGGAAGAGAATAGGGCTTGGCAGAGAGGACGGAGGGGAACGAACGAAAGATGGGAAAAGGAGTGGACAGACGAATCCTAGATAGAGACAGAGAGAGAGACAGAGAGACAGAGAGAGAGAGACAGAGAGAGAGAGAGACAGAGACAGACAGAGACAGAGAGAGACAGAGAGACAGAGAGACAGAGAGAGAGAGAGACAGAGAGACAGAGAGACAGAGACAGAGAGACAGAGAGACAGAGAGACAGAGAGAGAGAGAGAGAGAGAAAGAGAGCAAGAGAGCAAGAGAGAGAGCATGTGCGAGAGAGAAGGAGAGAAATCAACATATGGCTTTCTTGGTGCCCAAGCTGTTCTTTCTTTCACATTGCTCGGGCACTTTCCGGAGCAGCCTGTCAACTCGCTGACACAAAATGGAGGGCAAAGCGCAAAGCTGACCAATTCGTCTCTATCAAATTCAGACAGAACTGTGAGGGAGGGCTCCCTGGCCAGTGGACTGTGACCAGTGCTGAGAAGGGGGGGGCTGGGTTAAGTACGTCAGAGAAACCATGTGGGAAGGAGAGGGGCTTCTAGTAGCCCTCCGGTTCTTAAAAACAGTTGGCCGCACAGAGAGAACAGAGCCCACTACCGCAGCACACTGAACCTCATAAATCTGACACGCAGCCAAGCAGAGACAAAGAGGGACTGTGTGTCGCATCATATGCGCGTGTGTGTGTTTACGTGCGTGCGTGTCCCTTACAGGTAAAGCCCCGATCAAATCCACAAAGTGGAAGAATAAGAAAAAAATATGAACAGCAAAAAAATAAAAAAAATACCTAGTTTGCCTTCTGCGAGAGGAGAGGAAGACGTGAATAGAAAAAGGAGATCACAAAGGAGAGGGAAGAAGAAACAGGCGACGTGAGACAGCTTACAGACGATCCTGTGACGCGGGTCCCCTTTGCCACACGATAAACACACTACACACAGAAACACGCGCCGATTACCTCATGCTCAAGGCGTAAAACAGCTTGTGTGAGCCCTGGGCTGTGGAACCGGTATTCCAAGTATGCAACTGCATGATTGTGTATGAGGAGACAGGTAGGGTGCGTAGTAGAGCACAACACATGGATTCAATCTTCACTAGCGGTCCGCAAACGCAAATACAACTTAAGCTAGCTTTCGTCAAGGTGACAGCTAACTTCAGGGCTAAGGGACGACGGCGCCACGCTAAATCTATCTGCAGACGCCCCCAACTACACCTGTCTAGATGCAACTTAAAATGGCAGTCCGTTATAGTGCTGTGTGTTCGTAGGGGACACTGAGGCGACCGTCTGGTCTAGTGTGCATTGACCCACCTGTGTTGCCATCTTGCCGTAGTCGATCCAGCGCAGGGTGGCAAAGTTGGTGGACTCGGCGCAGTTGAAGCCGTGGTTGAAACCGGCGTGGTAGCCATAGGGAAAGGTGACCATAAACTCGCCTTCTTCCTGAGTGATCTGGAGAGAGGGAAGAGTGTCATGTACAACGTCCCTCTGCGATTTGATGATATTACACCAACAGGATGCAGTCGTAGAATCTAGTGTTCCTTCCACATGAATCCATATCTGAACATTCTGTTTCGGTTTGGATGACTGACCCTGAAAACTGTATCTAGTTGCATTAAAAATGTTCAGTCAAAACACATACACACAACATTAAATGTACATTAACTGACTTGAGCATGCAAACTCATAAAACGTCATATCGATATCGCATCAGAAAACAGTGTTATTAACCCAAGTTTTGATGGGCGGAGATGTGCTAAAATGAGGAAGTAAGTTACACGCAAGGAAACTCCATTTGGACGGATAGACTTCGCAAAAACAGGGTATTTCGCAAGCCCTGCAACCCAGCCATGGATAACAAAAACACAGGGGCTAGCTCTTAATATCCACAATCATTAAGTGCTGATGGGAAGGTGGATTTGCTTTTTCAACCCCCCCCCTTCTCTTCCTCCCTCCACCTCTCCCTCACTTGAGCTGCCTAGCGGCTCCGGCTCCTAGAGAACCATTTGCGGCGGTACAAGCGCAATTAGACTGAAGCCAGCGAGCATGGCGCAGGGAATTAGCCAGCCCGCGCAAATTAACATTTGCATTTGGTTGCGCTTCGTTCTGAGGCAGGGACATCATTTACTGAGAGCCGGAGAGGCTGAAGAAGACACAGCTCACCGGTCCCCTCTGCATCTCTTCGAAATTAAGCCTGACAAATGATTGAGGTTTCTATTTCGACACTCCTGGGTTTTCTGTGTTAACTGCTATTACTTCAGGGTCATTGGCAACTCCTGCCAGAAATATTACATTATTTTTGCACTCAAAAAGAAAAGTTTCCTACAGCTGAACTCCAAATACGCTAGAAGTTTTGGATCCTTGCTCTAAACCGCCTCTTCGTCAATTCACCTCATCTCTCCTCTCCAAGAGGAAGGCAGAATCTTTTCACTATAACCATTGACTAGTTAGGACTAGGCACATGAACTCAGCCTTAAGGAAGTGTAGAGATGGGAGACAGGCAGGCAGTGCGACGGAAGAGAGAGAGTGGGAGGTAAAACAGAATAGTCCCAATATCAAAGGCTGTTTTTCCTCCTCTTGTAGCTGCAACAAAGCACAAAGCCGGTGTTATTTTTACACTCAAATCAAGAGAGACGCTCTCGGTGTGTGTCAGGTAACACGGTCCCTGTGATAACGACACCCCGAAGGAAAACGGCAAAAAGGGAAGAGAAAAAAAGGGGGGGAAAAATAACTTTGGGGAAAAAGCCGAACTCTGCAGACAGTAGAGAACTGTGTATGCCCGTATTAGAAACGTACACCCTTTTATCTCAGATTTATTTCGCACCGTGAGAGTTTCTATCTCCTACAATTATTATCCACAGAAAAAATTAACATAGTGATTCATTTTCTATCGCGGGAAATGTGAAAATATGGAAATTGAAATGTAACCAAGACTCATGACTCAATCTCCATCATCATTTAGTGTGAAGTGAAGCTATGGTCTATATAAAGATGTCATCAATCTCATTATCACCTTTTCAATACTCTGTGTGTGTGTGTGTGTGTGTGTGTGTGTGTCTACACCGCATATGCCTATTTATGCGAGTTAAGGAGTTACAAACATACGGTAAGTTTATTCCCAAGCTAGCTTGAAATGTTGCAGGTGGAGCCATCCAATTGGTACCTTTTGGCTTAACCCGTTGGAACGTTGTCAAGGGGGAGGGGGCGCGGTCACGTGTATTGCGAAGCAGAGGGTCACTGGTTCGAGCCCAGTGTGGGCCAGTCGGACAGCGGAAGAAGCTAAGCTGTCAGCAACACACTTGCGCGGGCCTACATGTTCGCGCACATGTTAGCGTGTTCACTTCTACGTCCTCCATCCATCCACTCCTCTGCTGCAATTTCCTTGTCGTTCGTCCCGTAGGTTGACAGGAGATCACCCACACACCGACACCAACTTCAGCATCCAGCCATCCTCATCTAATGTGCCATTAACCTCCACTTTGCTCAGCGATGGCAGGCTTTCATACACCCCGTTAACTTTTATCTGCGGTCGGTGCTAGAGTCAGCTAGTCATATGGTGTGTGTGTGTGTGTCCCAAATGGACCCCTATTTTCTATATAGTGCACCACTTTTGACCCGAGCCCTATAGGCCCTGGTCAAAAGTAGTGCACTAAATAGGGTGCCAATTTGGGACACATACATGCGCTGAACCAAGCTTCCATGTCCTCTTACAGGTTGAAGAAGTGCAATTGTGGTTCAGCAGAGGGTTCCATTCAGAGGGGTTATTACAAAAACGGCCTTTGGTGGTCGAGTGTCTCCTTTCTGAGAGCTGTTTGACAGGTTAAAAGTGGTTATGTGATGAAATTAGTTATATTGCATTACCGGAATATCCGTCAAATCTAAATGGTCAAATTGAGAGGTGTTAGAGATGTGTTATTGGTTAAATGTCACACATGATTGTATGACATTAGTCAAATGGATGTGGTCACAGAATGTAACATCACTTCATATACTTCCTCAATTAACCCTGACGGACCATTCTGTTGCTTCCAAACTTTAGAGCCCAGGGGCTGTACGTATCAAGAGTCACAGAGTAGGATGTTGAGCTTAGACTAGCCCCCCCCCCATGTCCATTCATTATAATCTAAAAGGCAACTGATCCTAGATCAGCACTCCTGTTGTGACATGCTTTATGAATTCGGGTACAGGCCTTTTCCAGACCCCAATTTCAACCCCCCCCAACTGTGTCCTGCTACCTACCCTGTCGAAGGGGATGCTGTACTTCTTCAATATGGACGGGGAGATGAGAGTCATCTTGTGGCGGAGGAAGGCGTCACAGCCCTGGGAACTGCCTGGGAAGAAACCTGCAGGTAAAATAGAAACGAAAAAACGACACATAATTAAATTGCATCTCATTTAGGGTTGAATGGTGGGAACCCGGTTACCGGGATCTACCACCCAAAACAACTCCCTTTTCCCAGGATAAATAACTGTGAGAAACTGGTCAATTATAATAAATGAGTTATATGAACAGCATGGCGTGAAATGGAACTGTTAAATTATATGCAACATCTAGATATGGCTTCTCTACGGACAGACCATCTCAGTACGGAGCACAGTTCGCAATGCATGTAGACCTATCAACTCATCATGGTAACTTCTTTTTCATGTGACAGGTAGACCTGCATTTGCTGTAGCATAGTCTATGCTACAGTAATATAAAGACTGAATGGCCGTCTAATTTACCCATCTCTACTTTGCTTTCGTGGGTCACATTTTCTTTTTGTAAAGATACCTTTTTTTTCAATCGCAGCTGCAGATTTTTAAAAAAACAGACTGTCAATCAAATATCGTTACTTTAAAAATCAGTGCACGCGCGAGCACTCTCAACTATATTCAAATTGCATCCAAAAAAATAGATAATCCTGTTTTTGATTGATACAGTGCATTCGGAAAGTATTCAGACCCCTTCCCTTTTCCACATTCTGTTATGTTACAGCCTTATTCTAAAATGTATTAAATAAACATTTTCCCTCATCAATCTACACACAAAAACCCTATAATGACAAAGCGAAATAGATATACCTGAGACCCTTTGCTATGAGACTCGAAATTGAGCTCAGGTGCATCCTGTTTCCATTGATCATCCATGAGATGTTTCTACAACTTGATTGGAGTCCACTTGTGGGAAATTCAAATTGATTCGACATGATTTGGAAAGGCATACACCTGTATGGTCGAAGGAATTGTACGTAGAGCTCCGAGACAGGATTGTGTTGAGGCACAGATCTGGGGAAGGGTACCAAAACATTTCTGCAGCATTGAAGGTCCCCAAGAACACAGTGGCCTCCATCATTCTTAAATGGAAGGAGTTTGGAACCACCAAGACTTTTCCTAGAGCTGGCCACCTGGGCAAACTGAGCAATCAGGGGAGAAGGGCCTTGGTCAGGGATGTGGCCAAGAACCCAATGGTCACTGACAGAGCTCCAGAGTTCCTTTGTGGCGATGGGAGAACCTTTCAGAAGGACAACAATCTCTGCAGCACTGCACCAATCAGGCCGTTATGGTAGTCAGTAAAAGGCACATGATAGCACCTAAAGGACTTTGACCATGAGAAACAAGATTCTCTGGTCTGATAAAACCAAGATTGAATTCTTTGGCCTGAATGCTAAACGTCACGTCTGGAGTAAACCTGGCACCATCCCTACAGTGAAGCATGGGTGGCAGCATCATGCTGTGGGGATATTTTTCAGTGGCAGGGACAGGAGGCTAGTCAGGATTGAGGGAAAGATGAACGGAGCAAAATACAGAGAGATCCTTGATGAAAACCTACTCCAGAGCATTCAAAACCTCAGACTGGGGCGAAGGTTCACCTTCCAACAGGACAATGACTGTAAGCACACAGCCAAGACAATGTGGGAGTGGCTTCAGGATAGGTCTCTGAATGTCCTGGAGTGGCCCAGCCTGAGCCCGGACTTGAACCCGATCAAACATCTCTGGAGAGCATAGCTGTGCAGCGACGCACCCTATCCAACCTGACAGAGCTTGAGAGGGTCTGCAGTGAAGAATGGGAGAAACTTCCCAAATATATATGTGTGCCAAGCGTGCAGCGTCAAAGGTGCTTCAACAAAGTACTGAGTAAAGGGTCTAAACACTTGTGTAAATGGGATATTTCATTTATTTATACATGCAAATATGTCTAAAAACCTGTTTCTGCTTCGTCATTATGGGGTATTGTGTGCAGATTGATGAGGACAAAAAAAAAAAAAAAAAAAAAATTGTATTTCTTAGGGATCTCCATAAGCTCCTGATAAAGCCGGAATTGTTCCTGGGGTCCAAACCTATTAAAGCAGTTACAAAAGATAAAAAACAGTACATCATAACATTATTACACCACTACATAACTACAATACAAAATGTATAATAACACCATACAACAATATCACAATCCATGTGTATGCATGTGTCTGTACCATTGTGCGTCTCTTCACAGTCCCTGTTGTTCCATAAGGTGTATTTTTACCTGTTTAAAAAAAAAAAATCTGATTCTACCGCTTGCATCAGTTACCTGATGTGGAATATTGCTCCATGTAGCCATGGCTCTATGTAGTACTGTGCGCCTCCTATAGTGTGTTCTGGACTTGGGGACTGTGAAGAGGCCTCTGGTGGCATGTCTTGTTGGGTATGCATGGGTGTCCGAGCGGTGTGCAAGTACTTTAAAACAGACAGCTCGGTACATTCAGCTTGTCAACACCTCTTACAAAAACAAGTAGTGATGAAGTCAATCTCTCTTCCACTTTGAGCCATGAGAGATTGACATGCATGTCATTAATGTTAGCTCGCCGTGTACTTTTAAAGGGCCAGCTGTGCTGCCCTGTTCTGAGCCAAATGCAATTTTTCATAAGTCCCTCTTTGTGGCACCTGACCACACTACTGAACAGTAGTCTAGGTGCGACAAAACTAGGGCCTGTAGGACCTGCCTTGTTGATAGTGTTGTTAAGAAGGCAGAGCAGCGTTGCTTTGTCTGCAGGCTTGGGCTCATTGGGCTCACTGGGCTCACTGTCCTGTTGAAGACAGAGCAGCAGAATAAGGATGTAACGTAACAAAACGTGGAAAAAGTCAAAGGGTCTGAATACAAACCGAATGCACTGTATGTATTGTATAACGGCACAATCATTTGTGCTTTTTTTGGGCTTGGGCTCATTAAATGTAGAGCTCATAAAAAGTATTTAATGTATGGATCAGGTAGCATCTGGCTTGAATTTGCGAGCAGAGCTCTAATCAAATCCAGACATAGGCCTATTTATGTGCTTAGAATTCTTTTGAACGACACTTCCGGTTTTGGTGGGAAATACCGGGTTACCCAGGAGAAAAGTGATATATTCTCGGGATGGAACATTTGTAAAATACCGGGAAAATATTCAACCCTAAACCCGTCTGAATTTACCAGTTGTGGCATCCATATTGGATAGTATTCTTCTATGTGAAATTGGAACTGTGAAGTGTTATGTGAAATTGGAACAACATTCAAAATCAAGGCAGTGCAAGAGCGTAATCTTCCAACATGGATTCATATAACATATGACGGACCTTATATTCTGTTTCACATAGACTTCCTGCTTATGATGACCTGATGACCCCAGTCTAGTGAATAACCCACAGACAGCGCAGGACTTAGGCCTAAGCTCTCCACCCAAACGGAAGACATGCAGTGCCTTCAGAAAGTATTCATACCCCTGGATGTATTCCACATTCTGTTGTGTTACTGCATGAATTCAACATTTATTATATCAGTTTTTTTCCTATCAGCTTTGCACATCTGGTTTTGGGGATTTTCTCCCATTCAACCTTGCAGATTTTCTCAAGCTCTGTTAAATTAGATGGTGAGAGGCGGTGAACGGCACAGATTTTCAATGTGATTCAAGTCTGGGCTTTGGCTGGGCCACTCAAGGTCTTTCACATTCTTGTTCCGAAGCCATTCCAACATTGCTTTGGCTGTACGCTTGGGCTCATTGTCCCAAATCTTCGCCCCCCCAGTCTAAGGTCGTTTGCACACTGAAGCATGTACTCATCAAGGATTTGTGTTAGACAGGTGATGAACTGTGCCTGGATTTCTCCAGATATAGCGCTTTGCAGTCAGACCAAAGTGTAACATTTTTGTCTCATCAGACCAAAGAATCTTTTACCTTACACTCTCAGTGTCTTTCACGTCCCTCTTCGCAAACTTCAGGCGTGCTGTCATGTGCCTTTCTCAGGAGTGGGTTCCGTCCAGTGGTGTAAAGTACTTAAGTATAAATACTTTAAAGTACTACTTAAGTAGTTTTTTGGGGTATCTGTACTTTACTATTTATATTTTTGTCAACTTTTACTTCACTACATTCCTAAAAGAAAATTATGTACTTTTTACTCCATACATTGTCCCTGACACCCAAAAGTACTCATTACATTTTGACAGGAAAATGATCCAATTCACACACTTATCAAGATAACATCCCTGGTCCTCCCTACTGTCTCTGATCTAGCAGACTCACTAAACACAAATGCTTCTTTTGTAAATTATGTCTGAGTGTTGGAGTGTGCCCCTGCCTTTCCATCAATAAAAAAATACAAAATTGTGGCGTCTGGTTTGCTTAATATAAGGAACTTTAAATTATTTATACTTTTACTTTTGATACTTAAGTACATTTAACCCAAAATATTTTTTTACTTTCACTCAAGTAGTATTTTACTGGGTGACTTTCACTTAAGTCATTTTATATCAAGGTATCTTTACTTTTAATCAAGTATGACAATTGAGTAATTTTCCCACCACTGGTTCCGCCTGGCCACTCTCCCATAAAGCCCAGATTGGTGAAGTGCTTTATAGACCGTTGTCCTTATGGCAGATTCTCCCATCTGGGCCAAGGAACTCTGTTGTTCTGTCAGAGTGATCATTTGGTTCTTGGTCACCTCCCAGACCAAGGTCCTTCTTGCCCGGTTGCTCAGTTTGGTTGGAGGGCCAAGTCTAGGCAGAGTCTGGGTAGTTCCTTATTTTTTCCTTTTCGATATGATGTTTTTTGGCAAACTAGAACATGTTTTATACCCGTCACCAGATATATGCCTCATCACAATCTCAGAGATCTACAAAAGTTACTTGGACTTCATGATATCGTTTCTGCTCTGACATACACTGTCAGCTGTGGGACATTATATAGACGTGTGTTTCTTTCTAAACCAGTCCAAACAATTGAATTGGCCCCAGGCGGACTCCAATGAAGTTGGAGTGACATCTCAAGGATGATCAAAGGAAATTGGATGCACCTGAGCTCAATTTGGAGTGTCATAGGAAAAGGGGTGCAAATACTTATTTAAATTAAATATTTCATTTTCAATAAAATGTGCAAACATTTCTAAAAAAACATGTTTTCACTTTGTAATAATGACTTATTGTATGTAGATGGGTGAGAATAAAAATCTATAATCCATTTTGAAAAATAATCTGTAACATGTGGAATAAGTCAAGGGGTATGAATACTTCCTGAAGGCATTGGTGGTTGGAGGTAATCAGTGAAGAGCGCTCCTCTCGGTCAGACGCAGGATGTACAGGTCACAGTGCTCGGAGTCCAACGTGGTACACATCCAGAAAGCCTTTAATTATCATAATAGTTCTCTTTGGTCCCACAATCCCTCCCTCCGCGCCAGACCCCGGGTCAACGTCAGCAGGTCCCCGGGCCAGACTACACGGCAAGCCAAAGTGAAGAGTGAGAAAATGTAACCAGTGCCAAAATGGCACACTATGATATCAAATCAATTACGTGACAGTTTGTGTCAGCTGCGTCACAATACCGTTTTCTGACCGGGCCTTTATTTATTTATTTTCTGTGTCATACCATTTCATCTTTCTTTGTCTTTTCTCGATTGCTACGGCTTCTTTACGTCCCCTTTTTACCACATTTCAGAAGGCGAGAGGTGGAAGTTGCCTAAATAAACTCATCCGATCTCATGTGAAAACCCTCCCTTCACTTCCGTCTTTCTTCCTCACTCCTCCTCAGATGACAATTCATTTCACGCCCATAGCCTCAAAGACCAGAGTCTCCTCTTCAAAAACAAATCAGTCCTTTCCTCTTGTATATCAATAGTTTCTTGAAGCCTTCAACTTACTAGACAAGGGAAAAATATGTTTCTCACACACACACACACACACACACGTGCACGCACACACACACACAGCTCTCCCGATGAGCAGTCTGTGCTGCGCCTCAAAGGATGGATAGACCGTCTGCCCAGTTAAACTTTAATATAACTGACAGTATAATCGAGGCCCATTTCATCCTTCATTTTCATTGCATTGTTTCAGAGCCTGTTTCGTCTCAAAGAGGCGTTTTCTCTGGCGGCTGCTGTGCGAGCTGATAAAAGGTGAATAATGTGCAGGCGAAGCCTGCGTATTAATCCCCATTAAAATTCAGCCGGCAGTGTGGAACTCTCCCCGGGGCAATATTAACTTAAAGCTTCATTTTGTCCTTTGAGTTTGAAATTAAGTCCGTCCCCCCCCACTGAAAAAAAAGAACCAGGCTGTGACTGAAATGACGTGATAAGAGAGAGAGATAGTGGTAGCAGGTGTGACTGGCTGAGTTATTTGTGTAACGTCAGGTATGTGTGATGCTTTGTACTAGTGGTCCTGTGTAACTGTTCATACAGCTACTCTGCATATGGACTACAACATATTAAAATAGATAAAAAAGCATCTCATAAGCGTGGGAAGTAAGCATATGCATGGCTGTGGTTGGCGTTGGCGTTACGACTATCTGCGTTGCTGTTACATTGGCGTTATGTACGGGTTGCATACAACCAACAGTAGTAAAGAGCAAACCTGTTACAAAGTGAGTGATCTGAGGAGCCAACCCTCTGCTCCACAAGCAAAGCATTCAAGACATTTACGACATACCTAACGAATACAACACAGCTTTGGTGTCACCCCCGTCCTCAAAAAATGAACGGTTTCGACTGCTTGAAACTTTTGGAAAGGAAGTTTTTCCTCCCGACTGTGCCATTCTGCTCGTAAAATGACTACCAACTTTAAACTTACTCATGTAAAAAGTTTGAAACTGGTATTGGGTGAACTACTATCTTCTTGAAAAGACATATTTTCTACTACTTCTGTATACACAAAATATATGTATTAAGACAATTGTGATGATGATCTTAAGTCCACAGTTATTGTCCATAATGGTGTGTTACACGATTATATGACTATTGCGCCCGCCCTACCGTCATTACTCCACGACGTTCTTGCCCATTCACAACACAACGTGTTATACAGTACTCGAAGCGCTATTAAATAAAGAAAATAACTGGCCGTTTTGGGCGTTATTCACAGCCACAACAAAAAGGGCATAGGAGTCTGTAGTGCATTTTCTTTCCTGGGAAGAAGGAGCGAGAAATGTGAAGAGGAAGGCTACACTCCCTGCGTCGTCGGCCTTTTGAAGGCCTTTTCCATTGCATCGCGCTAGGGGGATGTTTTAACAGCAGTTGATGGAGAGGCCAGACAATTAACAGGCCACTCTATAGTCACTATCAGGTGGATATTTGTTTAACATGAATCAAGGCTGTCTGTCTCAGTGTGTATGCGTGCGTCAGGATAGTCTTACCTTGCGCCAGTCTCTCCAGCCTCTTGCCGTGCTCAGGTGGGATGGCGTACCTGAACGGAAGGAAAGAGGGAGAAGAGAGAAAATAAGGTGGGTGGCGGGGAGAAAAGAAGAGTGAATATGGCGCGAAATGAAGGGAACTCCATCTCCTCCTCTTTTTACAGTCTTTAGGAGAGGAAATGGACAATGCTATACCTCTTGTTCGCACACACACACAGACAGACAGTAGTTCACCTCCACGTGTCTCTCCAAAGACATAAGTCTGCTATCACCAGTGAGAATACTCAAGCTTATTATGCTTAGTTCTCTTGTCAAAGTCCTCATTACACAATTGGCCTAGCGTCGTCCGGGTTAGGGAGGGTTTGGCCGGTAGGGATATCCTTGTCTCATGGCGCTCCAGCGACTCCTGTGGCGGGCTGGGCGCAGTGCGCGCTAACCAAGGGGGCCAGGTGCACGGTGTTTCCTCCGACACATTGGTGCGGCTGGCTTCCGGGTTGGAGGCGCGCTGTGTTAAAGAAGCAGTGCGGCTTGGTTGGGTTGTGCTTCGGAGGACGCATGGCTTTCGACCTTCGTCTCTCCCGAGCCCGTACGGGAGTTGTAGCGATGAGACAAGATAGTAATTACTAGCGATTGGATACCACGAAAATTGGGGAGAAAAGGGGGTAAAATTTATTTAAAAAACAAACATTACAAACATTACACACGCGCGAACACACACAAAAACACACTTAACTCGGCTAATACTCCAAACATTAAAAGGGAATTCATCAAAAAACATCTTGGAGAAATCAAATGACTGAGGACTTTGTAGTCATCTTTGTAGTGCTCCATTCCCCCCCTGTTCCAAATGAAATCATCAGAAAACAAGAGAAGAAGAGGCCAAAGCTCTCTCCATCCGCATTAGAGACTCAGAGCTTTCATTGCTCTTGTTATTAACATCATCATTATCACAATTATTTCCTCCAGTTTAGGGTAAGCAAAACTAACGCCTCACCCTCCCTCTGGCCAAAGACCTGTTTATGTGATCGGAATAGAAAGACATTACTGGAGAATATGGCAAGATGCAGCTGTGTTAGACTGCCACCTGGTGGGCAGATAGGGGAATACACCACCGTTAGGTAGAAGAGGGCCAACATGCAGACGTTTCAAATCAAATCAAATGCCATTTGTCACATGCCGCCAAAAACAACAGGTGTGGACCTTACAGTGAAATGCTTACTTACAAGCCCTTAACCAACAATGCAGTTTTAAGAAAAAAAATCCCCCCAAAAGTATGAGATAAGAATAACAAATAATTAAAAGAGCAGCAGTAAATAACAATAGCGGGGCTATATACAGGGGGTACCGGTACAGAGTCAATGTGTGGGGGGCACCGGTGTTTATGGAAATTGAGGTAATTATGTACATGTAGGTAGAGTTATTAAAGTGGCTATGCATAGATAATAACAGAGAGTAGCAGCGTGGGGGGGGGGGGCAATGCAAATAGTCTGGGTAGCCATTTGACTAGCTGTTCAGGAGTCTTATGGCTTGGGGGTAGAAGCTGTTTAGAAGCCTCTTGGACCTAGACTTGGTGTTCCGGTAGCAGAGAGAACAGTCTATGACTAGGGAGGTTGTTGTCCTTGCACCACACGGTCAGGTCTCTGACCTCCTCCCTATAGGCTATCTCATCACTGTCGGTAGTCAGGCCTACCACTTGTGTCATCAACAAAGTCAATGATGGTGTTGGAATCATGCCTGGCCGTGCAGTCATGTGTGAACAGGGAGTACAGGAGAGAACTGAGCACGCACCCCTGAGGGGCCCCAGTGTTGAGGATCAGCGTGGCGGATGTGTTGTTACCTACCATTACCACCTGGGGGGCGGCCCGTCAGGAAATCCAGGATCCAGTTGCAGAGGGAGGTGTTTAGTCCCAGGGTCGTTAGCTTAGTGATGAGCTTTGAGGGCGCTATGGTGTTGAACGCTGAGCTGTAGTCAATGAATAGCATTCTCACATAGGTGTTCCTTTTGTCCGGGTGGGAAAGGGCAGTGTGGAGTGCAATAAAGATTGCATCATCTGTGGATCTGTTGGTGCACTATGCAAATTGGAGTGAGCCTAGGGTTTCTGGGATAATGGTGTTGATGTCAATATTACAATGCTAATAAGTTGTGTGTGTGTGTGTGTGTGTCTCTTCACGGGAATCAAAAAAAAACCTTGCTGGCACCCCCTGGGGATTCTCACATTCTCTAACTAACACACGCCTTTGTCAGGTGTGTGTGTGTGTGTGTGTGTGTATTGTGCGAGTGTGTGTGCACAGATGAGCCCTTCCTTCAAACATCTAATCAGGCAATCATCACATCTACCTCGATTACATCCTCCCTGGACCACTGTTGTCATGGCAGCGGCACGTCTCCTTGCCAGCGCCAGA
This sequence comes from Salvelinus fontinalis, assembly GCF_029448725.1. Classification (NCBI taxonomy): domain Eukaryota; kingdom Metazoa; phylum Chordata; class Actinopteri; order Salmoniformes; family Salmonidae; genus Salvelinus; species Salvelinus fontinalis. The sequence goes on along the minus strand of NC_074678.1, from coordinate 49,062,527 downwards.
CCGAAATAAACAAACAAAGAACACAGAGTAAATGAAAGGTCTGTGAACTTTTCCCTTTCTCTTCAGCAGTGAGATGAGATTGTTTTTACTGCTGCTACTACTGTTGAGAGGAGTCAGGAGCTGCGTGGGGGAATATTTGACAGTTTGAGGAAAAGCTTGTAGGTAAGTGTTCGACTGGTCTTTGGGAGTGTGTGAGGGGGGGGGGGGTCAAGTGACGTGCGAGTGCTCTAGTGAGATCGCGGCAAAGTTGACTTAGTCAAATCATATGGAAACTATGGGACGTGCACGGTTATTCGAATATCTGAACAGGAGTTAGCATTCGAACACTTGCGAGTATTCATTTGTGAGCCGCAAAAAAAACGATAGGCCTATTTTAACCCTGAAAATGCTTTTCTAAAATGACATAAAAATATCCATGTGACATTGTTACATACAAGGATATACCGTGACATTTCTAAATATTAATTTAATAAAACAAACTTGTTTAGTGTAGTAGCCTCCATGTAGCTTGTTGTCATGTTGGCCAACCAAAGCAGCAAAGAGGCTCAATGTGTAGTAAGTGGAGTGAGAGTTCACTAATGGAATGAAAGATGGAATAAAATGGCAGAATTAAAAAAGAGTAGGCTACAATGAGCAACCAACAGTTAGGCTGTTGTTTTACCTGAATGGGGGTAGAAAGCGCATCATGTGGCCTCAATAATTACCCTAGGTAGCTATACCCTAGCTAGCTATCTGCTCTAGGTTACTCCAGTCAAGACAGGCTGATGATAAATAACATTGTGGCTGCTACAAGTTAGCAAGTCTTGGCTGTAGCCTAGTTGCCTTGGGTACTGCAGCTCTCTCTTCACCTCGTCTTGCTCGCTCCCATCTCTCCAGCCCCCACAGCAGCTGCAGCAATAGAGCGCCAGCCTCTCGCTCAGCAGTGCTCAGGTTAAAATCCACATGTATTTCGACTATCTGGATATCTGACAAAAATTCATCATACTATTCGAATAGTGAAATTATTTCAAATCCCTAGTGGGAACATGTAGGCCTACAACATCCATATGTAATGTAATGAACACACACACACACACACACACACACACACACACACACACACACACACACACACACACATTTAGTTAAAAATCACAGACACATTCTGCCACTACATGAGTGCACATAGTCGCATGCACACACACACACACACACACACACCAAACATGAAAGGAAATTCATTAAAACATGACAAAACCCTACATTCACTGCTCTGTCCTTCACACGCCACAGGAGATGCAGAAGCACAAACAAACTGAACTTGACAATCTAATTGCGATGTAACACCACATGGCATAAACGCAGCCACTCAACGGGCTGTCTCCTTAAAACCCACGCCTCCTCTCCTCGCTACAGAGTCTAACGTGTTAAAGTGTCATATTACAAAAGGAGAAACAAGTCATATTTTTATGTTTATACTAAAACACACATGGACAGGGAGGCAGGTCTGTAGACGACAAACTAGTAACAGGGGTCAACTACCAGCTATTGTCAAAATGCTATTTTGTCATGTTGACCATAGTCTATATGCATGAAGCCTGTTTGAGTACAAGTGCTGACACGGGATCAGTTTAGTCTTTTACATCAAGTTAGGAAGACCGAGTTTGGGAAACTGTTTTTTGTTTTTTTAGATCACGATGAATAAGATTGAACTTTATCCTATTGAGTTATTCTTGTGAATGGCTAAGAATTGGGAGGATATGGGTACGGGCAAATAGAATTTTGTAAGCGACATTTGTAATTTTAACCTAAACCATGAATGCATTCAACTGGGTTACCAAGGGAACCAAAGTCATCAAAGCATGTTCAAAATACAAAATCAATATCCTGTAGAATAAACTCTAAATCAATCACAGTACATCAGTGTTCACTATTGTTGCTCACGGCTATTAAATTCATCTGGGTTTTGATATCTAAGGATTACAACCTAGGTCGTGCTGACACAGCTAAACCAATTGATCTGCAACAACCTTGCATTTCTATGAAGAATCAAGATCTTCGTCAATAAAGCACACAGAGACATTGTAGTTCAACAGACATGAGTACTGTAGTCATATTCTCTCTCTATCCTCTACTCGTCTGGGTTTCACACACAAAAAAAAAAGAGATGATCGTTTGTCCATTGCCTACCAAGATGATCTAGTGCTAAAGACGATCTTTATGACTTTGGGAAAGTCACCTGTCTATGTCTTCTAAAAAGGATTCAGAATGCACGCCAGATATCCAACCAGGAGGCCTGTTGCTGCCCCGCCTGCTAACAACTCAAGAGGACATTAGTAGCAGCAAATTTGATTTTGTGCATGAAGTGCCACAGACGGTCGATACTAATTTGATGTCTCTTTTCTCAGCCAGCCCTGTCGCAAAAGGCAGAGAGAGCTACTTGGTGTTCCTGTGTGTGTGTGTGTGTGTGTTGAAACTACTGAAACTTGAATTCCAATACACCCAAACTCTATCTTACATTTATTGGGTTCATTTTTCATCTGGAAAACTCTTTCATCAAGGAAACACAATCAATATCCAAAGGTCATTATAAAAAAAAGGGGTGTATTGGTAACAGCCAGAAGACGTGGCTGTTTGAGTCTTGATTCAGGATTTCATGTCCATAAGGGAATGACAGAGCAGATGGGTTAAGATTAGAGTAGAGACATTTGGAGCAGATATACAGTGCATTCAGAAAGTATTCATACCCCTTCACTTTCCCCACATTTTGCTGTGCCTAGCTTTATTCTAAAATTGATTTAAAAAAGAAAATTCTACACACAATACGCCACAACGACAAAGAAAAGCCCTTTTTTAATAAATGTTTTGTTGTTGTTGAAATGTTGGCTAATTTACATAAGTACTTAAACCCTTTACTCTACTTTGTTGAATCACCTTTGGCAGCGATTACAGCCTAGAGTATTCTTTGGGTATTACTTCGCTACAAGCTCTGCAGATCCTCTCAAACTCTGTCAGGTTGGATGGGGAGCGTTGCTGCACAGCTATTTTCAGTTCTCTCCAGAGATGTTTGATTGGGTTCAGTCCGGGCTCTGGCTGGGCCACTCAAGGAAGTTGACGCTTGTCCCGAAGCCACTCCTGTGTTGTCTTGGCTGTGTGCTTAGGGTTGTTGTCCTGTTGGAAGGTCAACCTTCGCCCCAGTCTGAGGTCCGGAGCAGGTTTAAATCAAGGATCTCTCTGTACTTTGCTCCGTTGATCTTTCCCTCGATCCTGACTAGTCTCCCAGTCCTGCCACTGACAAACATTCCCACAGCATGATCATGCCACCACCATCCTTCACTGTAGGAATGTTGCCAGGTTTACTCCAGACATGACGCTTGGCATTCAGGCCAAAGAGTTCAATCTTGGTTTCATCAGACCAGAGAATCTTGTTTCTCATGGTCTGAGTCCTTTAGGTGCCTTGTGTCAAACTCCAAGTGGTCTGTCATGTGCCTTTTACTGAGGAGAGGCTTTCGTCTGGCCACTCTACCATAAAGACCTGATTGGTGGAGTGCTGCAGAGATGGTTATCCTTCTGGAAGGTTCTCCCATCTCCACAGAGATTGGGTTCTTGGTCACCTCCCCGACCAAGGCTCTTCTCCCCCAATTGCTCAGTTTGGCCAGGGGGCCAGCTCTAGGAATAGGTGGTTCCAAACTTTTTCCATTTAAGAATGAAGAGGCCACTGTGTTCTTGGGGACCTTCAATGTTGGTACCCTTCCCCAGATCTGTGCCTCGACACAATCCTATCTCGGAGCTCTACGGATAATTCCTTCAACCTCATGGTTTGTTTTTTTCTCTGACATGCACTGCCAACTGTGGGACCTTATATAGACAGGTGTGTGCTTTTCCAAATCATGTCCAATCAATTGAATTTACCACAGGTGGACTTCAATCAAGTTGTAGAAACATCTCAAGGATGACCAGGGGGGCGGCAGGGTAGCCTAGTGGTTAGAGCATTGGACTAGTAACCAAAAGGTTGCAAGTTCAAATCCCTGAGCTGACAAGGTAAAAATCTGTCGTTCTGCCCCTGAACAAGGCAGTTAACCCACTGTTCCTAGGCTGTCATTGAAAATAAGAATTTGTTCTTAACTGACTTGCCTAGTTAAATAAAGAAAAAATAATTTGTAAGTCGCTCTGGATAAGAGCGTCTGCTAAATGACGTAAATGTAAATGTAAATGACCAATGGAAACAGGATGCAACTGAGATAAATTTCAAGTCTCATAGCAGAGGGTCTACTAAATAATGTATCTGTTTTTAATTTTTAATATCTTTGAAAAAAATTTTTTTTAACTGTTTTCGCTTTGTCATTATGGGGTATTGTGTATAGATTGATTTAATCCATTTTAGAATAAGGCTGTAACGTAACAAAATGTGTAAAAAGTCAAGGGGTCTGAATACTTTCAGAATGCACTGTAGGATATAAGGCCATCCCTCCTATCCCTATGGAGAAAAGGACGTTGGTTGTTTGCTTTTCAACGTCTTGTGCTGACTGGGACGCCACTTGTGCGCAGTTAACGCCAAATAATGTTGTCATATCCATGTTAAACTACACAACTGAAATGATAGCCTGGGCCCAGATCCGTTTGTGCTACTCTATGTTACCAAATGCCGTGGCAACGACCAGAGGAGTTGGCAAGACAATACAAACAGGTCTGGGACCAGGCTACTGAAATGATCAGCATGAATCTGGATGACCACGATATCATTGATTAGACGATTAGAACTATTCCCAATCCAATCTTCATTCATGAAACACTTACATTGTAACAAGACTGTAGCACTGACGTCTCTCTTAAGTGAACTCTCATCTCTTTCCTACCTGAAGACACAAAAACGGCGTCTACTACCAAATAAAACCCCAAAAAGGAGCGAACAATGAATTAATAATGGGCTCTTGCTCCGTTTTAAAGTCTGTTCCACCCAACCTTAACATTTATTTTTTTTTAGCAGTTTTCCTTACTCTGCTCGATGCTTCGCAAACAGCCAACCAATCGTTAAAGCATCTGACAGCAGATCTTCGGGGGGGAAATATGACTTTGATGGGAGCAGAGTTGGAGGGGAATGGAGTTAATTTCACAGTGGCTGCACAGGGGGGTTAGGCAAACAGCTCCTTGCACACAGTTTAACATACTGTAATTACCCCAAAAGTGAAAACTATTCAATTTCAAAAAGAGAAGGAGGATAGAGAGTGTGTGTGTGTGTGTGTGTGTGTGTGTGTGTGTGTGTGTGTGTGTATTACTATCCTTGTGGGTAGCAGAAAAAGTAATGTAAAAAAAAGGAAAATTCTCTCCAGTGGGGACATTTCCCAGGACAAAGGCTAGGTTTTTTTAGGTTGAGGGTTAGGTTTAACTTAAGGGTTAGGGTAAATAGGACTTTGACTGGAAATCTATTTTAGGTCCCCACAAGGATAGTAAAACATATACTGTACTGTGTGTGTGTGTGTGTGTGTGTGTGTGTGTGTGTGCACGCGCGCAGCGCACATTCACAGTTAAACAGAGTTGAGGGGTGCATCCATGTGAGTAAATTTACTTTTAAAGAGTGACAAGGAAATATTGCTTTTCCTCACAGGGGCATGTGTAAGAAGAGGGAGATGATGGGGAGGGAGAAGGAGGAGAAGAAGAAGAGGGGAGGAGGAAAAGATATCTTTCAGATGGTTGAGAGGGTTGCTAGGAGGGGAGACTAGAGAGTGGATCAAGAGGTGCTACTGAAGCATGACAACCCCTCTCTATTATAATGGAGAGGCTCTGGTTGTTTCCCAAATCACACCTTATTTCCTGTGTAGTGCACTACTTTTGACTAGGGCTCTGATCAAAAGGAGTGTACCGAATAGGGAATAGGCTGCCATTTTGGACACCGCCTCTCTGTTTTTGTGCCCAGGCATAAAGGCTTCATTCTAAAAATGAAAGCAGTTCTCTAGCAGATAAAGAGAGACTGTAAAGGATGGGTTTTATAGATAGAGCAGTAGAGTGATGGCTAATGGAACATTAGTCGTAATTAGGAGGTAATGTTTTGATGCATTGTGACCGTAGTTTCTACTTATTGATGCCGTTTTTTTGTGTTGAACTTTCTACCTGATGCACATTGAGCACGGGGAATGTGCTATCGAAATGCTATATTATTATGAACATGTCTCTTGATGGAGCAGGGCTGGGACACAGACTGACTGCGCTGCTGCTTCTAATGACATCCCACTGCAGGGATGGGGAAGCAGGGACATGGAGAAACACGCATTAAAAATATTCACACACACACACGCTGGTATTGATTGGTACACTCCAGGCCTGTGTAGCCACCATACGCTCGCTGAGACACACACAAACACCTCGTTGCACAACCCAAGACCAGCCCTAAAGGAGAGGGCTAAAGCAATGAGAGAAGCATTGAGACGAATAGGAACCACACTGAGACAAAAAGGAAAAGAGGAGAGTGGTGGGATAGAGTGGAGGTGCAGGAGAGGGCTCAGGTACACACACAGGCACACAAACATGAGCCATGAGTCACGACCGCAGTCAAATTCCAGGTGACCGTTGAGTCATGGTAATCTCCTCTTATGCACTCTGGACATGTGTTGGTAGTACCCAACTCTCTAAATGACCATCAGGTCACTAATGGCCTGGCACTCAGGGCTCTTTTGCCCCACTAACCACTCTGACAGCAATGCAAATGCAATCTAACAATCACATCAAACACTTATCATCAAAACAGTATCATGCTTTTAAAACTCACCTCCCTGTGATGATCAATTAGAAGAAAGATGTTCAACGACAGGTTGAAACTGAGTGGAAAACACGGACGTTGTGGATGTTGTTTCAAAGCCAAACACAACGAAATGGACAGTGCTTTCTAGGGTTCATTCAAAACACCCATATGCATATTAGAGCTTATGCATAGGCCATTTATGAGCCCAAACCCCCCTAATTTTTACAAAATATTCAAATAATAATAGTGCCGGTATACAATACAAAACCTAAATAGCCTACCACATATTACGCACGGCAAAAATAAAAAAAATGTAAAAAAAGATTTCAGATGTCTTTGGTACATAATTGGTCTAAGCTATACTCCAAAATTAAACCATTTCCAGTAACCGCCTTTGATTGTGGACTGTATTATTATGCATACTGGATGGACTAGTTACCTTATGTTATGCTCCAAACTTTCTATCCATGAGTCTGGTAGAGAAAATATAGACGTAGGTGATGCTGTTGGTGCATTGATTGTGCAGGACGGCTTAGAGTTGGCCTACAATTACAGTGAATTTGTATTTGATTTTGAATAGCCTAGTAATAGGGGGGGGGGGAATATATCATTCATAATTAATAGGCTGGCATATTACCTACAAAATATCTCACCGCCGTGCGAGAGAGAGACAATGGGTGCTAGTCACACAGTCACTCGCTGCCCCCCCCCCCCCCCCCCCCCCCTCTTCTCCACAGCGCAGTCTGAGACCGGCACAAATCAATTGCAGTTGGACTCCCTCTAGTAATTTGTGTGTTTTAATTATTTCATCAAAAAGAGCTTATAAAGCATCAGACAAGTGATTTGATCAAGACACATAGGATGTGTCTATAACATAGCCACTTCATATGCGCACTCGCTCTGAATGGGACGAATATCCTTTCTATTTTATTTGGCAGTTCATTATATTCTTCTTACTATAAAATCAAGTAACATAAAATAATGGCATTTGACTTATAAGCATATCTTGTCTGCTAAATGAACAAGCTTACAGCCTATGGCATGGCACATAGCCATATAACATACAGTAGGCCAACTCATATTCTGTTCTTCTGAAATACATTTTCATCATATAAGGTTTCTTTAAACCTGCCTAAAATAAATAACGGATTTATTGTGATGGTGTAAATTAAATGGATTCACTCGACTTTTTTAAATGTACACGTTCCAAAAGGCGTGCATCAGTGGCTTGAATGCGTGGAGGCCTGGAGATGCTAAACATTTGCATGACAATAACCGGCTGACAAAATTTCATGACCGTCACAGCCCTACACACACACACAATGTGATGCTGGTATTGAGTGGTACGCTCCAAGCATGGGCAGGTACTGTAGACCCCCCCCCCCCCCCCCCCCGCCCACTGAGGGGACGGCTTTAAAAACTAGGGAGGGGAGAGAGACTTAATGAGAGTTCGAAAATAAAGAAAAACTGAGTCTTTCCCTCTGAGTTGCACAGGCAAGGAGCCGGGGAGAGAGAATCAAAACGATAGAGAGAGAGAGAGCGAAAGCGAGAGAGAGAATCAAAAACAGAAAGAAAGGGCAAGAAATTGAGTGAGAGAGCGCAAAGGAGGGAAAGAGAGCAAGAGAGAAGGAGCAAGAGTGAAGGAGGAAGAGTGAAGGAGGAGAAAAGTCTGCCTGTGCAGTAATGAGCGTTCAGCAAATATGAGGCTCAGCAAATATTCTGTTCAGAGGAGAGGTCTGACTTCCGTTCGACTCCCACACGCTACCGCAACAACTGGTTCCCGAACCCAATCACAGTCCCGCAATGTTATTTTAGGCGTATGTGACGCAGCTCACTTGCCAGCCGGAGACCTGCTCTAAAATCGGAGTAGATAGCCCGAGCGAATTTACCAGCTACATCGATCGACAGTTGTCGCAGTGACATCATGAACATTCCTTTGAAATAGTTACTTGCATAGTGGAGTCTTTGTTTAGACATGTAGCTAGCTAGCTAAACAATGAACCATAATCCCAACTCATAACGTTACTACCCTGCATGAATCTGCAGGTAGCTAACCGACCAGGTTAAATGTTAGCTAGCTAATATTAGGCTAATAACTAGCAATGCAAATGGCTCTGAGATTTGAATAATATTACTACACAGATCATACACGTAACATTAGCTAGCTAGCCAGCCAGCTAACATTAGCTTGCTAGCTAACAATACGCTAACTTGAAATAAAAACTTTCTGCACAAAATTAGAAACCTAGAATATCTGAAAATGTAGCTAGCTAGACTCTCTTACCCGTAAACATGGATGGACGCTTTTCCCACTGTCACGGATGCCATGGTTGCCCTTAGATTGAAGATGTCATCCGGAGACAGATGTTTTATACAACAGCCTTCTGTGTGTTCTCTTTTCGACTCCGTCTGCATATTTGCAACCAAACGCCAGAATTTTCTCCATCTCCTTAGCAGTCATACTCAAATGCCAGTGATTTCAAACCTCGGTCCTCCAGAAAGTGGAGAGCAACACTTATGCAGTTCTACTACGTGATATCTTTCAAAAAAGTTGCCTTAGAAAGGATTACCTACACATACTGACCAGCTCATATTATAGCCAGAAGCGTGCTACATAGCAGACAAATCAAAACTCATCTCTCGGCATGTCCAGCCCACTCATTTTCTCAGCCAATCATGCCTAGCGGGAAGGTTGCTGCCTGTTTCCGGAGCTAAACCAACTAAGCTCATACTTTAATTTGTTCCCCCGTATTTAAAGATAGCATACAAGTTATTAAGGCACATGGAAGTTCACATGTTCCAGAAGGCATTTCGGCCAAAAAACGCATTTTGATAAATAAATAAACCGTTTACATTCAAATGCCTCTCCTGTGAAGTAGTGACGCGTTAAATACGCATAGTTTCCTGAAACGAGTCACATATAGGATATAGCCTACCTCTAGGAAGATGATTTGCAGGCAGAGACAAATAAATGAGTAATCAATAGTCACTGAAAATGAAAACGTGCAATGCTCTCTCTCCATGGTATAATGAATAATGGCGCAGGAGAAGATGGCTGCCGGTTTACAATCCCCTAACCAATTGTGCTATTGTGTGTGTTTTTTCATGTTATTTGTAACTTATTTTGTACATAATGTTTCTATCACCGTGTCTTACGACCGAAAATAGCTTCTTGATATCAGGACAGTGATTACTCACCCGGTAGCGGAGGAATACTTTTTCTTTAATGAGTCAGACGGGGAGGATTTACTTCAGACAACCCAACAAAGCCCTCATCCCCGTCATTCGCAGGAGAAAGAGATGGAGATACCGGGGAAGTAAGTCTGGGTGCCTTGTAAGGATCCGACGGCGAGTGGGTAATCTCCCATTACCATCGGTCCTATTAGCCAACGCACAATCAATGGATAATAAAATAGACTAACTACGATCACATATATCCTACCAACGGGACATTAAAAACTGTAATCTTATGTTTCACCGAGTCGTGGCTGAACAACGACATGAATAATATACAGCTTGCCGGTTTTACGTTTTTTGGCAGGACAACAGTGGCCTCTGGTAAGGGGTGGCGGTCTATGTATATTTGTAAACAGCTGGTGCCCAAAATCTAAGGAAGTCTCGAGGTTTTGCTCGCTTGAGGTAGAGTATCTCATGAAAAGCTGTAGACCACACTATTTACCAAGAGAGTTTTCATCTATATTCTTCGCATCTGTCTATTTACCACCACAAACCGATGCTGGCACTAAGACCGCACTCAATGAGCTGTATACGACCATACGCAAACAGGAAAACGCTCATCCAGAGGCGGTGCACCTAGTGGCCGGGGATTTTAATGCAGGGAAACATATCTGTTTTAACTCACTTCTAGACCACCTTTACTCCACACACAGACACGTACAAAGCTCTCCTTCGCCCTCCATTTGGCAAATCTGACCATAATTATTTCCTCCTGATTCCTACTTACAACCAAAAACTAAGGTAGGAAGCACCAGTGACAATGTCAATAAAAAAGTGGTCAGATGAAGCAGATACTAAGCTACAGGACTGTTTTGCTAGCACAGACTGGAATATGTTCTGGGATTCCTCCGATGGCATTGAGGATTACACCACATCAGTCACTGGCTTCATCAATAAGTGCATCAATGACGTTGTCCCCACAGTGACCGTACGTACATACCCCAACCAGAAGCCATGGATTACAGGCAACATCCACACTGAGCTAAAGGGTAGAGCTGCCGCTATCAAGGACCGGGACTCTATTACAGACTACAAAGGGAAGCACAGCCGCGAACTGCCCAGTGACACGAGCCTACCAGACGAGCTAAATTACATCTAAGCTCGCTTCGAGGCAAGTAACACTGAAACATGCATGAGAGCATCAGCTGTTCCGGATGACTGTGTGATCACGCTTTCCGTAGCCGATGTGAGTATGACATTTAAACAGGTCAACATTCACAAGAACGCAAGGCCAGACGGATTACCAGGACGTGTACTCAGGGCATGCGCTGACTAACGTGCAAGTGTCTTCACTGACATTTTCAACCTGTCCCTAACTGAGTCTAGTTTCCTGTGCCCAAGAACACTAAGGCAACCTGCGTAAATGACTACCGACCCGTAGCACTCACGTCTGTAGCCATGAAGTGCTTTGAAACAACATCAACACCATAATCCACAGATGATGCAATCTCTATTGCACTCAACACTCCCCTTTCCCACCTGGACAAAAGGAAAACCTATGTGAGAATGCTATTCATTGACTACAGCTCAGCGTTCAACACCATAGTGCCCTCAAAGCTCATCACTAAGCTAAGGACCCTGGGACTAAACACCTCCGTCTGCAACTGGATCCTAGACTGACAGGGCGCCCCCATGTGGTAATGGTAGGCAACAACACATCCGCCACGCTGATCTTTAACATTGGGGCCCCTCAGGCGTGCGTGCTCAGTCCCCTCCTGTACTCCCTGTTCGCCCACGACTGCGTGGCCAAGCACGACTCCAACACCGTCATTAAGTTTGCTGACGACACAACAGTGGTAGGCCTGATCAGTGACAGAGCCTATAGGGAGGAGGTCTGAGACCTGCCAGTGTGGTGCCAGGAAGACAACCTCTCCCTCAATGTGATCAAGACAAAGGAGTTGATCGTGGACTACAGGAAAAGGAGGGCAGAACACGCCCCCATTCACATCGACGGGGGCTGTAGTGGAGCGGGTTGAGAGTTTCAAGTTCCTTGGTGTCCACATCACCAACAAACTATCATGGTCCAAACACACCAAGACAGTCGTGAATATGGCACGACATCACCTTTTCCCCCTCAGGAGACTGAAATTATTTGTCATGGGTCCCCAGATCCTCAGAAAGTTCTACAGCTGCACCATCAAGAGCATCCTGACGGGTTGCATCACCGCCTGGTATGGTAACTGCTCGGCATTCGACCATAAGGCGCTAAGAGGGTATTGCGTACGGCCCAGTACATCACTAGAGCCAAGCTTCCTGCCATCCAGGACCTACATACTAGGCGGTGTCAAAAGTGTCAAAGACTCCAGTCACCCAAGTCATAGATTGTTCTCTCTGCTACCAAAGGGCAAGCGGTGAGTGCCAAGTCAGGGCCTAAAAGGCTCCTTTACAGCTTCTACCCCCAAGCCATAAGACTGCGGAACAATTAATCAAATGGCCACTATTTACATTGTTCTTACACTGCTGCTAACGCTGTTTATTATCTATGCATAGTCACTTTACCCCTACCAACATATACAAATTACCTCGACTAACCTGTACCCCCACACCATGAATCGGTACCGGTACCCCTGTATATACAGTAGCGTTGTTATTGCTATTACTTTTATTTTATACTTTCTTTTTTTTAGTAAATATTTTCTTAACTCTATTTCTTGAACTGCATTGTTGGTTAAGGGCTTGTAAGTAAGCATTTCACGTTAAGATCTAGTTTTTGTATTCGGCGCATGTGACAAATTAAATTTGATTTGATTACATTTCCTTGGAAAAGATAACTCCCACGTGATTCTCCGCCCATGCATTAGGTAACCTACTCCATTTCATTGAGACCCACATATAGGTCCTAGGAACACTTGATCTCGAACGCCCAACTAGGAGAGAGGTAGGCTACTTAACTTAACGCAGTGAATTCTGAGTGTGCGTGGGACAAAGATGTGCTTTTAACACAATATGTAGGCTAACGCATACAAAGCA